>NW_027286730.1:6187500-6645000 GCF_022747635.1 Hetaerina americana
CTATGGTTAAACTTAAGTGTCTACTTTTCGCTGGTAGATATCTCTTGGTCGTCATTAGTAGGATAATGTGTTTTGAAGAATTGGTGTCATAAAAATCAATTACCAAGTTTAGTGACATTCCACTCCGAATTTGCTGCAGTCTTAAGTGACGGAGGGACTTCTGCGTCCTCATGACCCCTGAAGCTCTAAGGTCTAACTTAGATAGCCTGGTGAATGCACCTGTACTTAGCATGGTTGAAATTATTTGAAATATTTAACAATGCGCTATTATACGAGGGTCATCCGGAAAGTAGTACCCGTTCGTGAAATAAAGACACAAAAGTAAATATTAACAAACATAAAAAATTTTATTTGAAAGAGGATACTTTAAACTACTTCTCAACATAATCTCCAAGCAAATTAAGGCATTTGTCATAACGTGTGACAAGTTTCTGTATTCCTGCTGCATAGTCCTTCGCCGCCAGCTCATTGAGATACGCGAGGGACCCATCTTGCACAAATTTTTGCATAATGCAGATGGTGTTTAACAATTTCATGAACAATTGTTCGAGAAACATTGGGAAAATGCTCACAGATGTCATCAATTGTGACGCGCCGATCGTTCCTCACGAATTCGTCAACTGAGCTCACCAGTTGGTCTGTAATGACAGACGGTCTCCCCGAACGCTCATCGTCGTGTGTGTTCCCCCTCCCCATGTTGAAGTTGCGACACCACCGCCGAACAGACGACTCGTCCATTACATTGTCTCCATACACCTCCTTTAATTGGCGATGAATATCACATGGGCGAACGTTTCTTGCATTGAGGAATTTAATCACTGCCCTCACTTCACAACTGGCGGCGTTCTCAATTTTTTTAAACATTGTAAACAATCACAGAAACAACACAGGCAATGCTAGCGTCACGCAACTTGGCTCAGAGAAGGCAGACAAGCCACTGAAGCTATCTGACCTCGTCCAGCGGCTACTCGCGTCGTCAGCACTTCATGCGGCACGAACGGGTACTACTTTCCGGATGACCCTCGTAAATAAGTTAAGAAACACATATTTTGTTTTTCCAACATTGTTGTGTAATCATTTCGTGCCGCAATCCCTAGTGGTGGCTTGTGGGTACCAGGCAGATAGATTTCGCAAGGCATAATGGAAATTGAATCCGAAAAATCAAATTGATGCGCTTTAAAAAATATCCATTAATGAAATAATTCGAAGCCATCAAATTTTGCTGTAGGAATCAACCGAAATAAATATGCACTTATAAAGTTACTGTTAAAGAAATTATTCAAGCCTATATGCTAACATTGTACGGGACGTTTTCCCAACTGTCGGCATAAATCATAATATTCGTTTTTAAATTATATAATAGCTAGATAGAGGATGCTCTAGATCAATTATCGCTTCTCATTGAAGTGAATGAATCGAAGTATTAAAACTGAAAGAGACATGAGCCACCATCTGTGTGTACAAAAGATATTTTTTCAAATAAACTTTTTTTTGCCTCTGAAATTTTAAACAAGTATATTTAATTCGGACGTTTCTAATGATACTATCTGAATTACATATATTATGTTTTTGTTTATATAAGACTTTATATATATATATATATATATATATATTGGTTCATATTATATATATATATATATATATATATATATATAGGTTCATATTATATATATATATATATATATATATATATATATATATAATATGAACCAATGCATACTGAGGTGTGATGATGTGATAACATTAGGGAATTTTCATTCAATATTCATTTTTATATTTCATCGTTAACATTTTTTTATATTTTTAAAGTTAAAACTAGAGGAGAGAAAAACTTGGTTTTAATATTAAATTCATAGCTATACGGAATTCAAATATCAGTTATTCTGAAAAGTAAAGAATAATTAATAAATTTCAATACCTGACGAATGATCCTTGTTTCTTCTTTCTGGATATTATGTTGGGAAATATTTAAATGACAAAATTATTGTTTTAAATTGTTGACCATTCTGATTTCTGGCGATAGTAAACACTGCACGCACTAACTTGGTAAGACTGGCTTCGATCGCCTAGTTTGAAATAAAAGCTTTTTTTTCCAAGGAGAAATTTCTCAAATATAAATGCGCACTCATTCAATACTCATCTCCTGTAACTAACATGGGTCTGTATGGTCCCAATCTCTTGTAGCTAGAAGATCAATTAGTCATTCCAGGTTACTGGCGGATAGAAGGAAGGGAAGGAAAAGCTAAGTAACTCAACAGTTCATTCCAATCAACGCTGCAAGGGAAGCGTTCACTTACAAGGAACAGGTAGACTATAATGCTCCTACCTCTGAGCTGCCTCTTTTATTCCATGAATAACCAATGCCCCATGCTGCTTGCTCACTCGCGCTCTGTGGAGTCTGCTAGGTTTCTATAAACCTTAGTCCTTCCCCCTCCCACCCATTCCCTTCGCCGCTATTAATGTGAAAAGTACCCACTTCCCCTCGCCTCCGTCCCTCTTCAGACTCGCCCGACTTGACTAGCTCTCAGGCCCCTATTTCCTTTTTCTTTTGCTGGGGGCGCACAACCGACGGGTAATTAGCACGCCGGACACGTATGCAAGTATTTAATCTCCCTCGCCGCACAAATATTTATACTACCGTTTCACATCGTAATCCGGTCCCGCTAAGTCTTCTTCCACGTGCTATCCTGATCCTTTGTAATTGTTAAGCTATTTTTACATTTTTACACTTCTACGGTAATGGTATCCCGAAAGATTTTTTTTTATAACGCGAGCCAGAAATTTATTTTTTATGGGTCATTTGTAGACTGTTGACACTAGCGCAATAAAAGTACGATGGTAGAATGAAAAGAGGATGTATATTCGTGGTCAGAATATTGATTAGAAAGGTTTCCACTCTGTTTTTACAGTTTGTGAAACACTACGATGGTCGAGGTTTTCATTTGTATAGCCTTACTGAGATTTTTCTGGCTGAAGTAATTTAAGAACGCACCAGTGAAAAAGTCTAAAATTAGGATTCGTTTGCTGGGCCTGATTAATTATTTTGATAATGACGCCGGCCTTATTTAATGCACATAATTAACAAATATTGCATTCACGTATAATACAATGCTAAAAAACAGTAGTATGATTGACCATACCTTGATCTGAGAGTATTCTAAATTTAATATTTAAAAAATATAACCTACATTCACCCAATTAAAAAGAAATATTTCCCTTTTCAAGGGCTAATAGCGTTTCTTTGTAGAGACGAATGTATCAACGAATATAAACACAAAATGGAAATTGATTATTCATAGCACTATATGATCCTATCATTTCGTTAGGTGTAATAAGCAGAAATTACAATAAGCTTAGAGAAATAAATGGTTAAAGATATTTATTTACTTATTTCTCATTATATTGACGCAAACAATGATAAATAATTATACAAATCATCAAAATTTATTTAATTTTCGGCTAAACAGGTTGAGTTAATACTCTTATTATTCAATTTACATATCGAATCAAAGTTAATTCTCTTAAAAATTTAATTTAGTATCTATATTGAAATAATTCGAATAGTCTAAATCTATTCTCTTTTATTCAACTCTTTTTTATGTCTTTTCTTCCTGAAATGATTCATGTTAGGCCTTGTTTATCTATAGGACTTATAGTTGTATGTTTTCTCTGTTTTAGCTTCTAACATACCTGCTACTTCCAAGATGTATCCCACGTATGTGTTAGCTTTGCCAATATTTTTTTTTTAACTCTACGTTCTTCGCCTATACCACCATGAACTTCTTCTAATATATTGTCAATTTTCTCAATATATTTATTCCTTCGAGCTTTTGATTCCATCTTCAGCACCCGAAATACAAGTAAACATTATTTTCTAGTATATTTTTTTCATTTGTTCACTTTTTGATCCAAGGATTTTACGCAACAGCTCGACAAACTCGGTCACGTACTGCTTCCTTTTTATGCCGCCTATCTCCTTTGAGTAGAGTGGTTGGATCTTTCTCCATCATGAACATCCTCTTAGCTTGAGATCCTCGGCACTTGATGTCCGTCGAATGCCTTCTATCCCATTTTATGCTCCTTCAGACGGAGGTAAAAGATTCCATTTCTTTCGAGTTTCTCTCATCGTAGCGCATCTTTTGACTTCAGATCCCTTTCAAACGTATACTTTGATTAAATGTTTCCCTTGAAAATAATATTCTATTGACTTTAAACCCTTGATTCAATTCTTTCATCATTAAAATTGAGGGTTCTCGATCATCTGCTCCACGAGGCGGTGACATAGCGTCATCTTTGACGAGGCTTGTAAGGTTATTCCACGTATACATTTACTCCTTAAATCCAATTTCTGGCACTTCTTTGATTGTCGGTTTCGCGTTAACATCAAGCAGAGATAGATAACGATAAGCTGACACTGTTAATATATATCAAACCTTTTTGGTATCCAAACTACTATATACATGTATCTCATAGAAATCTCATATATACAATTGTAAAAACATATATAGGCCCAGTAAGAAGACAAGAGCGTTGCTTTCACTCTTGAATAAGTGGCATTCAAAAGAAGCTCAGATTCCAACGGAGATCCTCAATATACTCTCTCAATATACTCTCAAGAATACTCTTATTTATTTCATATGTGCCTTTCCCTTCAGTGGAAAATTCCATTCGAACCTTAGCTTTTTTTATATTTGATTTCTTCTTTGGCTAAAATTTACAATTTACCAACATACACAGGGTTTGTTCCCAAACGTAATGCCATTTAAAAAAAGTAATTTATTTACCAGATTTGCACAAACACTTAAAATACTTCAAAGTACTACCCTTGAGCCTCTGCATATTTTCTCCAGCGACTCTGCCATGACCGGTACGCACCCTAGAAGGCGTCTTCGGGGACCTCTCGCAAGATCTTCGTCACGACTGGTTGGATCTCTTCTATGTACGATAAACGGGTTCCTTTCAGGGGTGTCAGGGAGGGAACAAAAAGAAGTCTGCTGGGGCGACGTCAGGACTAAAGCGGGGTGGGGCAGCGTAGGCACCTGGTATTTGGCCAGGAACTCGCGGATTCGTAGCGCGTAGTGCAAGGCGCGTTGTCGTGATGGAATTGCCAGGTAGCGGAGATGTCTTTTCTCATCCTGATGGAGTCTTTCCAGCACATCCATGTCGTAGGCAGCATAAACTATCTGTTCTTGAGGAACAAACTCCTAACGGACCACTCCTTCACGGTTGGAAAAGACAATGAGCATTGTTTTCACTTTTGGTTTGATAATTCTTGCCTTTTTGGGGCTGGGGGATTGGTCGGTGTGCCACTCATAGGTTTGGCATCTTGTTTCTGGATCATGCTCAAAAATTCAGGTTTCATCAGCATTAATGACGTAGTCCAAACAATCAGCTTTATTTTCAATATGTTGCAAAAATTCACTTGAAATTTTCGCTCGGTTGGTCTTTTGGTCGTCTGACAACACCTTGGGCACAATTTACTCATCGCTAAATCTTAAGTGACAATTCGAAACACATAAGTAAGTTCAGTTCATTGGCAACCATTTGAATACTCGAATAGACGGTCAGAGTCCAAATATTGTTCAACCCGAGCCACATTATTGTCGGTTTTGCTGGTTGACGGCCGCCCAGAGCCTCCGTCGTGAACCTCCGCCAGGCCCTCCTTAAAGGCCTTTAACCATCTCAAAAGTAGGGCAGAGCAGAGTCCCTGTATGCCTCAGAATCATTTCGTTAGTCTCTTCAAGAGATATTTTCAGTTTAGGACAAAAGTTAATCGCGTTACGTGGCTCGATCGTCGATTCTGTTTTTTTCGTGACTCCCTTGGCCTTCAGAGGTTTATAATAATTGACGTCCTGCCACTTCCAAGCTTAGAGAGCACTGAGACCGGTTTTGCGGTAAAGCTTAGCGTCCCCTCCACTTATTGCAAGTGGTTTGATCCCACTTCAACCAATAGGAGCGGTGCAGGAAATTTAATTGCATTACTTTCAGTTAGTACCTTGTATGCTCTTTCTTTTATCCACCATTGCCGCTACTTTTCAAATTATTTGCCCGTTTTTATTCAGTCAATTTCCTTGGCTCCTTTGTAACATGATTTCATTAATTACCAACATAACTTTTTCATCTGTATTTACATTGATTCTCGTCTCATGCCTATCACTTCAAAATAAAAAAAGGTTAAGAGCTTTTGAAAAGAGGAAGTCCACCTTAAACATTAAAATAGAAGGGCAAAAGCTGGAAAAATGGTCCAATATACTGATCTACTCAGTGTTTTAACCAATAACACTAAAGTAGCTATAGTTATAGTATTAAAGTTATCAGAAGAACATTTTTATTGCATGGAGTAGCTTTCACAAGGGTGATAGAGTTGATAACGGAAACATTAATAAGCATTAGAAAAGATTATTAAAACTGATATTGAGCGTAGTATTGTTCTTCGAAGAGAAATGGTCTTTAGAGTAACGTCACAGGTGTAAATTGAACGCTTCTGATACGTGAATGTTGAAAGAGGATGGAAAAGGTGAAATGGCTCGAAGAAAAGCAAACGAAGAACTACTATGGATGGCTGGGGAGGAGAGAGGATTGATGGTAGAAGTTCAAAGGAGACAGGAATGGTGGATGCAGAGTATTTAAAAGGGGGGTAGGATGATTAAGAGCGTGCTATTTAGAAAGAAGGACGATAGGGAAACGACCAAGGGGTAGAAAAAGGATAGGCACGTTTCGCGGACAGGAAGAAGAAGGTATGTGGAATTAAAGAGGGGTTGTGGTATCGGGTGAAAGGTTGTGTTGTTTTGGGATAGGCTAAGAAATGTATCGGTGTGAGGTCTGGGTTCGTCGAAAGCCTGGATTAACCGGTAGACTACGTAATAATAATGCAGCTATGCATGTATTAATTAGGCTTGCATGTGTTCCTCAGAATTTCTCTTTGGCTCTATGCATGGATTCTCTTATCTGGTTGGGGTGTATCATGGCTGGGGTTCAAAGTTCACAGAAAATGGTAACTTTCTGCTACTTCTGCATGTTAATTCTTCATATAATTTAAAATTTCCGAATTTTTGTTCTCATTTTTACTTTAAATTTTCTCGGTAATGGATTCTTTCTCTGGTATAGTTTTTTCGATGTTTCTTATGTTTGATTTTATATCATACCTTCCATTCTTTTAGCTTCTATTACAGGTGACTGTTCATAACCAACGGGTCTTACTCTACTTCTTTATATGCCCATGATATATTTTGCAGTAATTTTTTAGTTAACTGTGCTTCTATCTGCCTAACATATATTCGAATTTAAAAATTAAATCCTTTTATTCTCCGGTCTACGTATTTAAATTGCACATGTATTGTAATTGCAGTTTGTGATGATATTAATATCATTTTTCATATTGAAATTATGTGTATAAATTTTATTTAATTTATTTCATGGCTAAAATTTGTAAAAGTATTTTAATACGTATCTATTTTCTTTATTTAGAAATTGATACGCCTGAGACTCCTCATCAACCCTCATACATGCTCGTGGGACCCTATGGCGCTTTTAGTCTTCCAATTTTTCAAGATGCACCCTGACTCTCCAAAATGAAATAAACTGTTCTTCCAATCCGCATACCTTATGCCTCCCTTCTTTCCGACAACCCTTTTCTCCCCTGCCCTTCTCCCTTCATCCTACCTGGCTAATGCTCTCCTCTATATCACAGTCTTCAAAATTCCAAGCCCAATTAAAATTCTTTGAATTCACCTTCCTGCCTAAATTAGATTTGTGCCCATTAGTCTCCTTCTTCCCACAACATACGAAATGCTTGTTCGTTGGTTTTCCTTTCCGTTCATTCCACCCTCTTAATCCTTCTCCACACATAACATCATGTAAGCCTATCATATTGTTTCAATATCACGTTTCCGTGCAAAATAAACACTCGCTCCTAATCAAAATCTCCTTATCTTTTATAAATATCCTTCTTCAATAGCGTTTTCGCCAAATCTCTGCTTATGACAGATCTTTTGCCTCATGCAATACTGCATCTTATGTTCCTGCTCCTTTGGCTATCTTGGTTCAATATACTACCAAGATAGGCTATCCGTTCAGCCAGCTCTAGTATTCGTCCTCCAGTTTTAACGATGAACATACCCTTTCTCTTTCCATCAAACTTAATAACCTATTTCTTTGCACTGATTCTCATGAAATACCATTAACAATGATTTTTTAATGTACCCAGTCCTCTTTGTAGTTTGGCTGACTGGTAACCTTAAGGTTAATTATCTGGAAAATTATCTGATTTTTTTGAATTTCAATTGACATTTTTCCTATGTCTCTTATCACCCATTCATATCTCCAATTATAATAAATCACCAAAATTTGACTGCCAATAGATATCGTTAAATGAGATTATCATTTATTCGTATTTTGGACCACAGCTGGCCATAGGTTTCTAGATTTATTTTTTTTATTTGGGTTGTTAGCGTTCCCAATGGTGTCACAGGTACTCTTTGAATGGAGATATCAAAAAATAACTTTTAAATGTTGATAAAAAAAGTAGCATGAGCAAAATATTATGTGTTTATCCCAGTCGGCTGGATTAAGATTCTTTGAATTGAATGTTAAGTGTTCGATTCAAGGACGCTAACCTACTTTCAATTATTTGGTTATTTCAAGCTAATAATTAATTTGCTATTGATCTCCAAAATTATTTGGGAAGACAAAGAGTAATAAATCAAAACTTTTTGCTCAAGAGAAAAAGCAGTAGGAAGCTTTATATTTTATTCATCCATTAGGCAGGCAATGAAGGAGAAGGAAAATATTGTTGACGGAAAGAAGGCGGTTGGACGGAATAAACGGGGGTAGAATTTATGCAGAATTGAAGATCATTTTAATGTAGTATGCTTTGGCTGGTCGTTTCGTTATGCAAAGCGAGAATATGTAACAATGTTCAGTCCATCCGAAATACAACCCATGCAGTGTCCATTCAAAACCTACATTAAACAACATATTACCAATAATATAGCCTCTGGAGTATTTTTCATTTTACATAAAGAAAATAAGATCATGTTTTTGAGCACTATTTTATTTAAAAGCCGACCATTGTATATTTTGTTACAACCTAATCATTATTTTGGAATATATTGACAATATATTTACCGCAATGAACTCTTTTTCTTCACTCCACTTGCGAGCAATTTGGAAAGCCAGGTTTGGGAAATCGAAGTGAAGTGAGTGGAAAAACATATCCAGGTGCAGCTATCCAATAATATTGATCATGTAAAGTATTTATCTCCCATTGAAAATCCCAAATATTTTTCGAAACTTTTGAAGACCGCGAGTGCCGTTATGGTTCCGATAATCCGTGTGTTATGCAAAAATCAGTGATACGCAGGAAGGTTCAAGTAAATAAACTGAAACTCCCTTTAAATTTCATTCAAGGTATGCTTATGCCCAAAGGCTGCTTTTTGGGTATCCTTAATGACAATTTACTTATAAATGAGCTCGATCTTCCTTTTAATGCTTCACATAATTTTTCCTTCATTTCTTCTTAGCATCTTGCCTGCCTTCAAGCTGTTGAAAAAGCCTACTCCTTTTTTTTCTTCTAACCCGATCTCTTTTTTATCCCGACCTTCAAAATACCACTACCTTTCAATGTTTTCCTCATCCCCTTTCACCACATTTCTCGGATTTCCCTCAATAACTTACTCTCTATGCTCACCATATTCAAAACTTCGACGTTTTTCTACTTCCTTGTCGAACTTATTTTATCCAGTCTTTGCCATACTCTTATCTCAAAAGTCTCCAACCTATCCCCATCCCCTTGCCTGGAAAGCCTTAACCCACAGCCATAAAGCACTACGCTCCATATCGAAGTTTTTTCTAATCTCTTTTCTCATCTTCTCTTAATGTACCCGTCATCAATTATCTCTTCTTTGCTGATTCGCTATCTGTCCCTGGCGAAAACCTTTCCCTTACGTTAAGAAAATAAGACACTTGCCTTCGAAAACACTGCTAAAATACATAAACTAATTCTCATGTTCTAGTTTATTGTCTTTTTTGAATGGTTAAATTATTTTTCGTTCTTATCGAGAATTTAATTACGAGTTTATTTGTTTTCTTATCGTTGTTGTTCATTCTATATATTTCGTGTTGCTCATTGAAAGAAACCTATTATAACGGCAATTCCTTGGCCTTCACGCTCACTACACTGGTCTTCTCTGCCATTCTAACTGACTTATTCATCTTGCTAACGATTTGTTTTCAAGCTCAAGGCCTTTTTAATTCTAACATTAACATTTACTCAGCATATTCAATTTTGTATAATAAGGGTTGGAAACCTTTTTTTCCTGTCGTGTGCGTGGAGTGCTGAATTCAGACTGTCGGATAAGTGTGCGCATGATCGCAGATCGTACTGTCATTGATACGATTACAGTGTGCAGCATTATTACTGAAAACTTGGCAATGCAAAATATCTGCACTAAACTCGTCTCGACGGTATTGACGGACGACCAAGAGTTGAGTCCAGTGTGTTTCTGTAGACCTGCTGTAACGACATCGCGACAGTTCCTCAACCCCCTTACAGTCACGACTTGGTACCAGTAGAATATTTCCTATTCCAAAACTAAAATCTTCCACCAAAGGACACCACCACGGAACCCTAAGTGCCATCAAAGATGCTTGCACGCTTAGCCTAAAGGACCTTCCGAAATCCCTCTACCTGGGAGCCTTCGAGCTGTGGAAAAGCCGCTGAAAAAAGTTTGTCGACGCTTAAGGGATGTACATTGAGGAATTTTGAGAGGTATTGTAGCAATATCTGAAATAAATCTAATTTTCCACATTTTTCCCGGCATTTTTATACAAACCATCGTAATGGCAATGATGGGTAACCCTGTCTCACTCCTTTACAAATTACTGATCATGCCAGCGTTCTCTCTACCACCCTTATCTATGAATCTTATTCACGCACAAGTTTCCAATTAGTCGGCTATCTCTTCAATCTTCAATTCCGTAATATCTACAGTGAATTTTCGCAATCTTAACAGCCAAACGCCTTCTTAAATAAAAAAAATATATAAAGGCAGTCTCTATCTTAATATTCTCATCACTGAAATTGTATCACGCTGCTCTTTCTATAGCAAAACCTATCTTAGTTTGGGTTTTTGCACTATTTTGTTATCTTCCATTGATCATTCTTAGAGCTACCTATACCGCATGTACGATTTAACTTATCGTCCTAACATACAGCAGCTTTTCTCTCTTTTGGAGTCGCGATCAATATTGACCCTATGAAATTCTTTGGCTACCTACATTCCTCATAAATACTGCATGTAAGCTCAAACAATCTCGGACTTTCAATGATATCTGAACTCTTTAGTAATTCTGCTGGGATATTATCTATTCCGACTTCTCTGTTCGACTTCATCATCTTTAGAGCTTCTTCTGTCTTCCTATCTAGTATTCATGGACCCAGGTCATCTCCGTCTACGTCCTCACTTTCTATTTATTTATTGGCCAGACTAATGTTTTTGCCGTAAAGCTCTTCTAGGTCTTATTTCCGCTGTTCCTGAATCTCTTATGGGCCTATTGAAATAATTTCCTCTCTCACATATTATGCTATGCATACTTTTTCCTTGCTACATCCTTACAATTCTCTTATCTTCTTATATAGTTATCCTACATTCACTTGCATATGAATATCCATGTCATTGCACCGATCCTTCTACCATATTACAATGACCCTATTAGTTCCTCGCTGAAGTTATTTACTTATATCTCTGAACATTCCTCTCTCCATTTCCATGGTTACATTCTTCCAATTACTTCTTTCATCTAACCTCTTATGCATCTCTCTCGTGATTCATAGCTTCCTATTTCTTATGAGCCATTATTTCTATTTTTTCTTAGCTGTTATTTTTATCCCGTATAAAGCTCCACTCACATTTCATATTCCGATTCCTGCAACCTATCCTAGCTTGACAATATTCATTGAGTTTTTCTCCTCACTGCTTCATTTTTACTTTAGGTAAACTCTCAATAATCCGATTTAATACATTCCCATTCCTCTTAGTGCTTTTAGATTTAACACTTTATTGAATGGCAACTAAATAAAGAATTCAAAACGGCGTCCCCTCTTTGGAAAATTTGTAAGTAATTAAATCATAATCTAACTATTTAGTGAACTTATATCTGCCATTTTCTCCCTGTAACTTTTATGTGTTACTATCACGAGGATGATTTTTTAATTATAATTTTATTTTTAATGAAACACTTCTTATGGAGAAATCAATTACATTTTCTCCGCGATAATTTCAAATTCCTAAACCGTGCTCTCCTATCTCTCACTAAACTCCTCCTTTGTTTATCACTGTGTTTCGATCCCTCATGATTATTTGGTACTCTCCTTCTGGTACGCACTCAATACATCCTCCCGATTGATTAAACTCACTGTTTATTTCTTCTTTCCTGTGAACACTTGTACATGTGGCCATATACAATTGTCTAGAATGGTGGGGTAAGCTTTTGTCTCTATAGAAGTCAACTCATTTACTCTATTTCCGCTACCCTTCATCCAGTTTCATATTCAATTTTACGGGCTTTCTTCTCCCTCAATATTAATAATTTTGTAGCTCTGATGGAAATTATTGCCGCTGCTCATTCATCTTATATCATACAAATCTAATACATCTATGCCAACTGGCTCGCTCTTTATTTAAGTGTTCTAACTTTTCTGCGCTCATTATCGTCCTAGTATTCCATGTACCTATTATGTTTTGGACCTTTAACGGTTTTTCTCTTCTCCGAATTTATCCCAGCTGTGCAAGTATATGGTTTGATTACAACTGCAGAGACCTTACCAGTACATACTTTTGGATAGGACACCCAAGCCCCGCACGCTAAGTGTCGAAGTTGTCAGAATAATTTACCACTGTATGTGCTTCTATATTTGTCATGGAAAAGATTAATGAGGTGGTTTTCTCTTGTCTTCCGCCATAGTGTTTTTTAAAGGGATAAAATCGCTGAACTTGCCACCTTAGTGAGTTTCGACGGCTTCTGAAGCCGCGTCACTTTGGAGCAATGCTGCGCGGACCACCTTTCCTCTGCCCCTTACCCTTCGATTTATCTGAAATGAATGACTCTACCAGGAGCATATGTCATTGTTCCCGCCAGTACGGCGCTATTAGCAAACGGGACTTGCGAGTCCCTCTACAATATCAAGGTGGTAGTCATCGTATAGAGCAATCATAGGGACTGTCTGTTTTAATATGTAGGGTAAAGTCGTATATTTTACTTTGCCTTATGTGGTAGGAAATTGAATATGCGGGTTTAATTGTATTTTCTCCTATGCCTGAGACTTTTTTATGAGAAGTTTTTCGTGTCCAGAAAGTAATCCCGATGGAAGTTATAAATACGCCTACGAATTATTACCAGGATTTAAACTAAGTACTCTGCGCTTAGTAACCATGCGATAAAAAGCTATTAAAAAAGAAAAAAAAACGATAATTGACCATTATACCAATTATGCCAACCTAATATTTCATGCTGAAGACTCCTTAACACAGGTGCGTTTCATTTTTAACTACACTATACGTTTGTTCCCACCTAATGAGCATATTCTCAGGACCCGAAAAAGGAGCAGAGATACCAAATAAATCTATACGGCGAGTCACTAATCGCTGCAAAATCTTCAATCAATGATACAATATAAATAAATCGCTAACATACACTATCAAATGTAATGAAAAGATTTCCATACCATGGTATCAAAACAAGAGAGAGATTGGAGTTAAAAATGCCCATTTCATATTTACAGTTGTTTCATTGTATGTATTGAACTGCGTCACACCCTGATCTTCCCACCTCATGGATAGTTCATTTTCCCTAATGTGGAAATATGATGAAACTTTTTCCCTACGTTTTCTAAATATTGTTACTCAATTTCTTTTACTGAAATCATAAGTGTAATTTATAGTTTCTCTTGAGACCAATTATGAAAATGGCAATCCTTAACGCGCAAATTGTTTTAGAATTCATGGCATAATTTAGACGTCATGCCAAATCGGAGCAATAACGCATTCTCCAATTCCGCGAGAAACCCTACACCAGTAAGGCAAATCACCTATTCGGGTGTAGAGTCCCCCGCCGATAGATCGTGCGGTTTGATATCACCTTCGCTGGAATAGCTTCGCACGATACCAACCTTTTAATCATTCACTCGAAACCCATATTGCTGTGTTCTCGCAGGAGTTCTATGGTATGCATTGTACCCCTCACTTGTCTCTAACGAAATTTGCTTAGTTGCGTTTCTATTGACGGCGCCCTGTGGCTGTGTGAGCTTACTAGTGGGAGAATTTCCTCTGGAGGTATTGTTTTCTTTAGAAGCCGGACCACGAAGATCTATGCTTTTACTATGCTGATTTGGGAATCGATCTAAAGCGGTGACTTTGATATGAATATTGTAAGTTCCTGTTTATATCGGAGAGTACCTGAGTAAGATCAAGCCTAGTAATAACACGGCGTTTCATCATTAACCATAATGAGAATTCAAAACTAGGCAAACAAATCTAGTACTTAAAAAATAAGTTAAAAGCTAAGTATCGTCATAGCTCAATGTGTAAAACACCTCTCGAGGGCAGTAAATGTCGCAGATTAATAGTTATATTCATGTTTCTTTTTCTTTGAGTTACCTGAGTAACTCCGTGCACTTAAAGACAAAGGCAACAGAAGCTCTATAACCTGTAAACAAAATATTTTCTATTTTATTTTGTTCATGAAAGAGTGAAAATATCAAATTTTATCATATTATTTACAAATAAACCTTCCCCGTCGAATAGATACAACGCATTTAAAGACATGATCAAAATCTCAAATATCGCTTATGAAAATTGTTCTGCTGTAGATAAATGTTTAACTATTACAGCAGTTTTCTTTGATTGAATTTTTCATGTTATTTCTTCCATATTTCGCATACGTTACCGTTACGTGCATTCTACTCTGATTCACAATGAGAGCTTTTTCTCTCGCTTTCCTCGGCTCTCTATTCACTCATGACTGAAATTGTAAATATGAATTTTTAGAGTTTCTATTAAGTGGAAGTTAACTAAAACTTCCCAGGAAATAGTAGAAGAGTGTTGAATGTGAGATAATGTTTCTGTATTGCTGCATCATTAATAAAGAATTATATTACTTTTGGTGCAGAATCGATTGGAGAGAGAAAATGTGTGGTGTGTGTTTATAGCCATTATTTACTTACATAAAAAGACTCCATATTATAACACGTTAAAATTCATGCACAACTAGTCACGTTGGAACGATGTTGGCGTCGCGTTTTTCTCATGCCATCAAAGGAAACTATGACCGGTCGGAAACGGAGTGAAAGTACGAAAGGTATGATGCAATCCGACATGCAAGATGTCTTGTGACGGAGGGGGGGAGAGATGACATGGTTATGGGTGAGAGGGATGGAGTGCGAGAGGGGGAGGCTGTGGTAGATGATGGATTCGTGGTGGGGGCAAATTGGATCCGGGGGATGGGGAAAGAATGGCGTCGACTATGTGGAGAGAAGAGAGGTAGGTAGGCGCAGGAGGAAGGGATCGGTAGACATGGACCCCGCAGAGGGGAGAAAATAAGGATTAGTAATTTCTAGGGAAAAACACGGGCTGCGCAGGAAAACGCCTGGAGGAGGGCGTGGGATGAGGGGGTGGTGGTGTGGCTTTAAATAGGGGTGGTGGTGGTGGGCGGGGGGCGAACAGGGTGGTTGGGAGGGAAAGGCATGTGATGGCGCGAGAGGGATAAAGAGAGCGCGTGAGGGAGAGACAGAGAGTCGGTAAGGGTGCGGTCGGTAGGTGCCAGTTATGTTTCCCTTCGCACTCAGAACCCTGGCCCCTTCCGAAAATCTCACCACCCACGCCCGCACCTTCAAAATCCCTCCGACCCACATCCTCGGGGGGGGGGGGTGAGAGACGAGGCTCTTCTTTCCCCTTCTCCGCCCGGACGAACCCTGGGAAACCCTTCTCAACCCCTTCCTCCTCTCCTTAACCCCATCCCTCTCCAACCCTTCCGGCAATTAGCGAGGTTCTGCGTTAATTCAGCGCCACTTACCAGTCCACATCCCCGCGTTTCAGGTACCTACTCTCGATTAATCTTCATATCCCGCCTCCATCTTCTTCATCCCCGCCACTCCGCCCTCGCCACCCTCCCAACCAACCCACATCCCCGCGACCTCCACTCCTCCGTCCCACCCATCAACCTTCCACCCTCTCGACTATTACGTTACGTTTCTTTCACTTGTCTTCCGCGGCCTGACCTTCCAGCCCGCTCCAACAACCACGCTTTAATTCCAGCTTTCTCAAATTTTTGCAGCCGTCTCTCTCGCAATGGTCTTTCATGCCCTTTCCCTAGGAAACTTCACCCTTCATCTCACACCCTTATTTCCCCTTCTCTTCTCTCCCTTTCTCTTTTTCCCATGTCCTACTCTCCAAACCCTCCTCGTAATTCCATTTCCACGCAGGCCGCGCAGCGGCTCGCCACGCAACACTTATCCCCTTTCCGCGTTGGCACTTTGTCATCTGAAAAGTGGGGACAGGGCGACATCTCACTCCACGCACACACACACGTACAGACCGAAACGCAGAAGGCAGCGCCGCAAGCGGACGTCTCCGAAAAGCCTCTCGATCAATCCCCGTCCCCACTCGAGTGCATGATTCAAAGCAAAGCTCGAGCATAAAGCTCACTCGTAGATAATTTATTAAGGCCGTACGACATTGCTGGAGCATATCTCGCTCACTCTCTCACCCTTCTGTCTCTTCTATGACTCAACAAACCCCACCTCCACTTATTTCTCTCCACGTCTCCCTATCCCAGTCTACCCCAGTGACCTCTCAAGTGCTACCTCGGTTCATGCCTCATCATATTCTCGCATACTCACTCCCTGGGGGAGGGGACATGTCCGTTTTATCATTCTATTTGTCATATTTGCATTAATTTATTCAGAGTTCCGCCGAATCACAGCAAATCTCGGATAAGGTACTTAGGTAAGGTACTCAGGCAAGGCAATTTTATTCCTAGTTTCTTCAATTTTTCTCATTAAATTCCAACATTTCCTGACGTAATTCGTACTAAAACACAATGAGCTTCGCCTTCCATTTTTTCTTAGTAATATCGCGTGTTTTAATAGAATAATCTTTCGATTACGTATTGCTGATGATTTATATAGAGGTATTTCCCAGTTTCCATGTAAGGACCATAACTCATCTAACCCTGTGAGATCGATTTTATCAACAACCGATGTAAATTTTCAACTGAGTGACTATTACCCATTAAAACGCTGCAGAAAGACTTTTAGAATGAGCAAAAGGTGGTATACCAATATTTTATCAAACAGACAGTAACGTATTGAATGTAAAATTAGGAATGGTTAGCAAATACATAGATTCGTAACATCTAGAAGAATCTGGCCGGAAGACTTTGTAAGATCAGCGTTAGTTCCTTTTCCGAAAAAGGTAACAGTTATATCATGTGATGGCTACAGAATTTTAGGTGTGATTTTCCAAGCATATAATGTGGTTCTCAGTATCATCAACAAAAGGTCAAAAGAGTAGGGCAAATGATTATTTGGGGATTATCAGTTTAGGTTTCGGAAGGGGAGAGGCACGCACCATGCCACTGCAGTAATGAAATCACTAATCGAGAGGCATATAGAATACAATCAGGACGTATTTTCCTGTTTCATATATTTCGAAAAAGTTTTTGATAGAGTGATTTGTGAAAAAAACTAATGAATATATTGCCGAAAATAGGAATAGACTGTAGGAACAGGAGGCTAATCCGAAATCTGTAAATGTCTCAGACTGCTCAGGTGTGAGTGGGGAACGGGGAGTCCGGATGGGCAGTGTTAGGATGAGGTATAAGGCAGGGTTGTGAATTATCACCGGAGCTGTTCCAAGCACGAGTATATGTTAAGGAAACGATTGAAGAAATGAGAGTCGGCCGGGAATTCATAAAATTAGTGAAGTTTACTGATGACCAAGCTCTAGTTTGTCAGTCAGCCAAGGGACTGCAAGCATTGCTGAGTGAATTGGAAATTCAGTGCGATAGATATGGGATGACTATTAATATACATAAAACAAAAGTAATGCGGTTTTTCAAAAAGAGAAAGTCTTCGATTGAAATTAAAATAGGATGGCAAAAAACAGAGTTGGTGGAACAGTTTATGAATCCCGGAAGTGTTTGAACCAAATGGTCAATGTAGTAGTAACGTAAGGAGAAGAATTTTACTAAGCAAAGAGGCTTTAGCGAGGAGGAGGGATTTGATGTCAGAGACATGGAGAAATGATCTTAAGGAAAGACTCATAAAATCTTTGATATGGAGCGTAATTATGAACGGCGCAGAAAATGGTCAGTGAATCAGGATGATAGACGTAGATTGGAGGCTTTTGAAATGTTGGTGTGGAGAAGAATAGGGAGGTGAAGTGAACGGAAAGAAAAATAAATGAGGAATTGTTATGGTTGGAAAGGAGAGGGGATTGTTGGGAGAAATCAAAAGGAGGTAGGAAAATGGATGAAGGCCGTATTGATTGGCAGTGGGATGTTGAAGGCTATGATAGAGAGGAGAATGTTAGGCAAACGAGGAAAGGGCAGCAATAAGTCAAGGGCGCTGAACGGAATGAAGGGAGGGAGGAAGTACACTGAAAGGAAGAAGGACCTATTGTAGAGCAGAATGTTGGCTTGTTTTTGACAGATTCAACAAAATATTTATTTGGTAGTTACCTCCATCGGAAAGCTACCTCAACGGGTAATTACCTAATTATATGTATATATATATATATATATAATTATATATATAATTATATATATATATAATATATTACAAATTCCCATCTATGGGTGACGGGGAATAGGGAAGAGGGAGTGAGGATGATTGAGGGAGGCAATTGGCAGGAGTGGGACCTCAGAGAATGCCCCCTAGTGAGGAAGGTTTGGGTACGGATCCGAGCATGATGCTAGAAGCCAAATGACATACTGCCTCGTGGATTTTGATTTTTAATGGTGGTTCTGAGGGGGCAATAACAGTCATTAAAGTATAAATTGTTGAAGAAGGTATGTTTTGGCTGTTACGGGAGAAGGGTTGTAAGAGACGTGGTGATTATCAATGCAGATGTTAAAGGATGTGGTGAATTACCCAGCGTAGGTAGAGGGCAGTTTAGTTGGTAAATTATGTGTGCATGAGGGTGTATCGTGGAATGGGGAAAGTGGTCATTTACGAAGGGAGGCAAGAAGTGGAGGGGTACACTAGTGAGTACCCATTTTCTGCCCGTCGACCACCATTCCTGCCACTAGGCCCCACTGAATCTCCCCAACGTTTGCAATGTATGTGATAGCACAATTATTAAGACCTATAAACCCAGAAACACAAAGAAAGGGAGACCCATGACAGGCGACCAATAATACGAAAAGGGATTTAAAGTCTGAATAAGGAGCTCATTATCAGCTCTCAGGGGTGATTATTATGAGGATGCGGCATGACAATTCCAAAGGAGGCCCAAGATCATATATAAAGCACATTCCATAAGTCATTCAAGGAATCGTGGTGGCCTGGCATAGATCTAGAGATAGAAGAAAGATTTTAGAAAGATAAGTTTGCCTGAATACAGAAGAGGCACCACCAAAAATAGCTGCAAGTGCTTGAGATCAGGCCGAGAAGCCTTAGTCGTAACTGCACATTGATCATGGAGGGCATTTCCAAGGCAAAATTGTTGGATGTTGGGCGGAGTGTATTCTGGATGGCCAAAGGTCCATTGAGTTCAACTGCATCTAATTCCGCCTAACAGGCATTATGAAGGCCATTCTCAGTCCATGACCGTCAAGATATGGTAGTAGATAATGCAATGGGGTTTACATATCGGGAAGTTTCTGATATAAAGGAGTTATTTGGAATAAATTGGGGGGAATGTGTTATTCACCCATTAATCAATTTATTCATCAAACATTTTCTTGGTTAACCCGACATTCTAACTGAAAATATGATAAGCCGTTTAGAGTTATTTGATGAAATTGGAAAGATACGATTTTCCAACAAACGTATTAAAATGTTCTGTGGCGTCGACATGAGCTATGTTTTTTTGCTTTTTACTGTAAGGGAGTTACTTTTGTGGTTTAATCCTTGTATATCACCGTTAACTCTGATATTTCTCATTGTCTATGTGAGTAGAAAAACGTATATTTGAGTATTTTTATTTTCTTTGACCTTTCCTATGGGAATTATTTCATTTCAGTGAAGTTCTGCGGTGGCGTTTGACTCATTTTATAACTTTGCTCTGCTTTTTCGTAACAAAAGTATATTGTTATGATTAATCATATACATTATGAATACCAAGAGCAAAATAATTTATGTTGGTCCCCATGGGCAATTTTTTTGTGAAGCAGTAAAAGAATCTAGTTTTGAGTAATGAGAGTCAGTGAAAATGTAGATGCAATAAAAGTCTCAGGCGATAAAAATATGCGTCCATTCTATTGAAACCATAGTTACATGGTGAAACCAATGCTCTAATGATATACGAGGGGGACCCAAAAATAACAGGAATGTCGTTATAGATTTTTAGTTCTCAATATATTGACATTAAATTTTGCTCACCTTCATAGTATTCCCCATTGACCATAATGCACTTCTCCAAACAATGCTTCAATTGTTCGAAACATTTCTGAAATTCATTTATCGGGATGTCGTTTTGGCCTAAGAGCGATTTTTGTTTTACCGCCTCCACAATGTCAAAACACTTTCCTTTCATGACTCTTTTGATTCTTGTGAGCAAAAAGAAGTCACAGGAAGCTAAATCCGGTGAGTAGGGGGTTGGAAAATTGATTCCATACCGTCTTTTGTCAAAAAATGCATCACGGAGAGGGTGGTATGAGCTGGTGCGTTGTCGTGATGGAAGAACCAGTCACCTGTGTGCCAAAGATCTGCTCTTTTTTCCAGTTACTCTCTCTCAATCTCTTCAAAACCTCTCACAGAGTTGATCAATGGTTCTGCGACGGTCTTCACGGATAAGGGTATTGATTTTGTCGACGTTTTCGTCAGCTCTTAATGTTGAAGGGCGGCCTGAACAGGGTTGGTCATCAATTGAAATTTCAACATTTTTAATACGTGTAAACCACTCGTAGACTCTGGGTTAGCTTAGGGCAGCATCCCCATAAGCAGTCTTGAGTACTAAAGTAGTTTCCGTCGCCGATTTCCCCAATGGGAAACAAAATTTCGCTGAAGCGCGTTGCTCTTGATAATGCGCCATCACGTTTTTTGCCGAAATGAAAAAAGTTATTTCACTGAAACAGCTCTCACGGACGGACCGATCCAGTCACAGTGACGATGCTGCGCATACTGACGCAGGTGGCGTGAGCCTGAAGTACGACTGGCCAAACGAAGGCTTCCCCCAATCTTGCTCACCACCGCAGCTCAATTCCGTTACTTTTGGGTCCCCCCTCGTATTTAATAGATTATTTCAAAAATATTGAATGTGTATATTTACTGTCTACAGTGGGTCGCGGGAGTTTACGGGTAGAACGTTGGACTACTGACCGGAGGGCCTGGGTTCGATTCCTAGGCAAGCTTCTCTGAGCACCAGCAGCTCCACCCAAGGTATGCGACCTTCCTGGGAAACCATAACCGGCACCAGGAATGGAACTGGGCCCCCTACCCTGAAGCGTGAATTCCGCACACCGTCGGGCTTAGTACTGGGGGAACTTTACCATCACCATGCAAAACGACTTCCGGCTTGATTACTATGTTATTGGATTTATGGTTAACTGTGTACATTTCAAAAATAGTGCAAAAATAAATTTACTTAGTAACTCAGTTGGATCGAAGTTAAGACGGAAGATTGAAAACGTAATATTAGTAATATTACGTTAATAAGAGCACGTGCTCACTTGTCAGACGACTTAGTTTTCTGCTTAATCAAATAATACGTAATTTTTTTTCATATCATAGTAAGGTGATTTATCTCTTTTCATTATTAATTTCCCTGTCTAACTGAATGTACTCCTCATGCATTAATATTTTCTCCAAATTGAGCCAGAAATTCATCATTATTTATTTCAATTTTTATTTACCTACATCTAAATCGTAACGACTCCCTTTCAGAATGAATAATCCAACCAATTACCTCCCTCTTTACAATTGCTCATCGAGACCACATCTTACTTCTTTTGCTCAATCGTAATGTACCACTTCGAATTGCACTCCTATACGCGAACTCCCCACACCATCACCCCACCAAACCGTTTCCCCACCCAAGCCTCTCACCTCTACTCTCGGATCCACCCTCTCATCCCGCCGGTATTAAAATAAATAAGTCTCTCACTTCCCATCCCTCCCGCCCCTCTTAGTCACCCCCCGCTCACTTGACCTGCTTACTCTTCCACTGGAGAGATCCACCCACTCCCCTCACATACACCTACCTACATGTTACCCGCACATGTCCTCCCACATCCCCACCATGTCTTCATCTCTAACTCACACTCCCACCCTTAGATCCCGCCCCAAACCTTTCCTTCCGCTGACTCTAACTCCACCCCACCCCCTCACCTCCATCTCTATCACTCCCTCCCTCCTTGGACGATTTAACGCCACATTACGTATAAATCTTTCGGGTGTGTGAGCCTTGAATTTCTCGGTTTTGAGTGAGCTTGCAGAGGAGGGGAGATGAGTGAAACGAGGAAATCGCACGAGGTGGGTTTTGAGAAGTTTTGGGGGCGGGGTTGAAGGAGTGTGGGGAAGGAGAGAGCTCCTTTGGATCGGTTTAGCGAAGAATAAGCCCGTTCACCACGCATTGGTGGGGATACGGTGGGTGAGGAGGATTAAGGTGCTGAGTTCCGGGAGGAGAAAGCCGTGGAAGAACTGGAGAATGAAGGGATATATAGTCTGATGGAGGAAAGAGAGAGAAATTGAGCAATATTAGGATAAGAATTTGAGCAAACTAAGGATAATCCTGGTTAAAAGAAAAAAATATAACTGCTTCGTTCTACGAAGATAAATGAGCCTAGATCACTGGAGAATAAAAGAAATATGAGTTGAGGTCATCATACATAATTAACCTCTTCTGCTGTTTTCATAATAGCGCTCCATTAAAATCTGTCTCTTCATATATCTTCATTTCTTAAAATTTTCTTTATTTTTAACGTCTTCCGGTGACCATTAAGTCTAATTGACTTAATTAATACGTCCCTGACCATCAGAATATATCAATCGTGAACTTTCTGGCACGGCGCCCTCTTGAATTCCGACGCTCATTCATTTACTAAATTGCGTAAAAATTCCCTACCATTCCTAGTGATGAAGTGCATCTCAGGTTGCGCATCTTCTAAAACTCTACTGTTTTAATTTCGGTCATTAGGAAAAAAATGATTGATGTCACAAATGTTAAAAAATTTTGGGCCTTTGGAAGACTATATAGCAATATCTTTTAAAAAGTCTGATATGCAAATTATAATCTCTCTAATTCATACGGTCATAAATAAAATCACTGTCTCTATAACGGAAACTTTCAACGGCCATTGTTTCTAAATTTAAATTATAAATACATATGTGTATCCCCAAAACAATGTAATTACCTCTTTCAAAATTTGTCGAAATTTTTGCAAACGCGTGAAAATCATCGTATTTTAAAGGGAGGAGGTTTAAATTGGAACCATAAATAGTTTCATATACTTGATCAGTGCGTATTTTAATCGGGTGGTATGTCAGTCTTCAAAGTTATTTTCTTCAAATACATTAGTATATAGATTTATATTGACCTCATTTGAGGTGTTTGTGAAGAAGCTGACGGCTCAAAATCTATCTAATATCAAGTCCCCTAGCAGATGGAAAGGTGTTGTAAAAACTACCATAAACTGCATTTTTTGTACAAATATGGGATATGCGAACGGAATCAGGCCGATTTGAGAAGAAACATAAATTATTAGGTAATCTTCCAAAGTCCATCTTTTTGGAGTTGGAGAGGCGACTTCCGGAAATTTGATAGGCAACAGAAGAGATCAGTATTACCCTGTTACCATTTTATCTCTATCTATTGCCTTTAGAATAATAATAGTACGGTCCCATACTCATACGGTCACTTAAAGTGCAATGAGAACAGTAAGTAGGCCGTGAATTTTCAGTTACTTAAGGTATATATCATATCAAGACTTTTTCTTAATTTTTTATGGACAATTTGTTACTAATTTGATAAGTACCTCAACCAAAGGCTTTGCACCCTCTTTATGCAACTCTTTTAGCATTTCTTACTTTTCTATTACGCCGTTGACGTTATTTTTTAAAGTGGCCATGTTGTCTTAGGCCACTCAGGTGGAATTTTTGGAGGTACTACCAATATTTAAATGACATCATTCCGAAAAATTGATAAATTACTAAGAAACTTTTGTTTGAATTATGCATTGAAGTGGTTAAAATCTCTCAATGGTTACATCATCAGGGATTCAATATTTAAGAATCTCAAGATACATGCATATAACATGTTGGTACACTTAGACGAAACTACATATTGTTCCGAAGGGCCAAAAATTCATTGTGAGCATTATTAATAAAAATTCTAAGTTCATGATGATGGGATAATACAAATTGCAATTTTTGTATTGATTTAATTCAAAAGTTCTTTTTTTTCTCTGAATGCTCATGAGGGGATTCACAATAATGAATTATGTTTGGTACACGCCGTTCCGGAAATGACGTGTTCCGTTTTGGGCATGCATAAAATTTGTTTCATCTTGAATAAGCTTTATTTTGAAGTGACATCATTAAGAGTTTAAATAATAGTATAAATACAGAATACATTTAATGTGACTTGGAAATGTTTCCAAAATATTTTCAAAATTATTTTACTTACACATTTTTCGATTCTAGTGACAATTTAAAACAGTAAAGGAAAGATCAATGAGGACGCAAAACCTTTCAGGCAAGTTTTATTTTTATTCCAATATTTCTTCGTTTTCTTGAAAGAAAATCTTATAAACAGTCAGGCAGAGTGGCACCACAACCAATAGTTAATTTGTCATCACCAGGAGACATTCCGAAATTGACTTTGACGGAGATCTCTACCGAAATCCCCAAGCTGCCAAATCCTTTGTTTTCCATCATATTTCTTCGGTCTTGCTTCTAATATTATTTTATTCGACTTCTTCATTCATTTCTTCGTTTAGTGTATTTCTTTGTGTTTCTCCCTGACACTAATTATTCCAAAATTATTTCTTAAAAGATGCTTCGATTCAAATGTGTCCGATTAGTTGATCCCATCTACTTTTTCTTTTTTCCACACTTTCAGTTTCGTTTATCTTCCTGTCCTCAGTAAACTTCCTAATTAGTTATTTGATTCGCGCTTATTATCTCCGCCAGTTTTCCCCAACGGAAATTTGAATGAGGGCGCAAGAGGGACCGAAAAATTAAACTGTAATAAAGAAGTTAAGGGGGGAGAACAGGAAAATCGTACTAATTAGGAATAAGAGGTGATATTTTCTAAGAAGATGAAGGAACGGGCCCGGTGTGTATGAAAGGAGAACATCAGGGATCAAAGGCAGTGAAGAATTGTTGATAATGTTCTGGAAGGATGTAAGGAAGGGAAAGCCAGTCCTTTTCGAAAAGGGAAAGCGATTTGAATGGGAAGAAACGCATATCGCGAGGGATTAAATGGGAAATGCTAGCTTTTCCTCGGCCACTGCCTTCCCTTCTCTTCGTCCCTCTCACAAGATGCGCGGAGAGTAAATGAAACGCGATTTTGGGGGGGGGGAGGGGAAGTTTAGATGGCAGTTGGACGGGGTAGGGGACAAGGGGGAGGAGATGGAGGGGCCACGGTGGGACGAGTGGGCAGCGGTGATTATGATGAATGCGCGAAAACTTTAACAGTAATGAGTTAACGGAGGAAAAATTCCCCGAGAGAGCGCTTTATTGTATTCCCGGGAAACGGGAATGAAAATTTAAAAGGCCCCTTAAAAAGGAGAATCAACTGTGGTTATTTGGTTGAGTGGAAGGGCAGGGGATGGGCAAAAGGAAAGGAGATTTATGCTCCGAAAAAGGAGGCAAATCAATTAAATCGAGGCCTTGATTCGGTTGAAATGACGACTGAAGTTTCCCGAACGTATTTATTTTCGTAGGATGTATCCCCCACCTCATCCCTCCAGAAAAAAGCATCGTCGTTGTTGGTGGAACGTCAAGGAAGCTCATCGCGTAAAATATAGTATGCCCGAATCGGTTTGCGGAATGCAGTTGACTCTATTCCTTATGGGGATATTTGGCAGCAAAAGTTCATAGCTATGTTTAAAGCATCAGCGGTCACGCGGGAAGCAGAAAATGCTTGAATGAATATTTTTCACGAACATTTTGTCACTTAAACTATGTATTATAATTTTTTGAGCTACGATAATTGCGGTAGAAGTTAGTTTGCTTTATGTTAAAAGGATCCACACCATGAAAATTCGAGCCCTGCGTTAGAGCTGGGGTTTTTTATTGTTTAAATTAACAACCTCATAGGTTTATTTGATGTAAATTGCAATTATGACAACTGTATTTCATAAGAAAAACCTTTTTCTCTATTGATCCTATTTCATCATAGCATTTTAAATAATATCACTTACAGTATAAGTTGCTTAAACTACTTTCAGAATAAATTAAATGTTATTTTCTGATTTTTAAGATAATCTGACCCCATTTTCAGAAATCAACTTTAGCCGATAAATTTATTCTAGAGTTAAATACGCTTTTCCTGTAGATTTAACAAATAATCTACGTATTTTTCAATGTTGAGACAAAATAGTGATTCATATGAGATATTTTTTTCACTTGTTTAGGAAAGGAATGCTCTTTTTTATCAAATGGCGTCGTAGAAGGGGAATTGGTTGCGCTATTTCGCTGGTCGGACTTAAAAACTTAACAAAATTATGATTGATCGAGAGATTTAAATGGAATTAGATGCCATCCAAAAGGGTGGAAGCTTTAATGTCTCCTTGATGATGTAAAACATTATATCGCACGAAAGGAGATCACTTCCTCGTCCAAACGATTTCCTCCTCCCGCTGCTTACCCCCATGGGGCTATGAGGGGGTCGAGGGGGGCCGAAGGGGGCAAGAGGGAGGGAGTAGAGGGGTTAACTGCAATCGCTCGGCATATAATGTCCCAGTGTATTCGACATTCTCATTTCCATCTAACGATCTCGGCTTGTCGGCACGTAGGTTTAACGCCACGTCCCGTTAGGCGTGCTATTCAAATTTATCGAAGGGCCTACCCTCCCCCCCCACCAGTTTTGGAGGGTGGCGAAGGAGGACATGAGGGAGAGGAGAGGTTTATTTTTATTCTTCGAAGGAAATGAATCCGACCTTGTCAGCACACTGTGCTGGATAACGAAGGGTCGGCATATTCCTACAAGCGCCGCGGAGTCTAGTTTAGGAATTTATTTCTTCCGTTAAAGTGGCCCCCCTTACCCCCAACCCCTTTTCCGACCGATCCTCCAACCCACGATACCCTCCCCAAGCCCCTTCCTTTCCCTCACTTTCCCAGATCTCCTGCCAGGATCCATCCCTGTAGCCTTGCAGTCCTAAATTCCCTCCGTTCCCCTCCCCTTCCCTTTCCTCCATTCTGCACCCATCCATCTAACCTCCTCCCCGTCCTTCACCGTGCCCTCCGCCGCCTTCCTCCAACCCCTTCGTCCTTTTGAGCCCCTCCCTATTCCCTTCCGACTCTCCGTATATCTCCACCAAACCTTCAATTCCCCGCGTTATCTTAATTCCTCCACTCTCTCTCGGCCCGCACCGACGCATTTAGACGATATTGAACATTGCTGTATATGTATTGACGCATATCGATGGTCTTTTCCAAGTAACCCGAGGCATACTATACTCAGATTAATTTTATTTTCAACCACAAAAATAATGGTAACATGTAAACAGTTACATGGTGTTGTGGTTACCGCTTCCTTATTTCCACGTGAGGAAATACTCACCCATCTTATTCTTCGTTTCTCTGTTGCCCTTAGGTGTGGCGATTTTATCCTTAAAAGGCTTTAATTTAAATATGATGATTAAAGCCAAATAGGAAAACTAGGGTAAATAAATCAATAGGCGAAAAAATACGTAAAAATATTTTACCCCGCCTTGAACATGTGATTAATACAAAAAATAATTTAGCTTAGTAGTAGGCAATAACTATCAATTTTAATTAAAAACTATATACTGAAATAATAGTGAGAATCGCATATCTATATAAATTTTAATTGCATACTCTTATGCACAAAATATTTGAAGGCTGTCGTTTTACCTTTCTCGTTATGTTTGGCGTGACGTAGATATAATATAATCGAATATTGATTGAAATACAGAAAATGTTGTATCAGGAAAGAAGCCTTATCAACATCAATTCCCGATATCAAAAAACTCCCGATAAATCGACAGTTCCGAAAAGTCTCCTAGAAAAGTTCTAAAAAACATTCTTTATATCAAGAATTCGGTGAGCATTTTTTTGTTAAATCCCCAAATTTTCTGCTGCTAAAAATAGTCCGAGGACTTTTCATCCGCTCTGCATTTACTTGGTTTCATTACAAAAGCGGTGGATACATAAATATGTTCGTTACATGTTTTGTTAAAGTGCAAACCTATAAAATTGATTTTTTCGAAATGATGGATGGAAATAGCGAGCGATTTTTTATTATATAGTATGTTATTTTCACTCTAGGGATAATATGGGCAAAGTAGTTTATTGATTCTAATTGGGTGTTCGAGATTTTTTAAAATGAAAAGCCTTTATCGAAGTGTTCTCCGGAAAATTTCTCTGATAACGAATAATCCTCAGATTTTTACCTCATAAGACCAAGATGAGGGTGGCAAACGTAAGAAAACCGTCCACGTGATGCACGAATTAGTAAGTTGCAGTGGTGAACAACCAGACTCCGATAGAATTCCTTTCAAGGATGGTAAAAGGTTTTAAATCCACTTTTTGTAAATGTCCTGTCCTGCCGTCCGAAAAAAAATCCGGATGAATTGGTGAAAGCGATGCTCTCGAGCGAATAATTACCCCCTTTATTCTGTGCAAAAAGTAAAATAAGATACGACGGTCAACAAATGCGCATCCATCCACCGGCATGAGTTCCTATGGAAAAGTCATCTTGGGCAAACCGATTTTCCGCTTCAGCAAATTTTGACTGCTTAGTCTGTCATCAAAGCTCCCCAAATGCTAAGATTTTTAAAGCACAATTCCCTTATTGTAGAAAGATTGTAGGTACATTATGGTTCCTCTCGGTCCCTATCTTCCTTTTTGAAATCCACCTTCTCACCATAACACAAAAGTTATTAAAAATTGCGACTTGTACTTGATGATAAGCTGAAATGATCAAATTGACATTAGATTGAACTTATTACCACTTTTGTTTCATATGAAGAATGATGTTCGAGGAAGATGCAACGAGGGCGGAGCATCGGCATTTTTTGACAATATATTGATAGGTTAACAATTAACTAACTTAACACTAGCAAATGTAAATATTCAGAGAATTATCTTTTATTGAATTCATCGATGTGTGCAGATTAATCATGTTCTTCATTTCGTAAATTGAATGAGCTAACGTTTCATAATTGTATAATCAAACCTTCTTCACTCAAATTATATGGCTATTCAAGGAATCAAGTCTTTTCTTAGTTGTAGCAGATACAACTTTTACAACATTTCCTGTAAAGCTGATATAGGAAAACAGCAATTCACAAGTTGCTTTTCTTCACTTCCCAGTGTAAATACAACGGAAAGTTGTCGACACGTCTTGAGCCATGGATATAGAACTCTGAAGTCAAAAATGTAACTTATTCCCCGCCACCCATTCACTTTCCTCGGGGCTATTAAACATTCTCCCGACCTCGTTCCTTGCTTATCAGCCTCGCAACACGACCCACCCCACCCCAAGCCATCCGCTCCTATCGGAGGACCTTCATCTTCCTCATCTTCCTCCCATCCGTCTTCCATGTTTCAATTCCTTCTCTCCCACGCATTGCCTCCTCCCTCTCTTTATTCCCTATTCCTCCCGTTTGCTGCGCCACTTCGAATCCTGTATCTTGGGCCAAAATCTATTCCTTTTCACCCCGTCCCCTACGTGTCCCCGCGGATATTCTCCGATCCAATGCACCTCATGTTTTCTCCTGCTCCCGTTCAAACTCCTCGTTTCGTGCCCCTCATAGGAACGATACGTCGTCTTTGGGAGAGGAAATTCAGAGAGGATAAATCTGTTTATTGAATTAGATGCTATTTTTTCCTTCATTTCATCCTCTTTAGTTGCACGACCCTTCATTATCTTGGCTCTTTTGAATGGTTTACGAGAAAAGAGAGATAATCTTTGGCGTCAGTGGCAATATAAACACCGCGAGTCACCATACAGTTGCTTTCCTTTCAATCTGTTTGATTTTTAAGTAATTCTTTCCACCAACTGATGTCGAAATGCTTTTATTATTTAAGCAATACTACATATTCTCAGTACCCAGTTTTTAACAGTAACGCGAGCTACATACAATGGCTCCGAAAACATAATTATCCTTTTCAAAGTTCTATATTGAAACGCGTTTAGTTTGATATTTTCAATTCATCAGTTTCCATTGAATGTTTTTATTTAATTGCATTTATAATTTATATTTTTGTCGATTTTTGGCAATTAACTTACCTATTCGGTTCCTTTTTATCATAATTTTAGATAAAAGTTGTGTAATTTTTACTCAGATGAACTAATTGGCTTTTGAAACTTGTTACATTTGCTCTGTTGTAATTATTTCCAGCGATGTTTTCGTGATTGCAGACACTATGGTTTCCACATGGCCATGAAAAATCAAAAATGTGCATGCGTAACGCAAAATTTTCATCTTTTACAATACATTTTTTTGAAAAAAGGATTTTTTCGTCATTTTTGAACTAATTAATTCTTAGTATACACCAATAATTGATTTCTCCGATTATTCAAACTTCCTGAGGGAGATTCTGATTCAATAACTTCGTTGATTCACCTGCTTAGTTTGCTTTCAATTTATTTCTATTCGCAGGAGTTTATACTCAGCTGCAAGCATTTTTATATTGTATACTTAGGGGTACAAAATATATTATATTCTGTTTAAGAATTTACCCAGTTTATCAATATTATTCTTTAATAAAGTACCTAAAATGGCTTGGCGAAATATTTCATGAGATACACTATCCATGTGCTTTTGGCATTCCCTTTCATTAGTTTCAGCAGAATCATCGGTTATATTAGTTTCTGTTCTCATTTAAAATAGAATGGAATATGCCAAAGGAACTCATTTTTATGGAATTTAGATATTTATCATGTTATTAAATTCTGTATACTAGCGAAAAACTTGCTTTTACTTTATATTTCAATGATTAGAAATTAAAAAAACAGGGAGATTCATGAATTTGTAGTGTTTTTCTTACATATTCATTAACTCACTGCTTACTCACGAAATTGATATGAAAATCCATCTTTCGGACATCTCTAATTCTTTGGGCACTGGAACGTAGAATTGTTCATAGTTGCAAGTTGCCCTGAGGAGAAGAAATATGATAGATCCGTAGGCCGATAATTAGCTCCTCGAAAAAATATTTGACGTTTACTTTAGCATTTTATAAATTGAACTGATGACCTTTAGTGTGTTTAAAAGCCGCAATGTATTCAAGCCAAGAATACCAGGTAAATGAAATTGTATTCATCACTGAAACCTGATGGGACCATTCATCAACAGGGAAAATTATTTCCATATGCTCGATTAATTAATGCTTGTATTCCCTCTGAACCGTCATGAGAAAATTGTAATTCTAAATTGATTTATCCTCTGTAGTTAATGGCGATTTGGATAAAGGAATATCGGCTATTATTAGATATTATATTATTTATTCATAGGATAGAGGAGTAAGTAGACTTCTGATGTTAATCTCTCTCTCTGTCTCTCTCTTGACTCGTTAGAGCACACTGCTATAATTACGACGTCAGTTATTCCAAGGTAGTAGAAACGGCTAAGTTGTTTTTTAGTAACATAAAATTAATGTCTACCAATTTGGTAAAATGTATTTAATATTTAAGGTGTATCATCATTGGTACAATTTGCGTCTGGATATGTTTGGATGGACTCGAAGGACACGAAAAATTCAATGGTGCAACAATACATACCTTTACATGTCCAAACAAAACACAATCTGACATCCGACACTGAAATGAATTCTTCTTCAGTTCCTACGTATACGTGTTCTACCTTCCTAGCCCTTTCTAGCTTACCTACCTCGGTAAGGTCCCCCCTATATTACTGTCATAAAAATCTGACCACCAATTAAGATCTCCGTATCCATATTTCCTCTTTTCTTTGGGTTTGTTTCCCCACTGTACTTAGCCTTTGCTTGTTTTCCTTTCTGTCCATTTCACCTTTTCTATCCATCTCCATTCCACTAAATTTTATAATCCTTCAATCTATGAATATCTACTTCCTTGAATGATAGTTTCCAATCCGTAAAAAAACCCCGCTTCATGTTACACATTTTTAAGAAGCCTTTCCTTAAACCTTTAGGTCCCTGTCATCAAGTTACCCTTCCATGTAAACGCTTCTTTGCCTAAAGCAATCAAACTTCATGTATCCCTACTACTTTGACAATTTTGGTCCAAAACACTTTAAAGATAGATAAAATGTTCCACCTGCTCTTGTTTATAAAATCCTAATTCAATTTTCATTTTATCTTTACTCTCCTTGGAATACCGTAAAATGTTCGTTTTGTTTACTCTAAATCTCACACATATTATCGCAATGACTTTCCAATGCGCTCAACAATGTTTACACTGCTTGACTGGCGCAAAATGTTATCCCGTTATCTCTATATCTGTTTAAGCATTTCCACAACATATACATTTAAAATGACGAGTAATACTGGAAACCTCTGGATTGGCTTCACCCCTCTTTTAAAAACTACCCAGCCTGACTCTCCAACCTTCTCTCACATCTGAGCAGTCTGAGACGTGCACGTTGCGGATGTCTCCTATTCAGCCAATTTTTTTATTTCCAACCTTTTTTCTACAAAGCTCATAAATGCCACCCATCCTACATTAAGGATCAACTTCTGTGAATCTAAAAAAGAGGCAAATACGTCCTAGTTTTAGTCTATGTTGTATTTTGAGGTTGATGGCAAAATTTCTTCACCATTTGCAAGTATATTGACTAAATATCTCCCGTTGCTCTTAAGCTCCCGTTGCTCCCGTGTTCATTCATAATTTTTCCATACTTGTCTTTGATTGATTATTCGGAATTTTCTATTTTACTTCATTTTATACATTTTACTTCATTTTATATTTTTCCATTTAATGTTTCATTTTTTCATGTTTACATCCTCGCGCCCACTTTGTCGCAATGCTTCTTCTGCTGTGTTCGTTTCCTGCCTCAATTTTTATTCAATTTTTCACGCTATATTCTGCCTATTTCTGAATTTTTGCTCTTAATTCCTCATTATGCATTCAATTTTTCCCTGTATTTTTCCTACTTTGTTTTTCCTATAATTTTGTTTGCCGATTTCGTTATCCTTACATATTTTCCCATTTTTATTTTAGCGTACTCAACTCCCCGTCAGCCGTAATTTTCTCTAGAGCCTGCTGATATTTTTTCCTTTTCTTTCTGTTCAATGTTACGACATTCTATTTCCTAGACGATTTTCCTTATTTTATCCTATTGAATCTATCGTTGAACTTCTTTTATGGTGAAATGATATTTGAATCCGCATTCACACCTGGGAAACTACATTTGTTACACTGTTCCTAAATCGGTACCAAACCATGATATAGTTCCACAGATATCTTTTTGAATTCCTGGATATTTGTCATATCTGTCTACGCTTGTTGTGGTGCCTCCATTCTGTGTTTATTATAATAATAAATTCTAGTTTTCTGACGAACTCTATTTCTTTCTATCCGCGGTCATTCCTTGTTCCTAAACCGTAGTCTCAAACCAATCTACCATCTCTTCCTACCCTAGGATCCAAAAACGCTTTACCATCAATTGTTTTCCTTCAAATACACACTCAATTACGTCAACTAAAACCTACCCCGTCGACTTCTTTCTTTCTATGGTTACTTGGTGGCAAGTAGACCTAAACAATAACTGATTTCATCAGTTCAACCTTAGCTTTTACTGTTAATATTTTACCAGTGGCTTGCTCTATGTTTAAGAGGTTCATTCCTTCTTCTTTGCTCAATATTATTACCTCCCCTCACTGGCTCTCTTCCAGCCCACCCGCTTAATATTAGTCTATAACAATCACTCCAGTAATCACGCTATCCCTTTATCTTACCTCGCATAAGTCTAACATATCTACATTAACGTTCTCCGTTTTTCACTTTATATTTTTTACTGTCTATGTCCTCAACATTTTGCCAAATCTCCAAGTCCCTATTAACAAGTTCCATGTTCTTCTGTATCTTTTCTGTTGCTGCTACCACTTTTTCTTTTCAAGTATTTTATGAGATAACAACCAAATGAGCTTCTCCCACTTTACCTTGCCTCTCCTATTGCCTCTCCCACTGCCGGCCGCGACACATGACCGATTGGAACTAACCTCTTAATTCCCAAGACTCATTTTCATTTTCCTGTTCATCCTTGCTAGAGATAATTAAGTAATACTTTCTTTCCCCAGTAATGTTCAAAACGTGACATCACAGCTGAATTGGCATCCCACTGGGCTCGGACACTTAAGCAGCCTCCTCACCAAGGTACAGACATCGCGACCACTTCCTTTCTTCCGACTCATACCCTTTCACCTCTACGGCATGGGTGTGACTACCAGAAGTATATATCATTTCTCCTGCCAGCATAGGTCTAGGGCTCATCATTCCTCATAAGTCCCTCCTTCCACCACGTCAAGATGGGGAAGGGAAACGCTAATTTTCGGTTGACTTCGTTTCTGTCCAATTATTTTTTCATGTTTCACAAACTCGAAAATCAATCATCAGAAAAATAAATGTTACCTAAAAACAAATATAAATACACTTATTCATTTTACATGTTTTCTTATTATAAATCCCTGTTTAAAGTATAACTAAAATAGTAAAAAAAAACTTATTTTGTGGCCTTCAATTTTGACAAATGATGACAATGTCTCAGTGTTCTTTAGAATCTTTATGATTGAATTTTTATTTTTAAGTAAAAATTAAAATAGCATGAGGTAATTTAATTATTTATTAATCACTGTTGAAGGTTATATGAAACTTTGAAACCAATATCTTAGCTTGCATGGTTAGGGGTGCTGGGTGAAAACGAGAATGCTATCTCATGAAAGAAATGCTATTTAGAATGCATGGACAAGTCCACTGCTCGTATGGATTTATTGAGTCATTAAACTCATTTTTTCTTACGCAGTAAACGACAGTTGATATTCTCTCTTGTTATTATACGCTTCTCTTCTATTCCCCATTCAAACAGCCCTTTCCAGAATACATTGAAAAATAGGAACGCGAGGAACGACGTCCTGCGTAAAAGAATCATCCGCAAATGGAACTGCCATTTACCCATTTCATCTCCTTTCCGATAAAATCATGTTCTATTCAACTTTTTCTTTTAATTATTTTTCTTTTGAGAATAACAACTCTGCGAATGTGTTCAAGAAAATTAGAAAGAAGTAGTTTATGGTATCTGTAAAATAAATAAGTGCATTTTTCAAGCATGGAAGGAAACTCCTAGTCATTAAAAAAGTGACGGCATAAGTAACACAATTTTTGAACCACTTTTCATCTGCATGAATAAATAGGTGAATTGCAACAGTGACTAATGAATTACAAGATAATAGGCATGGGGAACGTTTGCTGTAATATATAAATAATTTCATTGGAAAATAGTTACGGTCTTGATTGTAAGAAAAACTGCATTATCCCGTATTGAATAAGTTTAAGGTTTATACGGTAGATATCTCGCGAAATCATTGAAAAAGGCAAGCAACGATAGCAGCACAAAAGATGCAGAAGAACGCTGAACCGGCTCAAATCGGGTCTTAGAGGGTTAGGACAATGTTAAGGAAAGAAACACTAAAAGATTTAAAGAGAAAGATGTAAAAAGTAAGAATAGATATTTCAGGCTTATGCAATGTGAGGCTGTGCGCTGTGAGATGGAATGATAGCAAGGATTACTGGAGTGATAGTCAGAGTAATATACAGAGGGTGGGCTGGAATCAAAGTGTCTCCTGATGATGTAGTGTCGTCATTTCCCTACTACTTAGAGAAATCTTTGCCTAACGTAATTTTTCTTCTTATTGTGGTATTCATTTGACCTTTTCCCCCCAAAAAACTTGTATGATAGGTCAATTTTCCTTTGCAAGGATTTCGTGGGGTGACAACCTGGGAAAAATAGCCTCTAGCGGTATGCTGCCGGGCACGACAAATGAACAATTGGTCAAGTCACTTAGTTGCCAGAATTATTATTCATATATATCGTAGTAAAATGGGATATCCAATTGAAGGTGATTTTTGTTGCTTTAACAATAGAATTTTAAAAGTGACACCAACAAACAAATGGCTACCCTACTGGGATCAGAGGCCTTTTCGGTCACCTCACTAAGGAATACGATGGATGCCACACGAACTATCATCGATCTTGTTCCTACATTTCGAAGGATCTGGCGTAGGTGAACCTACCATGAACTATTTGCCTTACTCTAGTCAGTACGGCTCATCAGAATGCAGAGGGTTCTAATTGTCTAGGTTGTAATCTTAGGAATGGTAACACAAAATGAATATCGTATTTCATCGTGATTTTTACCTAATATACCCAACGGTAAGGTGAGGGTCATACTGCATAAATGAATTGGTTAATCTATAACCTGAAATCTATTTAAACTTTGACTCATTTTATGAACATATTTCCTCAATAAAACTGGGAACATAATAACAATAAAAAATAATGACTGTCCTAATTTTTCGGAACTATATCCCTGCACCAGTGCAATTAGTCTTTTACTGTTCTAATATCGGGTGCCAATTACTTTAATCAGAGATACTGACTTTCACTTCCTCCAAAAATGTGCTTCGGCCTTCTTGAAATGCACGAAGGTGTTAAAGAAAATCTAAATTCTACATTCTTCTAGATTAATATTCCCATTACTACCGATACGTCACGCCCTCCCGTTCCCATCTTAAGTCCAAAATGATCTTCCCCTAAATGGTCTTTTACTTAATATCCTCGGAACTATCTTTGCTGCGTTTGAGATTAAACTTATAATCCTATAGTCCTCACATATCGTAGGAATTTTCGTTTCCGGGATAAGAGTTAATATTGACCTAATCAAGTCTTTTGGCGTAACTCTTTCCTCATAATTTCCACAAATGAGCCAATACAAAGTCTCTTTTCAATTTAAAAAAACCCTTTTTTTAAATCTACGTGGATTTCATCTAATCCTACTTTCTTATTTACCTTCATTTTCCGAAGTGCTTTTTTTTCAACTCGACTTTTCTCGTTCTTTTCCGTTTTTCCACCAACTTATTCTGATAAAGCTAGACTCATCTACATATCATTCCCATTCTCCTTATAAGCTAATTAATTTAATATCTTTACTGCGGAATTCTTCTGCATATTTTCTCCACCTTATCAAAATTTATCTGGTTCTGTTAATACATTTCCTGTCTTAGTGATTCTCTTAATCGTTTTTCCTTCCTGCCTTTCATTTCCTCGTGCCTTTTACTTAAGTAGTGGCTTGTCCTCACCCTTAAAATTTTGTTGGTGATTTTTTTGTGTTTATGACCGTTTCTCTCATGCAAAATTAAGCCCATGATACTCTTCCTCTCGCGGTGTAATGTCTTACTTTCTTGGGAAATGGGATTATAAATGAAAGGAAAATCTACCTGAAACCTTTCATTATAGATAGCTTGACTCAAAAGAAAATGTTATCAAATTATCCTGAGACTTTGAACTTTGAGTTAGGTGATCACAAGATATTCAATTATTGCAATTGATCCCATTGGTGTCATTAAATATTTGATGCCTCTGTTAATTGGTTTCAATGTGACTATATTAATATATGCTTTACAATTAGAGGGCAGTTGATTTGCCATGCATATTTATACAAAATAATTAGGAAAGAAGATATGTTCAAGTGATACTTGGAACGAATTCTCCAAATTCAGTCCTCCCTCACTCGTGATTAAGCTAGTATTTTGGAACTTAAAAAAGCTTATGTTTTCTTAAACCTCGCCTATAAATTTAAATTTTTGCGGTTTAGCATATAGAAATCATCGATCCACTAAATACTAAATGTGGTCAGTGGAATTTAGTATAATTTTTATCTCCATAGTGTATTTGGTGAAGCTGAATTTTCCCCCTAAAGCTTTATTTTCTGTATGATGATTGAATTAGAGAGAATGGATTTCTTTAATATTTCAGGTACTTGCGAGAAAACATTTGATTCGGCACCTTATATCATTTCCATTTATCTTTTCTGGGGCTAACCTTGTCGTGTGTTGTAGATGTGCCATGTATTTTCATGAAAAATATCCCAGGATAATGTTCAAAGCCTAATTTAGGAACATTTAATGCATAAAGAATCAATTTTACGAACAGGAAGTGGTAGCTTTATGACAAATTGAGTATAGTTGAGGATGATTTTCTAAAAAGAATCGTTATCAGTCAATATATTACATAACCGTTGTGTGACTCTGAGAGAAACCCAACGAGAACTTTACTGTATTTTCCTTTTAATCAAGCTGGGACAGTTGGAATTAAATTTTATTTAGATATCAAAAAAACGTTTTCGTGGGAATTCATAGTTATTTTTCGGTAAGATTATTTTATAACCATATGGCCTGATTTTTATTTTTACTCAAATACTAATTATAACATTTCATAGTTTAAAAATCTTTAAATAGACTTAAGTGTGCAATATTGTTGAAATGTGTGCAGAAAAGAGAAACACAAGTGAGATTTTCAAAACATGCGGGACGATAATAGTTATTATCAGCTTGGGCTTGTCGATAATAATTCAATTACTCAATAATTCGTAAGCCTGAGCCATAACGAATACATGACTGGTTCAGAAACCAATAATGTCGGAAAAAACATTTATTAAAGGAATTTAAACAGATCTTTATATAAAGTTACTACTTTGTGCTGTAACATATGTAACCAGATTGAGGTTAAATTACATTCGGTTATATAAGCGTAATGTAACTTAAATAACAAGAATCATGATGAATTTTATTTCGATGGTGACTTTGCGGGTCAAAGGAAGAATTCTGAGGGCTTTAGTTTTTTTATCATTTGAATTTAAGTGAGTAAACATGGGAAAATAAGCATTTTAATCACAAAGAAGGAAATCACAAATAAAAAGCGAGCGAGAGACAGCTGACACGTCTGACAACAGTTTAACAAAGATAAGTTAATAGGTTTAGTTTTACGATAGGCGGGAGGCTGTAGCACGTAATAGTGACGTCTCATCAATCTGTGCTCATCATAAACCTGGGTTGACCAGTATACTGCTGTTAAATACAATTAATTGCAAACATGATCTTTAAAACAGAGCAAAGTGCTTTCTTTCGTTCGCTTGCCTTCATTGTGTCTATTTTTCTTTTTTCAGTTACGGCGAGCTGTTTTTCTCTTTGCCGAAAGAAAATTAGGTCACCACTTTATACTGATGTTAATCTTGATAAAGCTACTACGCCTTAACTGATTTACCTTCATCTAAACATCTAAATCAATTTAATGTGGAAAAATTACTTCTCTTTTTTACAACAAAGAAAATGATTGGAGATAATTTTAATTTTATGCTCCTACCTAAATAAACACAGAAATAGAATTTGTATTTATGAGCAAGACATTCTTCGACGTAAATAATTATTGACTATAAGCAAAAATCATCAAGGGAAAGCATTACAGTATTTAATGGCGTCTAAGATATTTTCAGCGATCAAAGCAAGTTTATTTTTTTGAGTTCTTGAAATTAATATAGAGCAATATCAACATATTTTGAATTACATTTTAAACATATTTAGCTTCTTATTCCTTGCGCCCACTTAATGCAAGGGGACGCAAAGAAAAGTGAACTTGACGGTATTTATAAAAAAATTAGGTTTTTCCTAAGCTCTCTATTACATTTAAATCAGTTTAATTTTGCTTAATCCATAAGATATTCTTGTATCCATGCCAAATAATTTTGAAATGAAGTTTTTATTGCAAAATTCCTCCCGTAAAATCATTATTGCTATGAATTTCTATTCCAAATACTTCCAAAATATGCAAGTTGCGCTCAATGATCTCACTCAGGTACCATTTATTCTTGGTTTTACAAGAGACTTCCTATGTTTTCGACATGTCATTGTTATTGCTTGCTTAAAAGGTAATTCATCTCACACCTATGGCAATGACTTAATGTCCGGCTCAACTGCTTTCACATCGATTATGACTCTCATCCCATCCAATGCTTTCCTATCATTTACATAAATGGGAACGGAATTAAAAGCGTCGGTGTTGCTGTCCATTCTTATTTACATACGCTTCCTTTGATTTGGTAGTCTTAGACTTTCATGGTCTACCATTAGTCATTGAAGGGATTCGATTAATATGTCCCCTACTCCCAATTTTACTCTCTAAGTTTAGTGAATCTATTGACTATATTTATTTTAGATACTCATTCAAATGTTTTCTTGAAATCCGCTGCATAGGAAGAAATTAAAATTACATTTTATATTGATTTTTATTACGGTTTGAGTTCCCATCTTAGTTTTCCACTTCCTTTCTAGGCCTAAACTGGTCATTTTCGATGTGATATTTTGCCCAGTTTTTAACTTTTTGGTGATTGACAGTAGTGCATTTGCTATATACCAATCTTAGATCGCTATAGTCTAATGCCCCACGCCTACATATATTTCTTTCTTTTTCGGAATCAACATCGTCCTGCGGAGGATATCTTCTTATCTAATAATAATTCTGAGCTCATTTATATTTTCGTTTAATTTTTTCCAAAATTCTTATTTAACTTTGGGATACCATATAATCCAGCTACTTTTTTAGCCTCCAATCCTTGAATTGGCTTTTTCATTGCCGTCGACCGGTGTTCCAGAAAAGAAACGATGATCATCAAGGTCATATCGTCTCTCTGTATCTAAGCGCACTAGTCTAATTCATTTACAATGATGTTATTTCACGCATTCTATTCATCATTTACTCATTGCATTTGGATTGATCAATACATTGCGTCTTTTATCTCTCCAACTTGGAATCAATATCCTTTTTTTTCATATTTCCACGCAATTACTTTACCATCATGAATAGTTCAATTTTCCCTATCCCTGTATTTTCTGCATACCATCTCACCACTCCCCCATTGCATATTAATTGTGTCATTAGCTTTTCTAATGGCTCATTAATTAAGTCCTATGCGCTTCCATACCATCCCCATGCATCAAATATATTAATATTAACACAAAATTTTCAATTATTTATCGTAAATACTCTTTCCATTATTTCGTCTGAAGTTTCCTTCATATCTCTTTAGAAATCCATCTAATGATTTGGATCAATATAATATTTTGAGTTTGCTTTACTTTATACATATTTACATTATAATTGGCTGATTCCTGGTACTTCTTATATTTGATTCCAGTTAAAATTACATAGTTTCGATTTTGTGCCCTGCTACCTTTCTCTGTAAATTAAAATTCATTTAAATTGCCACTAAATTCTCATCTAAAATTGTTTCCCCGGGAAGCTGCTTGAAATAAGGACATCGTCCACAAATTTGTCTAAACATATGAAATTCACGAAAAATATCCCAAAATGAAGACATTTTCTTGATTTAAACCACATTTATTGGTGAACGGACAAAATTAATTTTTTTCTTTTACTCTGGCAAAATTTACTAAAATCCTATAATAGCTATTTATATTAATATATCACCTATTGCCAGAAAATGCTCCTCCCTAATTAATATAACATTCAAGAATATCCTTCAATACCCAGTTAATGAGTAGCTGATTCATATTCGACCGGTTCCCAATAAATCCTTCAAGTTGATTATATTATGTGTTTACTAGGTGATTTTTGTGGACTTTGGCACTGTCTCCTTCAATAAAGGGCAGGATCCATGACCTAGTTGACCGAATCCTGTTATTTTTAGGATTTATATTTTTGCTAATGTGGCACCGTCAGCGCCAGCCCATCAAGGTCAAACGACCTTCCAACCACTCTTCTGAGATTGAAATATTTCATGGAATAATGTCGTCAGGCTCCTTTCCTTTGCTGTACCTACAGCTAATGACACTTATGTCCTCATGGGTCTGTTGTAGTTGATTCTGTCTGGCTACGTCTATTTTTTATAGTAAGTTATTGAAACACGAGTTCTTTCACTACTTCAAGAGCATAAATTTTACAAGAGGATGTTTTGGGTAGGAAAAGTAAATGAAATTTTCGTTTAGTCGGTAAAGTTATTTTCGAACAGAGAAACAAGTGTTTTGAGCTAATATTATAATTAATAATACAATGCATTTGTTTTTTTTTGAGATTTAAATAAGCGATGGTTCTCCTGTTTTTTTCAGCAAGAGACTCAGCTATCTATCGTTGACTCTTTTCACTGCCCTATAAGTTTCTCTAATACTTTGTGGAATTCCTTCATGATGAGGGTAAACAAGAAACTTTACACTTCCAAAATAAAAATTTATTATTTCCGTGAAATATTAAATCTATTGTGGAAGTGTAAAGTTTATTTTTAACTCTCATTATTAAGATTAATTTTCAGTCAAATACTTTTAGAATGCCACGGCAGGGTTCTTGATCTGCTTAGTGGCTACGTGTATTCCGGAGTTTGAAGTACATCGGCTGACTCTGCAGACCGTTTGGGGTAAGGGAAATACGCTCCCTTACTGAAGGATTAATGTTTTCTTTTCTACCGTGATTTGACGAAGTCCCTTCAAAACGACGATCACCACTTGCCCTCCTTTTTGAAAGTTTATCTCTACGTCTAGCCCGCGATTTCCATGGCCAAACTGCTTGAGCAGCGGCTGTGGAAAATTTAGCGGTAGATTTTCAGGAAATCAAATAAAATTTATTAAGGGATCCATTTGCCCATTCTCTAAAATTATCACATTGTATACCAGCTCTTCTCGTCACCGAATGGATGGGTGTAATGAAATGGTACCCCTTTAATATTAGTTTCCATGTGGGATTTCCTCAAATGGGATGCCTAGAGAGTTGCGATGTGGTTTTTGAAGGAGTTCAGGAATCTTCTCTAGACCACTTTTATCAAAAATAGGCTAATTGTGGAAGTTGTTTTGAAGTTGCCTCCGTTCTATTTTCCTTTGAAACTGCCTTTAAAAATTTCTACAGTCGTTCTTAAAACCTAAGTGTTAATGGATCGTCGTTCCGAAATAACCTGCGCAAAGGAGTGCAATGAAAGGGCTATTAGGCGTATGAACTTTATCACAGATGTTTGCGTTGAAAATATTCGACGAGAAAATTATAACTGGTTATTAGAAGCAGAGAAAGAAGGGGTCGTTTTTAGATGTTCCTTCTTGGGTGTGAGGACTATGCGGCGTAGTATAACCTTCGAATTTTGACCTAAATCGGTTGAGTCCTGGGTGGCTGTATGCGTAATTGGAATTGCTCTTCAAACCTAATGTGATCCTAAATTTCCTGCAAGGGATCAGAATGAAGTTCTTTTAAAAGTGATAAATAGTAGTTGCTAAGCTTATGGAATCAAGAAGAAAAAGTTTCATGGAATTCAAAAACTATATTAATGTATTTTAATTTTAACTATGATATATAATGGCAGGACGTCAAAAAATATAATATCTACCATTAAAATCCAACAAAAGAACTAAATTTTACAGATGATTTGCACGCATATGTGAGAAGAAAACATTCATCATCACGCTCACAGGCCAACTAGTCCTTCTGAGGTATAGTTATTTACCATGCTAGAAAACATTGCTGTAGTACAAAGAAAGGCTTTAACTTTCACGAACTTATGCCTCAATTTTGTTAGGAACACGGACCTTTCCCTGATTAAGAGGTGTGCAAGATTAATAAGACAGAAGAAAGTTTTAAAAAATATCTAAAAATACTTATCGCCATAAAATTTACGTCTTTTTCGCTGTCTACGCTTTCTTTGCTTACGTCTATTTATAATATCGCTTAGAAAAGAATTAAAATGGTCGTCTTTTAAGCAACATCTTGCTGCCATGTCTGAGTGAAATTGTCCTTGAGGGTGAAGATTTTATTTTATATTCTTTTCCATATCGTTTGCTTTTATATTCAGAAACGAAGGATATGATTATAGACCACAAACTATGTTGAAGATAACACTGGAGGAAAAATAGTGATGACTTTATCCTCTGCTTGAATATTGTTTGGTTAAATGAAAAGAGGATTTAGAAGGTGGACACTAGCGCTCAGCTCTATCAAGCAAGGGGCATTATTAACAGCGGCATGAAGCTGTTAAACAAAAATTCTGTTTTATTGAAATGATCGTAGTTTGCTAGAAAATGCGTGCTTTTCAAGGAAAGATTTCTTTTTGCAGTTTCTATTGATTTATCTTATCCAACTATGTCTGGTGTTTAAGAGGAATTAGCAGTTGGGGACGATCACATAAACTGGGTGACGATGGCGCCGTGCGTCCAGCCGAGTCGTCATGGGAGAAAGGGCGAAGTCGGAAATTTTCAAAAAGTCAAAATTTTATTTGATTTTCCCAGGAAATTGGATGATAAATTCTCAGTGGCTAGATAACTGTATCAAGTAAAGGTAAACTTTCTGAATGGAGAGTAAGTACTTTTCGCGTTTGAGGAGATATTTGAATGAGTCTTTATTTGGCGATAATAGGCAAACTAAGTTCAAAGGCCCAAGTTTTCATTAAATAATACATTCTTTCCTTTCTTAAGCGAATAATTCATGTATCATGAAAGTTATGAGAGGGTCCACTAATTGTTACAATCCAGCATGCCATGTTCACGTGCAATCTTGCAAGGTAAGTAAAATATTATGAATTCCTGCTTCATTTTGATTTAATTAATTTTCAGTAAACAATGACTATAATTCTTAGAGGAATTGGAATCCATCAAAAATATGTTGCCATAGTTATTTTATAATGATTCGTATTAAACTCTGGGATACAATATCAAATTGGAATTAGTTTTAGAATTCCATGTTCAAAACATCGATATTCATTTACTTATTTTTTCATTTAATTTTATCAATAATACGTAATTATAGTTTATACAATACTGTCTTCTTATGCAAAACATTTCGCTTATAATGATCTAAAAACTGGAAAATATGCCAATATACTATTAAATCCACAAAAAGCTCCGTAGCAACAACCAATGATTAACTGAAATTAAAATTCGTTTGAATAATGCAAATGCTAAGAATTTATTATTTAGTTAGTTTATGAAAATTATTATTTAATTTATTGAGAAGTTGTACTCTCTTGATAACATTTTCTTAGTAAACAAGTGTTCGCTTTAAACAAAAGGTCTTCTAGTTGGTAAATCTGCTTTAATTTGAATCAACATATATTACCTGCACATTATTGAAATCGCCCCGAATAGAATTTAAACTGCCATCGCCATTCACAAGGATTTGTAAACGCCAGCTGGAAGCCTTGCTTGAAAATTTAAGTTCAAGTTATCAACTGTGGAAATTACGATCGTTAGAAATTACCCGAACGCCGCCCGCTACAGCCTTTGAACCTGCCACTTTCGGAGCCGCTTTCCATCCTCTGCTTCTCTCTTAACTTATCCCTCCTCTGTGGGAGAGGAGGGGAAGGGTGAGAGGCAGAAAGCGTCGACGTGGGCAGTTTACGTCGGTCTCGAAGAGCTTTCAAACTTGCCGAATTGCAGCTGCAACCATGGGGCACCCTTTATCCTTCGTACGGCGACATAATACGGTAAACCATGGAGCGGCCGTATCAAGCACCCCTCCTTTAAATTTTCGTTCCCTTTGCCTGGCCCACCGACACCACTCCGGTGGCATATCGACCTTTATCCACCACCCCCTCCCATCAATCCACACCACCACCGTTTAGCTTTAATTTCGGCGCCTCAACACATCTATCCTTACACCACCTTTAATTCCTTCCATTCTATCCCTTGCTTTTGCTTCGAGCTTTTTAGTCCACTCTCTCTTTATGCCTACGATTCCATCTCCTGCACCCTGAGCGCTTACCCTCGTATCGCCCCGGCGTATATTCCAACGTTTTGAATGAGTGACCTCGGCGGCCTCAATTCTGCGTTAATGCTATCGCTTGCTCATTTGTTCGCTCTCTTGCCTCCGGCCCCCCTCTCGACAACTCTCCAGTCTCCTCTACTCTTCTGGAAACCTTTCTCCTTTGCAACGTTTTTGGAACTCTTGTTTCCATTTCGAGAATGGAATTGGGCATGTAAATTTTAAACTGGAGAGTTGAAAGTCTTCAAAATGCAGACCGTAACTTCGTGAATTTCGACGAAAAGGAAGAATATTAATGACATATCACCTGTGTATGTTTTTTAATTATTTCTTCCCGAAACCTTGGTTCATCTTTCATCTATTTCAACGATAATTTATGTTTAGTAAAAGTCACATTAATACATGTGTGTAATTGTGCGTCCAAAGTGACTTGATCTACGTACTCTACGTAACAAAAGCACAAAAGAGGGACGGTTTTTGCACGCATTTCCGACATCGCTGAGAATTTTAATAAATATACAAGTTTATCTCACTTGAAAACCGTAATTAATTTTTCCCATTTATGTAGATATGAATTTTAAAAGAAAAATTTTCACTAAATATTGTTAAAACTTTGGCGTTTCTTTCGAAGGGGATTGTATTATTTGTATTCGTTCAGGCACGATTCTATTAAAATTCTAAAATCATTGTTTCTGTTATTGTTAAGAAATCAGATGTAACGGTGTTGCATTTTTTGAGCTCCGAAAAACAACCACGGTTCCAACCGTGTAGGTATTTCTTTGCAAGAGTATGGACCACCTGGGATAAAATCATCCCTCGAAAAATCTATCTTATATTTGTTAAAATTGTAGTAAATAATCATAAGTGGTGCATCAATAATTTTGTTGCGCATTCATCGGCAATTATTGTTCCATGCTCTCGGAGCAGTATACCGTTTCGTGTTTGGGATGGAAGGGGAATCATGTGGCCTCGGGCGGTACTTCCATGCATGGGGAAGAGAAGTGTTGGCCGCTCACTCCCGACGCAGATGAAATGAGGACACCTCGGAGTAAGTGTTATTTGATTAGCAAATGCATTCGTCGGAAATTTAAACAAACATTTCATTCATCTTCTCGCATCGCGCCTCTCTCCTCGGCACTCTTCCAACCTTTTTCTCTTGTAGTTTGCCTCCGTAGGCATTCGCGTATTTTTCATTTTCCGTCTCCATTCCAGAGGCCGTTCTCTTTCCCCTCGTCCCTTGCGCTTCCCTCACCCCTTCCGCGTTCTTCCACATTCGTTCTCAGAATCCCTGCCCCCCTAAACCTACTCCCTTCTTGTTCGCCAGAGGTTAAGTCACGGAGAGTCCGCCTACTCCTCGTTCCAAATGCCACTTCACGCTTTCCTCTCATTCAAAAACAAATTACTAAATTCTTCATTGTCCACCCTTTCGCGCACAGTGGCCTTTTGGAAATCCCTCTCGCTTCCCATCTCCGCTCTTTCACCCTTCTGCCTTCGTCTCTTCCTATTTTCTGTTAGCACAGCTCTGCACTCGACTACCACTCCCCAGACTCCTCCTATCCATCCTCCTGTTCTCATTTTCTTTCCGGACTACCTCTTTTTGCCAATTTTCTCATCCGTTGGCACTTCATTACCCACTCCCATCTCGTTATCCCATAGCAATGGCTTGTGATCTCTTTCTCCTTATACGCCTGAGATAAATTATTTCTCAGTACTTCGCTGCGCAGAATGTAAAAATATATTGGAAAAGAGAATTATTTTTTCACAAAAGGGAGTCTTTGACCATCAAGGCTATTTGATAAATATGTTTTATAATGTGTGTGTATGTATAGTATATACATACATACATACACACACATTAAAACGCAAAATAATATTCAATCACATGGAGATAGATAAAAGGAAAAGGGACAAGAACACACATAAAAGACGAACTCAGGAGAAATGGGGAAGGGGGAATCAAGTAGAACACAAGTGGAAAAATATTTCCTTGTCCGGGGCTTGAACCACGGATCTTTCGAGTTGCCGCGTGTGAAGCGTGAAGCAAGCTTTAACTTTCACATGAGTTATCGAGGAAACGTAATTTACAATGAAATGTGTGTAAGGGTGGTGTTTGTTTAAGGTAAAAAGTTTAAAGGAGTTTTGGGCGACATGAAATGGTATAACAATTATTAGGAGCAAAAAAGGGGTAATGTGGCATAGTAGAAGATTTTGGTAGTTGTTTAAAATGTTAAATAGTGCTTTAAAAATGTGAAGTATTATTCTCGGATAATCCAAAATCTGCCTCTGCACGTTAGACAACTCCAATAGCTTAATATAGTCGTGAAGGCTGAAATCTCTTGAAGAGTTTAGGTTATATATTTATTTGCTCAACCCTTACTTTAATGACTTATTTTCCATCATATACCTAGGCAATGCCAAGAACTAACGTGCAGTTAATCAAGTGTGATGAGTCACTGTCTCCTTTCCTCTAAGTGTATATCTCATTCGACCCACATTTTTCCTCTCTTTGCATGCCTCTTCGTTTCGGATTCCCTCATCTTCTCTTCTCAGTCCTCTGCACCCGCATCCTAACCCAATCTTGAGTTTCTACATTCTTAACGGCACCATCCACTTCCCTCTTTCCATCCAATCTGTTTACTTTCTTATTTTTTCATCAAAGTGGTATCCTCCCTCACTTCCTACCCTTTCTCCCACCCTATCCTTGCATGCCAACGGGTCCTACCATTATCTTATCATTCCTATTTGCCTCTTTCCGCTAACATTTCACCCATTCTCTGAGCCTCTACATCATCCACTACACCATACCTCGGATTCCACTCAAGATTTTTAATTCTTTTTTGCCACATTTTGTTGGAAAGATTTTGTAATATTTTTTTCAATTTACGTTCTTTAAAAAATTCTTTCTGTTAAAAGTTAATAATTTTCAGTTTTAAATAGCATTTTTTGCCAAAACTTTATGCCTGTATGCATTAAAATCTCTAATGACAGAATGAATGGCAGATTTTTTTCCAGCGTCAGTGAACAGTGAACACCTCTTCGGTTTTACCACATGAATTTTCACATTTCTTAATTAAAAAGTTATATATTAATATGCCAATATCTGGGGATAACTACCAACTTTACTTAGTAGCTTACAACAAGAAAAATGGTTCGAGAAAAATTGGTTTTTAGTTTTTGGAATGTAGGTTTAAAAAGTGTCATGCGTGAAAATAAAAACAAAACAGTTTATTTCTTTCAATTAACATTGTTGCTGATGTATAGGCATCTAGTTCATTGATTTATTAAAATATGTTATTCATTTTCGGTTTATGTTCTGTGACTGATTGAATAGTGTTTTGAAACTATTTAATCGAATAATATTAACCGGTAAAAATTATGGTGAACTAACTCATTGCTTTTATACCGTTTACGACTCGTTAAACAATACCATTTCTGATATTCGAGTTATAACTTCCGTTGTTTTCGATGTACTGACTATTGCACGTTTAGTTGTTTTCCTATTTGTTTTTCACTTCATCTATTCCACATTCATACTAAGGTTTAGTGTTTCAAAAATATTAAATCTTTTTCAGCTTTGAATTTTTATGCCTAAATATTAAATCTGGTTTGATTTTAATCCCATATTTCAGCAAGTAACTCCAACTATTTGAAATACTTGAGGGTAAAGCATGCTCCACAAGAAATATTATTGTAAGAGAATTTTGCATTGACGGGTGTCAGTACCTGTTATTTGCAGAATATAGTTTGCCAAAACGTTATGGTAATTACTCGAAGTCACGCAACTTCAAATGCGAGTCTCTATCGGGATTTGCTGGGTAAATTTAGTGAAGGAAAAGTATGTTCTATATATTTAACTACGTCATCTTTTCTATAATTTTTAAGGCAAAAAGTGACATCGATGTCTAGCAAAAATACTAAGAGTTCCAAGAAGATATCGGGACATAATATTAAAATAATAAATCCATTTCTAAAACATGTGATAATGAGTAAAAAGTAATAAATTCGGTCATCTCCAGAAGTTCTTTCAACATGAGAAGACTAAATGCATTTATGTATAATAAAAGCGAATGCATTCTCTATGAACGTAATTATCACATTTCAATGCTTAATATTTTTGCTTTTGGATTAAATTTGCATTTAATACTTTTACCTAGTCACTATTTTAGTTTCTAAAATGCTCAATATTAAAAATGGGACCTTCCTCATGCATTCCGTGAGTTTTCTTTAAAAATATTTCTTTTCGCAAAATGTATTTTTTGAAATTAAAGTTTATCATCATCAGTTTATTAATTTTAGGATAGGTTTACTGCAGCCCTCCATTCTACTCTATTTAATGTCTATTCCTGTTAAAGTTAACGACTTGGGTGCAATTAAACCGTGCATGTATGTGACCTATACATATATATACCAATTCTCTTAACATGTTTGGGAATGTCACTTACGCCTGTGTACGTGCCCTAGATAGAAAGTGTGTCCTTCCTAAGTTAAGAAACATTGTTCATGTATATCTTTTATATTCATTCGAAGATTTACCTTCTCTTTTTCTTTGACAGAAGTTGCCTTTCCTGCTATCCTTTCCTCTTGCGCCGTCCATTTCTCCTTTGTGGGTGAAACGCTCCCTAACGCCATGGCCTAGCCAAATAACCGGGGAAATTAGTTGCATAAATCCCTCGAAGATTTCTATGTAGATTATGTTTCCGCGATAGCTCAAGTGGTTTGAGCATCGGCAATTTGAACGATCTGCGGTTCAAGTCCCGTTCAAGGAAATATAGCATTTGTGATCTGCTCAATTCTGCCTTCCCCACCTCTCTTGTGTTCGTCTTTTATACGTGTTCCTATCTCTTTCCATTATATCTATTTCCATGTGGGTGAATATTTGTTCGCCATATGGCGGGTTTTCGTGTTTGAATGTTAGTATGCCTGTGTGTCTGAATGCCCGTGTGTGTGTCTCTGTGTGTGTCTGTATGTGCGTCAGTGTGTGTACCATTCTTGCTGCCATCTTTTTCCGACTATAGAATTACTCATCTGTGTTCTTTCCACTTCTTCTCTTTTATGTAAACATCCTCGGTGATTTATTTACACTTCCCAGTATTCCCTTCTCTGTCTGATGCTTTCTCTCTGGTTCTCTGCCCACCACGGTTCAAGTTATTCATATCACGTCATAGCCTTTCCTTCGTTGACATAGCAAGTAATATTTGCGTCTCCTTCTCTATCTCTACTCATACTCTTCTCTTTTAATGTATTTCTTAGGAAATACTCCATTTTTGCCGGAGGGAAAGGCATTCATGGCCCCGTTTTTAAGTTCAAGTGCTATCATTTTTGGTTGAACTAATTCTGTTTTAATATGAATGTAGTATTAGTCTTCAGTCCTTTCTCTAATATTATTTTTTGGAGGACGAGATATTTCCCAAAAAACTGGACATATAATTTTTCCTCTTCTTAATTTATTATCCAGTCACATAACCAATTTTATTTTGACAAATAAAGAAAGGAGGCTGAGTTTCACTTATTTCGTGCAAGGTAGTTGCCCTGTTCTTGGAAGCCACTCTCTCTTCTTTGCGCTGACTTAACGGCCCCGTCAGTTCTTCACCTGGTTCATTCTAAGAGAGCTAGTTCTCACCGGAGTTGTACCCTGTTTCTTACTAACTCTCCTGAATACATGTTCCCGTTTCCCAAGCACCTTACTCATCTCATCTCTCCGCCTTTCCTCCCTCAGGTTATTTCCCATCCTACTTCCCGAGGGTCAAAAATTTCTATTTTATAACCCCGAAGGACTATGCTAACAGATAAACGAATGGCGGTGTTTGAGCGTTGTTGGCACACTTCTGAGAGTCCAAACGAGAGAATATTTACATAATAAATCATTATTGATCGTCAATTTTAAGTTTCAATGACAAGTATTAAAATTATGAATGTAGGACTATTTTTGAGGATTGAGAGTTTTCATATAATATATGGCTGAAATATGCATAGGTATTTACGAGAACTGCATGTACTTTTATGAGCTATATTAGGGACACTGCACTGCGTTTCGGTCCCATAAACACGAGTGAGTTGGGATGTTGATTATTAACTTGTATTTTTTAAGTAACGGTTGGTTACTAGACACTGCCTTAACGATAATGAGAGAATGTGTTCACAATTATGATAGGCCAATTTTATATTCATTTGAAGGTTGTTTTATGATTAGGACCGCGTTTTGCATTGTGTTGTTTTGTATTCAATCTTCTAATTTGGTCAATTCTACCATAGCTTTAATAGTGCGGGAATATTTTTGTTAAATTAAACTATGCGTAAAATTTATATTTCCTACTGGATTGAGATCTTAGTGCAGGCCTCATTAAATTAATAATAGCATGTATGTCAAGTAGGTTAATTTCAATTGCCGATGAGTTTAAAAAATAAAGTTTCTTATTTAAGGCATGTTGACCATATCTTGATGTCCATATGCTATTTTTTCTGGTTCATTATTATCCCTTCTTATATTTGTTGATTCAAGTTTTCATTTCAAAGAAGTATAGAAAAGTATAATATCTTGGTCGGGAGCTTTTTGGTAATACGGTTTCTTCACGGCCATGTCATACAACAGTCACAGCTGAGACACTACTATTTTATTGGCAGAACCATCTTTACTTCCACGATGAGCCAGGAACATTTCAATTAAAGACCTCCACCTGCCCGAAGGATAGCTAGTCGAATGGACCATAGGCATAGTACTATGCGAACGTCTACGTCAGGTTACACAAAGTGTTTTGCATCTACTGAAACTTTTCTAAGGAAGTATTTAAGTTCCAGAGTTGTAAATTATGATACCCACACCAAGAGTGTTTGTTTATCCTCATTTTAAATGAGCCAGGATAATGAAATTGTTGCATTCAAAGTTCATCTCGGTCTACTACCATATAATTCCACTAATTTATGCACTTAAGACCAGATAAAAAGAAAATGTTGAAATGCCAATTTTTGTAGGAGTGCTAAGGAATTATCTTATTTTAAAGTTGGAATTTTTAATTCTCTTGTAACCAAATCATCTTTAATGAGTTTTGAACAATGATGTTTTACACACGTTATTGCGTATGATATTAGCACTGAAATCATGGATTTTTATGTATTTCAATTGCCCATTTTGGTGTTTTTGTATTACCATTGTTATCCAATCTAATTGTGTATTAAGGAGGCTATAATTATAATGATCCGCACAGACTTGCTTCTATAGGTTAAATATCAGCGTTTTGCGTAGTTAGTTGCCATATTTAAAATTCTTAACGCATTGGACATGAAGATGCACGCCTCGTGAGGTTTTTGAATCATCTGGAGTTCATTCAGTCCTAACATCAATGCAGTGGTAAAACTAACAAGTCCCATCTACAAAACGTGATAACTTTTGAAGTTCACAAATTAATCACCAGATAACTTAAAAAACGGTTAACTTATCTCGATAAAATTTTAGTGAAGCAAATATTTAGACTTGTTTCTGTGGTGGATCCAAATCCTTGAGTGGGAAATGAATAAAGAAGAGGAATAAAATCGATTCGCCCGAAAGAGGCCTTACGAATAAACGCATTAGCACCACGCCACGTTCTTGTGCTTATACAGCGTGTTTATCTCCCGCCTTTTTACTCCTAACTCAAACCCTGTCCCACCCCCTTCCGCGAACTAGCATTGCCAATTCTTCATCTTTTTCACCCGTTCTGAACTGGTATTCCTTCACTGCCGCCATTGCCAAACGCGCTCACTACTTTTTACATCATTTACCTCTTCTTCTTCAACGTAGCCTGAAATTAATATCCAATTCATGTATTTTACCTTACCAACAATAGCATCTTCTACTCCTTATTATTATCATAAGTTGTTTTTTTTTAATTTTGGTTTTTTAAAGGTTTAAATGGATGTTAAAAACGACTGGTTGATTTGAAAATATTTTCCCCTCGTCCACCGTGGTAAGCTTGTTACTCTTATTGAATTGAAAATAATGTTCAGGATATAGGTTTTCAATATGAATAAACTACAAATGTTTTGATAACAGGGTATTTTAAACTTCCTTTTTCTATTGTTAAATGATTAAATTTGAGAAAATTGGTAGCAAAACCAATATATGTAATACAATGATTCTGGAAGCAACTGCGGCAGGCCAAGGATTAACCACTAAAGCTATTCATTTATCATGGATATCAGTAACGTTCGAACACTTGATAATTTCGTTTTTTGGATAGTTAATTTATCAGTGTTGTGGTAAAGATAAGGCATAAAGATGGATGACTTTAGGAAAAATCGTAGGCGGTTCTAGCATAAGGGTGAAAGAAGGTTTTGGACCCTTATGAAGGTGAAATGAAATTCTTGGAGACTCGAAGAACAAATGAATTCTATCCCGTTCTGAGTTAATACTTTTTAAACTGTGACATTTTAGAATATATTATAGAGTGAAAACATTTGCGTGAATGTTGCATTACTCCCCTCAGCCACATCAAAAAAATTAAAAGTAATAAAACGTTCGATTTTGTTTTTAAATTTAATAGATGACCATAATTATCTTATTTCCCCTCGAAACACCACAAGATCAAATAGATTACTTCAAATTTGCCATTGAGTTTGATAACTCTGAATAAGTTTCTCTTAACTTTAGGAGCTTATCCGTGCTTAAAGGATAACCAAGTTACAAGTAAAATTGCAATGTCTCAATTTTGCGCTGAAAAATTCGAATGGAAAATTTTTCATTCTGATTTAAAAAGTAAATTTATCTTTAGTGTCTATCTTTTTGAATACTCATTTTATTTATTTTTCTTCTATTGTTGAGTATATAAATTTTATCGATATTTAAGTATATATTATGTCGAATGAGTTTTCATCGCCAGCAGTCAAACTCAGATATGCTCTTCAAAAGCAATGCGAGATTTTATATTATTTTTTTTAACTTTGCTGCTTCTCTCTTAAAACCTCGCTTTTAAGCGTTCGTGGTTTATGTTCCAGTCTGAAATGAAAGAGGTTATCTGTTGCCCTTAATTTTTGGCATGAAAATTGAGGTTCTTTTTATCTATATATCCACCAACCATATCTAATAGGTCAGCCGTCTAGGCCACTAAAAACTTTCCCCTCCTCTTCAATCTGCCTCTTCTAGGAATCAAGCCCGACACTCATACCAACCTATCCCCATTCCGTCCCTATCAACGAAACTTTTCATTTTCTCATCTGCATCTTTTTTAATGTCTTGATTTCTTCTCCTTTTAGGTCCTTCTCTTTCCTACGCAGATCCCACCTTAACAGAGGAGACCTCTACCCTCTTCCATTCCTAAACTCCCTACCTTCAATTATCCCTTGCCTCCTCGTCTGCCCCCTTGTTTGCTTTTATTGAAATCCCCTACTATCTTCCTACGTACCGGCCCCTACCGACCGCCACCCCACTCGGGGTCACCCTCTTATTCATCCCCCTACTACCCTCTAGCCTTCATCTCCCTCCTCCGTTTCCTTCTCCTTCCCATCAGCCCCCTTCTTTCTTTCTGCACTATCTTCACTACGCTCAATAAACTCAATTTACTGCCGACCTTTAAAGCGTGTCGTCTGCTTCTGTCTCACCACTGGTGCCTGTGATGGCGCCTCCTCTACTTCTTCGCCACCAGCTTCCCCCTCCAACAACCTCTCCCTATCTTTTCTCCACTCTTCCTCCTTCCCTTTAAAGTGTAAGATTCAGGATCCTGCCGCCTGTGTCGCTGTCTATATCATCACTCGACCCTCGGCCCGTTTTTGTATTCCCTTCCTTTCCCGCATTTTTGAGTCCTCCATTCTTCATTTTTGGAGGAAAATCTGCCTCGTATTCCTTGTCTTTATTTCTATTTTTCTCTCTAACCCCCTTTACCATTTCACCTCTTCCAAGAGCTCCTTTGATTCGTCTATTCCGTCTTATCCTCCCATTTCCGCCTCCACATTCCTTCCGTCTCCACATCCTTTCCGTCTCCACATTTCTTCCCGCCCTCCAACTCTTCCTCCCCTTTCCTCTGACTGTGCGCGCGTTTTTTTCCAGCTCGGTGGGCCCCGCAGGAGGACGCCATTTCCTTCATGGAAGTCGGATATCAAGTGGTGGGGAGGGATGAGGAGAGTGGGAAAAAACAAGTCCGTGAAAAAGATGACTTGAATAAATAAGCTGACACATTTTCCTACTCTCTAGAGATGAGTGGTTTAATTGGTATTCGAGTAGCCGTGCCATGCGATAGGTGGAAACACTGAAATGAGATTTTAATTAATAAACTCGCAACGCTCTTCTTTCTCCCTTAATTGGCCGATTCCAGTTCTCTATTTTTTTCCTTCATTAGGTCCTTCTCCCTTCCCCCTCCCCCATTCTCTCTCTACCTCTCAAACCCATTCTCTTCCCCTCCTCTCATGTTTTTACACGGGGGAATTTTCATGAGTTCATTTTCTGGATTTTCTTGAGGCAAAGGATAAAATTTCATTTTACGCCTTAGCAGGAAATTTTGATTTGCTTTCTTAAAAAGTTTTAGGCAGAATAGGAAGTGATTTTGTGTAGGGCGTCTTGTAGAGAAAAGAATTGAATATATTTAAGTTTCTGAAATGTTCGTATTAATCCCCTGTGAGTTCACAGGATGGAGCCTTAACGAGTTAGATAAACTGCTCGGAAGAGATTTTTTTACTTTTGCGTTACCAGGTAGTCATCATTGATGGACAATTTATTTTCGGCGTATGCATACGCATAATCTGTAATGAAAAAGCCAGAGTTTTTGGCTTGGATGAGGCATTCTCAAACAGTAAAATTCTGAGTTTTAACGGAATTAGTTCATACTCTGCAATTGGCTAATTTTTGAGTCGTTTCTAATTGCACCAACAAACAGTATTGTTTCTCTATAGTTTTGTTTTAAGAAAATATACGATTAAAATACGCTTGAGATTATGGACCAGTCTGTCACACTCCCACAAAATTTCTCCCCATTATACATTAAGCATTTATAATAGCTCAGTGAACCCGAAGTATTGTTCTTATTCTTTTTATGTCAACAACAAACCTATTTTCAAAACAAAACGAGAGTTGAACGAAAACAATAAAGAAGTTATAAATGATAAACCAAAATAATAATACCTAAAAATTAGAATAAATTTAGGATAAACACATTTTGATGGCAAGTGTGATGAAGTGCGCATTTTTGTGAAATACTTGAGAATAAAACCTATTCCGCATTTTATTCTAATTAGTCTGTCGGTGTGCTTTTAATTTTTGAAGTTCTTTTAGCGATATAAAATGTCATAACTTATGATTGATAAATAATAACTAATTACGAATGAGAATCAAAAGTAATATCAGTGATTAAGTTGCCCTCAAATTTAAGCAGTTTTTAAGTTGACATTACAGTGGAAGAAATAATTTGAATTAGTTTATTTTTCATAGTATTTTTAGGTATCATATACTCCCATTTTCGGTCTTTAGTCTCAACAACGCCAAATATTTTAGTAATTTATTTAGCTTGAACACTTTCTACACATATTATATTTACTCTTTATTTGTTCAATTTATAGTTCGTGATGTGTTAATCAATTTAAGTGACATAGTTATTGACAAATAAATGCCGTCATTATCGATTTCAGTCTAACTCATTAAGCATGAATGATGGAATCAATAAATGCATTATGGTAGAGTTGAGATTTTTTCATCTCAAAATTTATTTGTTCCGTAGTTCAGGGAACGAATTTAAAGATATCGTCATAAAAAAATTTAATATCGAAAAATTTCGGACTGGTGTGTGACAAGCGCTATCATTTGGACACATTTGATTCGTATCTCGACAAATGCAATCACTTTAGTAGTCGTAAACGCTTGCAAATGAGAACGTTTTTATTGCACGTTGGAAACTGGAATGCTGAATGGGCTTGGAAAAAATATAAAAGTGAGACTATGTTTTCGAAACGTTTTTGGAATATAGTATTCATTTGGCAGATTGAGATAAAGTCCAATTTTTTTATTATGATTATTAATGTCTATTAATGTTTGCCAGTGGAAATTTTCTTCTTAAATTAGGTCGAAAAAGAATATAGCTATAGGTTTTTATTACAATTTTTCTCAATTTTCATTTGCATTATATGGTGGTTGTTTTCATAATTCATATTTCATCTATGATCCGTTCTTTTTCCTCTCAAAATAGATGACTTGCAATTGCTTGTACCAGCATATTTAATTGTTAGAAAGTATCCAACAAATGTTTCAACTAATCGCCATTTGTGAAGAAATTTCAAATCAGTGTATCATTGAATAAAATTCCTATAATAAAAACTATCGTTTTAAAAATTTTTTTCTTCGTAAAATAACATATCCTTCCATTGAATTCATATAATAGCAGAATTTTGGCGTAGGAAAGTCGCATTTTAAATGATTGCTTTTAAATTAAATAATTTTTTTGTGAAAAACAACATAAGAATTCTCCATCATATTATCATGGTTAGGGTAAAACATGTATTACGATTATTTGATCTCACATTGTTTAACATAAAAATTGTGAAAAATATCTCAGAGAAGTTACATATAGTAAAAATTCATTAAGGTAATATAGCCTCGTTGATTAGATGATATTCCTTTAAGTTTTATGTTGAAAAAGCAATACAAAAGTTTTTTCAATAAATTTTTCTTGAAACATCTTCGCTTGACAATGCCATTGAGACCTTATTAGATCATCAAGTATCCATGGTCGAAATACGTAAATCCACAGAATAATGGAGTGGAAACGTGCATGTGTGAATAGTAATCCACCCAGCCAGCACTTAAGTAGAGTTCATTACCACTTCAATGAAAATGCCCAGAGATTCTGCGCTTTTGAAAAAGGGAGCTGAAGGGGCTGAAGGGACTTGGTTAACATGTTTTTGGAGCGCATTTGAAACGTGAAACCTTGTTTAGTTTTTAAAAATCCCCATACGAGAATGTAAAAATCCATGCAAACGTTGAAGAACATTTTACATAGTAAGTGTAGTCTGAATGCTTTTATTCAATCAATGGAGGTCGTTTCTTTGAATGCATTCATTAGGATAGCGCAAATGAATAGAACCTTTGAATGACCCGAGATAACGGCATTTAAGCCGAGTTCTCAATGCAAATTTTCATTTATTGCTTGGGCAAAAACTCTGGAATAAGATTGGAAATAAAAGCGATGAATGATAACAGTTAGAAATACATGTACATGCAGTATCTGCATGTGACAACCTTATCTTATATTACGGCTATTTTACCTACTGTGTTATTCCTCTAGTAGTAGGTGGTTATTTTTACGGTGAATGCAAGAGTAACCTTGGATTGAAATTGACAAGCTCTTACTTTCTACAGTGAAAACCGACTTATTGAATTAATATCATACTGTAGTGCAATTTCTCCAATATCGTGTTTAATGTATTCCCCATCCTAACATAATATGTAAGAGCGTTGTTTGTATTCCAGGAGCATGGATACTACCACTATTACTATCAACTTTGTAAAATGTTTGACATAATATAGTTTGAGTAAAAATATGTAATATTTACCAGGATTTTTCAGTCATCTAATTATTATTCCTTTCAATCATGAAACAAGAATAAATCTAGCTAAGAGAGTCTTTCGATTAAGTGTCTTCGTTTTATGTAGCATATGTTCGTTCGCAGTTTAGTTTAAATGACCTTAAATGCCTATTTACATCACCAAAATTTTCGCGAACTTTTGGAAAACTGAATGAAAGTTTTACTTTAAAAACTACGAAATATTACTCCATCACTTGTTTTCCTGGAGTTCAAAGTATAGCTCTAAACCCTACAATTAACATAATAAATTGGCATATGCTATCATATTACGTGCTTGTAAAGTGAGTAGCTATGTGTTTCAAGCTTTATCATTATGGTTGCAAAACATTGTAGGGTCATACAGGCATTTATTGGCAAAATTCATTGCCGGGCAAAAAGAAAGAGAACCTCCCACTGACTATTCTTGCGTATGCAGTGATGTTCATAAGAATGGGTATCATTCGGAGAAGCGATTTCGCTTCGGGACCTGATGTAGACTAAGTTGTTGGAATGTGTTTTCTTTGGAGACGCAAAATATTTATTTTTTTATTGTGTCCATCCAAAAACCTACGTTGACCGGTGTATTACCTAATAATAAATAATAATATATTTCTTCAACTTTGCCATTTGCTACTCCATAATCACCTTCTTAGGTTTAAATATATAATCAATAGGTAATAGATTCCACACTTTCATACATTTACAAAGGGCCAACAAGCAACAGTATTCACACTAAAACCTACTGTATCACACCAAACGCTCCATACCTTATTCCCTTTCCATAAATATTTTTAAAGAAAAACGTACAAATGAAACTAACAAATATTCTGAATTTTCGGTGGCCAAACCATATTCCACAGTGGAAAGAAGTAACTAAGGAGAGGGTTTCAAGAGGAGAGGAAGAGGACGCTGAATGGGAGGGGAATGCGGGAATAAGTGTGGGATGGGAAGATTTAGGAGGAGAAAGCTTGGAACTGTGGGATTGATACGGAAGGTTTTGGGAGCAAAAAGGGGTTGAAAATGTCTGGCGGTTGGAGTAATTAGTGTCTGATATGGATCCCTGACTCATTCCAAGATTCGTGAAGCCAGATATATGCTAATTCTATTGTTTTCTGAAGAATTCCTTTTGCATCAACCCCTCAAACCTCTACATATCGTGCTTAGATATATTCACGATATATTATTTCTCTGGGCGCATAGTACATATACCGGATACCTTCATTTCCGACCTCAATGCTTCATCCTCTGTCCACTCCAGCCGTTTTCTAATCCAACATGACATTCCTAGATGTAAATATATCATAAATAGATAGAGCATTCAAACTTCTATACATATAGAACCGACCAACAAACAACAATACTTACACTAGAACAGTTGCCACTGGCATTACACCAAACGTTTCATTACATATTCCCTTTTCATACGAAGATACAGAATTATTCTGACTCTCCAGACAAATTACTCTCAAAGGTACTTCATTCCACCCACCAACGAGTTTATCCTGAATCCCTCCTAAACAAAATAATCCGAAGACATGCTCCTAGTCCCGAGCCTTCCTCCACCGCAGAAACTCGCCCCCTTCTGATTTGTACCACAAATCGCTCCCAAAACCTTCCATATCCATCCTGCGCTTCCAAACCTTTCCCTCCCAACTCTTCCTCTCCCAAATCTTTTCCCGCCTTCCCTCTTATCCAGCGTACTCGCCCTCGCTTTTTGAAACCGTCATCTCCTTGGTTACTTATTTTCCCAGAGGAAGATGGTTTGGCCACCGTAAATTCGGAATACATGTGTGTTTAAATGTGCATTTTCCTTTGTGTTTTTGTTCTTTAACACTATCTCGCTTCTCCTTTTAAATTATTATTTACATTCGTGGTATTTTCCTGCATGATATATATCAATAACTAGAATCAATAAATAGCAATGAGATTTCTATCCCTTTGGATAGTAACTCACAGTTTTATATATTTCATATTTCCTAATGTTTCAATTAGTGTTCGCTACAATACTGCCGGAGTTAAAAGATAATTTAATATCAAGGATTTTCTTCCTTCTAATATTTTCTTCTCACCCAGCTAAACATATATTTTTTGTTTTATAGATGTATAATGGAGTTATATAATATGTATATTTTATACCCTATGATACACTTAGTCAGTTTTATAAAGAAGTATTGAAACCACATCTGATAGAATAGTGCCTAGATAATTTTGAAAAAAATATATTTTTAAATACAATGAGTTTATTAGAAAAAGTTGTATTTTGAGCTTAACTTACATTTTCCAAATATGTCGAATTTATACTTAGCTCAATAATTTAATGCTTAATAATTAAAATGTACAAATTACTTGATGGAGAGGGAAAATAATTAATGCATTAGCATTAACTATGAACTCCGAGCAAAACATGTGATGAGCTGTAGCCCTAGAAAACATGATTGTCTTGGGCAATAAAGCATAATTAGGAGACTGATATTGGGTAAAAATCATTTATTTTTCTAGGTAAATCTGACATCAGTAAGGAACTACCTCATTCAAAGGTGAATTAAGTCTATTGAATATTAAATGAAACTGTTAATTTCCTTTCGGAGGAAAACGTTTAAGAAATGCTGCAATGTAAGATTTCCCCACATATTACATAATGATGGTTTTTTTGCAAATAATATAACGCATGTCAGAATTAGACTTCATCTATATCCTCCTCCTGTTATTAGCTATCACGCTCTTTTAGAAAAAGATCTCTTGCCGTCTACTAGGAACACAGGAAAATAATCTGGAGGGTTACTGCAGCAAAATGCCTCGTGCAAGTTTGAGTCCTTTGAAAAAATATTTAAAGATTATTGTTGAAGGTTTGATGAGAAGGTAACTTAAAGACATGCTTAAGTTCCTTGGCTGCAGCCAAAACCGTTATATTGGCTTCTAGGAAATTCCTTGTATCAATACTTGGAAGGAGTGGTGTATTTATTCCATTGGTTTTTAGTTGTGCAGGACTTAATTTTCTTACTGCACTTTCCAGACTAAGTACACAACCAAAAGGCAGTCGGACCCTTCCAAAAATATATATACTTCTATAATATAAATATTATATTATTTTGTGAAATTGCCTCTGTCTGTATCTGTTGAATTACTGTTAGTGAAGCATCTTGTAGAATGACACCCCATGCAATGTCAGCATCCAGTCTTGAAACATGCCATTATATTTTTAATTTAACAACAGTGTTCATTGGAGCCTCAAGCTAGAAGTTCCCATGTCGCCCCAAAGTCTCCATCTGATAATGGGCTGTTTTCCTCTCAGAAAGCCAACTTTGTTACCTGGATAGTCTATTGAGGGTAATTAGACAAAATTATAAAACATAAAAGTAACTTGTACGTTGTCTAAAAATTATTTCAGTGAACTCATTCCTTTTTGTTAAAAATATGATGAAATCGTATCAAATATTCAAATACCTAGAGCGTTAAAATCTTTGAGACTTTGAAGAAGATATTCATCCAAATAAGGTAGGAAAACTGCAATAAAAAAATTAACTCTCACGATGGTTATGACGATTTTGATTATTGAATGATATAATTTCAAATAATTTGAACACTTGTAACTTGAGCTTAAATAATTCAGTGCCTGAGACCCGACAACCATTTCTTCTCTTTCCGCGGAAGGAAAAGAGATGGTTGTTTGGAGGACATGGAGAACTTGCACACCATGATGTGGCACCAGGGCAGGATCAAGTTCTTTGGCATTTGGTGCGAAGTGAAGCGTGCCGAGATTTATTGAAGTGGCATATATAGAGGAATATATATGGGGGAGAGCCAAGAGGGGTGGCATTAGTGGCGGACAATAAGATAGGAAGAAGCGCAGTGAACATAGAGCAATTGGATGAGAGACTATAATTTGTAGAAGGGGAAATTGGCCAACAAACTTGGCCATTGTGCAGTTCTACTTGCTATCAAGCTATGACGGAAGAGTCAACAGGGTATGCAATCAGTAACTGGACGTAATTGATTTGGTTCCGTGAAGGAAATATTTAATAGTGATTGGATTGGAAGGTGATGGTGAGCAAGGAAGAGATGGTAGCGAGGTAGAAGACTAATATTTAGGAACATGAAATGACAGCAGGGAGAAAGCAATAGAGTTCTACAGGAGAAAGGGGCTAATCATAACGAATTCTTGATTTAGACTTGTAAAGTACATGTAAAAAGCCCGTAGATTCAAAAATATATCACTTTGGCGATATTGTGGTGAGACACAGATTTAGGTACAGCGTAATTAATTCGCCCAATTTCTTGGTAGCTGATACAGATTTAGATAATAATTTAGTACCAATGAAGTGTTTCGTCAGGTTTAGCAAAAGGAAATGGAGATGGAAGTGGAGGAACTTTGAGAAAATGAAATGTAGAAGAACTGGGACTATAAGAAAGGGGTGTCAACAGCCTGAAGAGAAAATTATGAGTTAGGAAAGGGAGACGGGTAAAATGGAAGAAAATTGTGAACATGTCAAAAACCGGATTTTGAAATCTGAAAACGGAAATAGATGGGAAAATTAAATAGGAAAAATAAAATGATGTGAGGTTGGAAACTAATCAAGTGAAAGAAGCGTGGGGGTTGACGCAGTTCGACGATATTTAAAGTTTTACAATAAAGGTTTACATAAGTGCAAGCAATAGTAAGTGAAAGCATTTAAAAAGAGAAGGGAAAATTCATGCGAACAATCAAGTATTAGTCGGGAAAATTATTAATTAATACATTCAAGGTTTTAACTATTATTATACCAAACCATGAAACTATTAATTTATCAAATGATTGTTTTTCTAATTTTCTTTTGTAATTATTCCTATATTGTCGCCTATAACGCCGAAATGGCAATTTATTAAGTGTGTGATTGCAAAACATTATTTATTGTGTTCGTGTGGGCGGCTTTCATTATTTTCACTACTACATCTTTTTATGTCTTTACTCCATGAGTGGTTATTTTTCGAGAGTACTCTTAATCCTTCTGAATAAAGAAATACCAAAATTTAGATCCATTTCACAATAAATGTGAGCATATTGAAATGATCTCAAATCTTTTAATGGAGATAAATTAAGATAAAGGTAGGTCAGGATGAATCCTTCATCAGGGGATGGACTAGTGGAGAAAGGATACGAGGGTAGACTGAACACTAATGAATACCTGCTGGTACAAAATGACCTTCGGAAGCACTCCTGGTGGCGTGTGGAAGTAACATTCCCCCTCAACTTGCATGCGTAGGTTTAGGATCGTTTTATTCACCCAGTGTATTTAGAGAAACGGAAGTGTGGAAACGTGTTCTAGTGTAATGTCAGCGCGAGTTGAACAGCGTGCTGTTATCGAATGTTTAACTGCTGAAAAAAGTGACTCCTACTGAGATTCATTGACGCTTAGAGGCTGTTTAGGGTGACGTTGCTGTTGATATATCTACTGTAAATCGAGGGGTAGTAAAATTTCATGGTTGGGAGCCTGGAAAAGCCATAATCGTTGCTGAAACATTTTTTGACTGTGTTTTGGTATGCCTCCCGAGTTTATGTGACCGATTTCCTGGACTCCGGGGCAACGGTAAATTTTTCTTAGTATATGTAGAGTCTAAAATACCTCCGACGTTGAGTTTGTCGTGTAAAAGGTAGCCTGGCGCTAATAATCTTGCAATTTACAACGCTCGTCCACACACCTCGCGCGCAACTTGAGAGGCTCTGTGAAACCTGAAATTTGAACCGATTCCACACCCTCCTAAATTCATCCGATCTTGCGCCTCACGATTTAAAATTATTAAAATCTACTCAAGGGTAATCTTTACACCTCCGGCCATGAGGTGAAGGCAGCTGCCAAGTCCTGGATTCGAGAAAAGTCAGAAGAGTTTTTCAGTGACGGAATAAAAAAAACTTGTTACACGTTGGGACAAATGTGTTACCCTTAACGGTGACAGTGCTGAAAATAAATATATTAGATTTTGAAACTTAAGAATTTTACTTTGATATACTTTTCACAATATCTTTCTATTTGTTTTTGTTCGCGCTCTACAAGCAAGTGTGCATTACTTTTTAGTCTCCATATATTTAAACGAACGACGGGTGCATTATCGCCGAAATATTCAGAAACTTATTTTTTGTTTACTTGCCTCTCCTTATTTAAACTAGTCCCCATTTTGAAATCATTTGTTTAGATCTGTTATCTTTTTTCTGTAAGTGAAATTATATAAATTATTACAACGTGTCTTCTTAAATAGGGAGCGGAGCTTTTTCTTAGCCGGTCTTGTTTCTATCCACCCACTAGCATTTTTGGAGAATGGGAAACTCTCTCCCTCATTCCTCACCTCCATTATCCCTCTCATTATACTCAATCTGTCCTTGGTTTCTTGCTTCCTTGAGCCCACGTGGGGAATAGTTTCTATTACCCCCGGAATTTCCGTGGTTCTCGAAGCCTGTAAAACTATCCTCTGGAAGTCAATTGCTTACTCCATACCTCCTTATTTTAAATAGTGGTTCATAAATAGTGGCGGAGGGGATCGAGATGGTGCGGGGGCTAACGCACTGGCTTCCCACCCTGAGGGCCCGGGTTAAATTCCCGGCGGTGTTTTTTGAATGTTTTTCAGAGGTGTATCGATCCTTACTTTGAGGTGCTTTGTGGAGGGCACTTTGAGTGAGTACGCCGTCCGTCGGATGGGACGTTAAGCTGCGGACCCATTGGCGCCCTTAGTAAAGAGTAGGCTAATGCCGACGCCGGGTTCTTCTCCACCCTTCATCCTTTCCTGTCCATCTACTATGGGGCAAATGACCTGAGCTTTCGGTCGCCTCCCCTAAATACTACTACTAATAGTGGCGGATATCTATGCAATGTGCGTGGGTGAGTAGGGGCACATACCTGGGTAGGCGTGCGTTGAGATTTATTCCTGCATTGAATTTCACCAAGAATTGTGGCTAGACGGGTCTTATTCCTTTTCAATTATTTTGAGTCATTAGGAATTTGGTGTATTTCTTTATAACTGCCGCTACATTTGGCAAGCAATGAAGTGCATTTCGCTGGTGCCGTGTGAGGTTATCGCGGTAAGTACACGTGTTCTGGTCGTTTTCATTATTTATGCTTTAAAATAACACAGTCGCGAACCAGTAAATACTACGCAAATGGAGGGTTATGGCTCGGAGAAAAAAGTAGTGACAACAATGCCCTTGTATACCTGGCCCTTACGAATGTGTACACATGGAATTTATACAACTCAGGGTTGAAGAACAAACGTGCTTATATGTTTGCGTGTTGTGAATTAGGAGTCATATATGTTTCTAATAGTTTTCAATCAATTTAAATTACCTATTTATGTACATTAGGCTACCTACATGAAGTATTTAATCCTTATTCGTCATCATACTCTCTTTCCGCCAAACTGAAGGCCAAAAAGAACGTTTTAAATGTCGAATTCCAGGGCCGTTCATTGATTAACATTTGCAGTTATTGTATCTTTCTGCTACACGAGAAAATCTGTTATGGATTATTTCTAAGTAAATTAGGAACGTGTTAAGCAATATACGCTGTTGTATTTTGCATGCGAAGAAATAAAAACGTGAATCTCGTCACAGCGCAAGAGTTAACCGACAAAACAACTCGTTTGCAGAAATTTACTCACCAGTTGTCGCCACCAAGGGAGACGTAAAAATATGAGTGGGTTAATTGGAATCGGCAAAGCCAATTATTTCCTGCATATCTGACAGGAATCAATTTGAATTGCGTCAATAGACTTCATTTCAATTTGTCACTCCTTTCTGGCGCACGACCGTCGAGTGTTTAAGGCAAGAGTGAGATGACAGGAGGTAAGTGATACCGACGCCAAATAACCATTTTATTTTGGGCACCGATAATGTCATTCGGCGTGCTCGTCCTCATGTTAAAACGGTGGCTTGCGTTTCCAAGGCAAGTGGAGTTCGAATGGCAGCGGAAAAAGCTAAGAGGGAGAAATATGTCGAGAGGCGAGTCTGGTTGCCCTGTTTTTTTTAATCTTTTTGCATTATCGAACGGAATGATTAACTATCTCTAGCTGGGAAAAACTAATGAGTATCTTGCATAGAACAGAAATAGAATGATGGAACAAGAGGCTAATCCCCAACGTGCACGACTCAGACTGCTCTTGTGCGAGTGGGGGTCGGAGAGTTCGGATGGGCAGTGTTAGGAAGAGGAGTAAAGCAGGGTTGACGACTATCGCTGGTGCTATTCAACGTATACATGTATTTGTCAACGTATGCACCTTTAAGCGAAGGGAATAATTAAAAAGGCATGGGAAGAGCTGGAAATAGGAATGAAAGTGGGGGAATCCGCAAAATTACTTTTGCTGATGACTAAGCTCTAATTTGTCATTCAGACAAGGGGTTGCAAGCATTGTGGAATGAATTGGAAATTCAGTTCGATAGATATTGGATGAGAATCAATATTAATAAAACAAAGATTATGCGATTTTCCGAATGTTTGATTTCCCAGAAAGGCTGAGGTAAAAATTGAAATAGGAGGGAAAAAATAGAGCAGGCAGAACCGTTAACGCATCTTGGAAGTGTGTTGGACCAACACGGTCAAAGTAGTAGGGACGTAAGGAGAAAATCGGCGCGAGGCAAGTACGCGTTTGCAAGGAGGAGGGAGTTGATGACAGATACGTTGAGTAAAGATGTAAAAAAAAGATGTTTGGTGGGTGGGAAGAAGGTCTTGTTGGGAGAAATCATAAGGATGTAGAAAAAATGGATGAAAGGCGTATTGATCGGCAGTGAGATGTTGAAGGCTATTTAGAGACGGTAGAATGTTAAGCAAACGAGAAAATGGCAGGAGTAAGATAGGGATGTATGACGGGATGAAAGGAGGAAGGAAGTATACAGAGACAAAGGTCTATAGGTCTTTGTATAGGTTGTTGTATTGAGGGTTGTCATTTGTTATGAAAAACAAAATGTTTATTTGATAGTTGTGTCCATCCAAATCCTAACCTTAACGATAGACTACCTAATATAAGTATATGTTTATATATATGTATATGTATACACAATTCCTGTATGTATGTATATATATACATATATGTATGTATATACATACATATATATATATATATATATATATATATATATATATATATATATATATATATATATATATATATATATATATATATATATATATATATATATATACATTACTTCTATTTCTTCCGATGAGGACGGAGCTGAATTCCGTCAAAAATGATCAAGAAATAACGTGTGAGTGATCTTTTTATTTGTTCTTATATTGTTTGTTGCTGTCAAAGTGTGTTCTTAAACACTTCCGTGTTACTTCGACGAAATCATCTATTTATACAAACACACACACACGCACGCACGCGCACACGCACACGCATAAGGAAACTCTATAAGTAATACGTATTCTTGGGGAAAAACATATTTATTGATGGTGCATGCACAAATACGCGAAATTTTTCAAAATTCTCTCCCCTTGCATTAATACACTAGCGGAAACGTGTCTGCCACGCGTGGAAGACACACCGACACTTTTTGATGCGAATGTCTCTTAGGAACGTTGTAACATGTTTTTGGATGTTTTCCACGGTCTCTCAATGCTTCCCTTTCAGCTCTCTCGTCATTCGGGGAAACTAAAAACTTTCGCAATTTTTGGTGGCCAGGGATTTGATAACCATGAGGGACGTTTGGCTAGGGGCATTGTCGTGGCGGATCTTGACCGTGTCTTTGATGTCAGCATTTCGAGTTCCTTTGTTACTATCACATGTACTGCAAATTGAACATGTGTAGGGTGTCATCAATTTTCTAGATGCTCAATCGACGGTCAGAACGCAAATCTTCGCGCGCACAATTCAAGTTTTCGTCGATTCTGATCTTTGTTGGGCGTCCAGAACGAGGTTCGTCGTTGACCTCCTCCCATTCTTCCATGAATGACTTCTGCCACCTCCCGAACTGTGACCTTGAAATGCAGTCGTCCTTGGCGGCCTCTTGAAGCGTCTGGAATGTTTCCGTAGCATTATTTTCAAGCTACATGCAAAACTTGTTGTCGTATCGCTGTTGAAGCGACAAGAAATTCTATACATCCTTAGTAAAGAGCAAAGAGGAAAAAACATAAAAATAAACTTTTCATTGATAGACTTAGAAGAGAACCCACCAATTTTATGATAAAAAATAACAAAATTGCAATCGAAATAAATCTATATAAGCTTTACTTCTAGTCAGCCCATACTTCCTAATTTTTGAAAACTGACGTTATAACAATCAATTTTTGGTTTTTCAGGAAGATATATCTCCTAATCAATGTAAAAACTGGTCATTATGAGATGGTATATGGAAAACCTAGTCAACATATTTGGAATACCGATTTTAGCTATCATTTATGTTACGCATATACCTAAAATAGGTGTTTTAATTAGTGGATATAATTATGATAGCATTGGTAATTGGTATTCTATCATTTAAGGTACGTTTGAATGGATACGTACTGAGTATCCCTACATTTCCAAGCCTCGCATAGCGTGGCACCATTATATCCCATATTAAACCTATTAATCCTTTAATTGCACATAAAATCTATCTTCTACGAGTATCATTGGGTCCTTTACCTCCCTACCTACCCTGCATAGGTTAGTCATAGCTTTATTGTAAAAATTACAGCTGAAGGAGAATATGGTAAATAAGAATTAAAACTATTCTCATGATTTTCATTTTAAAGGAATTACCGATGTAGATCCTTATTAAAACTTAGCATAGATGGCGAAAAGGTTGAGCATATTTGTGTAGGGTAGGGAATCGAAAGATTTATAATTTAAAATTAAATCCTTCATTGAAAAAAAATTGTTTGAGGAACTTTAAGAAGATAGTAACTATTATGATAAACTCTCTTCTGCATAGCGCAAGCTCCGTTCTAATGTAGTTTGGCAGTGCGCCCAATATGCTGACCGCCAACTCAATTCCATCAATTTGACTTTTTTTGTCGCCAGCAGTGCATCCGAGGGACCATGCTGAATAGAAATTTAAATAAATACTTCCACCATTACTGCAAAATCTCCCCTGTGATGGAACTGACTCAGCACAGAGAAAGTTTAGCTGTGCGCCTGAGCTACATTTCATTGACAGATACTTTGCAAGAAATACTTTGACTATGAATCAGAAAAGGGATTTAATTTGGTAGCTCTTTTGAACATCTCAATGATGCTATTGTCACGGAAAACAGCGGTAATACAAGAGGTTTTTCTTTTTAGATTATATTTATTAATGGTTTTCTTCAGAGGCTATATCAAACTTAAAAAATGCCTGCATTTCATTGCTTGGCAAAACATGCAGTAAATTTTCATCCATTGACCAAGTCATTTGAGTGCTATTTATATCAACAAAAACTGCTTTGATTTTTTAAATGAATTTTAGTTGAAGTTATAATATTGAGAATACATGGTCAAGTTACAATCCCCTTTAGCACGTTTATGTAATTATTGCAAACAGAATGTCGATAAATATTTATCGGTTCCCTATTTGGACCCTGAAGAATATATTTATTTTTCTAATTCCTTTAAAAAGCTTTAGTTGTGAATGGGGAACTTTATGATAGGCTACATATTTATTAAAATTGGACTTATATTTGACGTCAACAGATTGATATGGCGAATAAAGGTATTATTAGGTATTATTATCGTTAAAGTATGTTTTTCAAAATTTTCATGTGCCGGTATTAGTTAAAATATTTCTACATGGCATTAAATATTTGTTAATACATTTTCAACACTTGCATACTCGTTACTTATTTTAGCAATTGAGAAAAAAAGCCTATTTTTTCACTGATTTTAATCCTTATTGCTATAAAAGGCAGCTATTTGCATTCTAATGATATGTTCTTGTTCAAAAAATAATTTTTAAGCAATGGCCAATCAAACCAATGTTGTCACAGAGCAGCGTAAAAGCAGAGCATAATGAGAAAATTTTCACTCTTTTATCATTTCATTGGTTTATCAAAGTTTGCCATATGATGGGTTGATTAAAAATAATATTAATAAATGAGTAAGTATTAGATTAATAAAAAATGGTTGTTCAACACATAATATATTTTTGAAAAATTAAGAATCTTAAAATTACGTTCAAAATCTCACTTAGCCTTTCCAAAGACGTCCGCGGTTAAGTATCATGAAAATTCTAAGGAGCCCTTCTATATCGGTTTTTAAAGTCAGTTGGGTAATCATGGATGAAAAATGAACGGGCCGTGCTTAAGGCAGGATTTGAGTATGAAGACACCCTAGAAAGATATGAGATTTTGTGAGTGATTACTGGTTACTCAGACAAAACATTTAACGAATCGGCAGATTTGAACTTCCTTTTTCGATTGGCTTGTGATTTGATGATTATCAATTATAGGTACTGACGCATTATTAAATACCGCAAAGCTTTCACTCGGTGAAAACTTTTGGCTCGAAAGAATGTGAAACATGTTTCCACTAATTTTTCCTCAAATTGCTTCAAGATGCCTCGAATATCGGGAAAGTCTTGTTTTCTCGCCTTTTATAAATCACAATGTCTCCTTGCTGGGTACACTTACTGGAATATGTATGCAAAAATATATTTAAACACACACATAAACACTACAAAAACGCTGCAAAAGTTTCCACTTTTTTCTACGTGCCACCTCCCTGACTCCCAAATCTCAGCTCACACCTCCCCCACTAAACCTCTCGACGACGGCCGAGCCGTCGAAACGTCAAAACAACATATTGTGAGTGTCCTTTATTTGTGTCTCTATGATCTAAAAATCTACATCTGTGTTTTTATATTTTTGTGCGTCGCCGAGGAGCGTTCTGTTTCGAAGATATATATATATATATATATATATATATATATATATATGAATATATATATGTATATATATATATATATTTTTTTTTGTAAGGTAATATACCGGTTAAGGTAGGTTTTTGGATGGACACAACTGCCAAACAAATATTTTATTATTCCTAAAAAGACAGAAAACCTATCATCCTACTCTATATCAGGTCCCTCTTCATCTCCGAGTATTTTCTTCCTCCCTTCATCCCGTCCAACATCCCTATCATGTTCCTTCCCTTTCCTCTTTTGCCCAACATCCTACCCTCTATCATAGTCTTCAACATCACACTGCCGGTCAACACCCCCTTCATCCACTTTTCCTGCCTCCATAGGATTGCTCCCAACAAACCCCTCTCTTCGCCCACCATACCAAGTACTTCCTCATTTGTTTCCTTCTCTGTCCATTTCACCTTCTCCATTCTTCTCCACACCCACATTTCAAAAGCCTCCAGTCTACGTCTATCCTCCTTCTTCAATGACCACGTTTCCGCACCATACATAGCTACGCTCCATATCAAAGTTTTTACGAGTCTTTCCTTAACATCCTTACTCAAAGTCCCTGTCATCAACTCCCTCCTCCTTGTGAAAGCCTCTTTGCCTAGCGAAATTCTTCTCCTTACGTCCCTACTACTTTGACCGTGTAGGTCCAAAACACTACCGAGATACGTAAATTGTTCTACCTGCTCTAGTTTTTGCCCTCCTATTTTAATGTTAAGCTTGCCTTTTTTTCTAGAAAATCGCATAACCTTTGTTTTATTAATATTGATTCTCATCCCATACCTGTCGCACTGAATTTCCAATTCACTCAGCAATGCTTGCAGCCCCTTGGCTGACTGACAAACTAAAGCTTGGTCATCAGCAAACCTAACTGATTTTACGAATTCCCCGTCCACTTTCATTCCTACCTCGAGTTCTTCCCATTCCTCTTCGATCATTTCCTCTGCATACAGGTTGAACAGCAACGGTGATAATGGGCAACCCTGCCTTACACCTCTTCCTAACACTGCCCAACCGGACTCCCCGTTCCCCACTCGCACCTGAGCAGTCTGAGACATGTACAGGTTGCGGATTAGCCTCCTTTCCCTCCAATCTATTCCTATTTTCTGTAATATACTCATTAGTTTTTCCCAATTCACTCTATCAAACGCTTTTTCGAAATCTACGAAACAGGCAAATACCTGCTGGTTGTGTTCTATATTCCTCTCGATTAATAATCTCATTACTGCAATAGCATCACGCGTACCTCTCCCCTTCCTAAACCCAAACTGATCATTCCCTAAGTAATCATTTGCCCTACTCTCTATCCTTATGTTTATTTTCCGGGTCGTGTTTAATAAAAAGTATATGTGGAATGAACAAGTATTTATTTTCTGAAAGACTGGTTGTGTGTAGTTGTTCTGTGATGAGGGATAACGAGTTTTTGATTACCTCTGGTATTTAGTTTATGTATTATATTAAGGCCATTGATGTCATTGATAAAATGCTGATGGGTTTTATACTTTACGATATGGTTATGTAATGACAGCATGTGGAGTTTTATTCGAGAATCCAGAAATAGCCTGTTAAGTTTTTCAAAGTATTCTGTAATGTGATCTCTCATGTTAAAATTGTAATTGAAGCGTACGAATGACCTAAATGCCCTCTGTGTTTTTACCGAAATCTCGTTGGAAAGGTCTTGATACACCCAGTCACTATATTTAAAGTTGGGAGTAATGAGAGAAAAAAATAGATGAATTTTTAATTTGATAGGCATAACATACTGATATTTCCAAAGGAAGTGGAGGGACTAAGTGACAGTTCACCAAGTTTGAAAAATTGTGAAGATCATGTGAAATTTCCATCTATGTTGTTTAGTTTTGTAACAAAACTCTTAAATGGAATGAGTGTGCCTTGAAGAGACAAGTAATTGGTTGAAATACAGCGATAGATTTTAGCAGGAAGAAATTATTTTCCCAAATCTTATCTCAACAATACTTTTATGATATAAAGAATTAACATAGCAACATATTATATTTAACTCTTAATGTATACTAATTTAAATGTTCCATACTCTGAAGGATAATTATCAATAGCCTATTACATGGTAAACTGGATGTTACCATTTTTGAAATCTCAAGCTCCAGAGAGAAATTTACGTTTCAGTATGTGAATTTTGATTTACAAACAGACGAAGGAGTGCTCTTTGTATAACGGCTACGGAAATATGACGGAATAGGCATATACCAGGTAAACGAGTGTGATATTGAGCGAGGATTCAACTCCTTAAATAGCTGTTTCCTGTTTTTTGGTGGAGACTGGAGTTCATTTCCATATTTCCTTTTTTTAGACACTCCTTGTGTCATAAAATTAACCCTCAGTGAAGTGAGTTTTAATCTGGCTTTTGTTCCCATTCCAGGTGAAAGTCATTTAATTCAATTCTCTCCCGCGCATCCTAGTAAACTCCGAGTGACAATGCATTACGTCTCACTGGGGCTCAAGTAAATCACTCCCGAGAGAGGGATCAAATATCGATGAACATGTACGTAACCTTTTACTGTTCGCTTCCAACGCATTTAGTAGCGGGCCCTTTTGTTCACCCCCACCGCACACCGTGGAACACGCTCGCATATATTTGAGTCAGTGCCGATTCGACAGAATCGGTTTGAATTTTCACCCGCCATTTGCCACGAAAGAGGTTTAAACTCTCCCAAAACCCCTTCCCCATGTCTAACCGCTCTCCCAATATCCCCCTTCCCCTCCAGGCCGACATCTCTCTCTACCATCCTCCCTCTCGTCTAAGCCCGTGGAATTCTCCCTTTTCCTACTCACCCCCCTCTCTCTCTATCCCACTCTCTATCCCACCCTATCACTCTCCCTCTCTCTCTCCCTCCTCCCTTTTCCTCATTATTTGCCTTTTTCTTGACTCCCTAATTAATGCAATAAATTCCATTTGCATGTGATATAATTTCTCTAATTTCTGTCTTTATACATGTAGGTTCTTGTTAATTATTAAAATTCAGTTATGTGGAAATAATCAATATTTAAAAGGTGAATCGACTGAAACTGGTTTAATTTTATGGTAAAACCATTAGTTGCTATCGTAGTTTGCTCTTAAATATATTACATTTAAACTAAGACGTCTCTCCTCCTGTGATCCATTGAGATTTTAATGACGGAAATCTTTCACAACACAAAGAAACCATACTTGTGCATGGTAATGCACTTTCAGGGAAACATTACTCCTTGCAATTAATTTTAAGGTATAGTTGGGTTAAATATATATCAATTTTAAATGTGGCAATTTGTAATAGGGTAACCATGGTTTTTTTATTCATATTTCACTTGGTATTCAATGAAACTCACGTACTGGGGTCAACTTCTTCTCCGAGGAATCACTAATGGTTACTTGGTATTATGTAAAAAATCAAAGAGAGGAAAAAATGACGGTACAATCAGTATGAACTTAATTTTTTGTCCAAGTGACTAATATGTCTATTCATCTGGCTTCTTAATTTAGTCATTTTGAAAGGCAGCTTGGATTACCAAAAATCTTCATAAAAGGTATTAAGGACCAGGGTTGCTAATGTGAACAATTTCCTCTGGATAATAAATCAGAGAATTTTACCTATGCCATTGTTAAATTCTTACTAAATCTCATCTTGTCATGAAAAACGTCGAAATAACGTGATATAATAGTCTCTAACTTCCCTAAATGTTTGTGTATCTTGAACATCGTAGCTTACTTAGAGAAATGGCTGATAAAGTATGATTTTTCAATAAAGGCGAGGTTGGAAGTTGTGTATGGGAGTGAAGAGTGACACACAGGTTCATTATAAACTTTTATGCACAATATGTTCCTGAAGATCTAATCTACATGTAAATCACATGAAGTTTCTCATACATTTAATTCACGTGATTTCCAAGATGGTAGGTATTCCAGTAGGTAGAGTGCTCAGCTATTAAACAGAGCGCCTTGGTTGAATTCGGCGTGACGCCTCGGCAACCCTTCCGCTCCACTTAAAATGGTGTGAGATTTTTAGCTCAATCGGTGTTATTAAAAACCCCACGTTTACCTCGAATTTTTGTTTAAAACAAGCTTGCGGCATGTAATGTGTCATTTAAATCACAAATTTCTTTCCTTGTCAAGTTAGATGCATATTATTTTGTCACTGGAGATTAATAGATCTCTACATCGGATAAAAATATATGTTTCTGTTACAATGGGACTTTAAACGCGGGTATATCGACATTATGCATGATTCACTAATGGAATTCCACTCCGCAAAAACGTAACTCCGTAATTCTGAATTAAGATTAAGCGCGACTCCGGTGGAAAAACCATGCTATGGTGTATTCATTTAACACAGTGTGTAGAAATGATCTTATTACAGTGACAGCCTTGATGATATTCAACCAAATTGATGATAACACTTGAGGGTCATATACATTGTAAGTCGTATGAGGCAGAGTAATATTCCATTGTACTTCACCTGGAGCTGGATCCTAACTCCTTAATACGAGGGTAGTTAGAAAGGTTCTCGGAATCATCACCTGATGTTAACGCTACTGCAAATAGTTTCCCGCGTTGTAACATGTAATTCTTTGTGAGTAAAAACATAACGCGTCAGTATTCTGGGAAGAGAAGATCTGTGTGAAAGAGGCCTCTCTGTTATTTTTCCCATGTAGTGATTTGTGAAAGTGGAAAAAATTGTGTGTCGTGTAGTGATTAAATTTTTTAAAATAATGTTAGGAAAGCAAAGAAATTCATGCTGACTTTCAGAACAAACTGCGGGACCCTGCTCCTTCATATTCTACTGTCACCAAATGGAAAAATTACTTAAAATTTCGTCAGGACAGCTTAAAAATGTGCCACTACTCGAGATTTTATTGCAAAAGCTCATCAAATGGTCATGGAGGATAGCCGACTGAAAGTATAAAAAATCGCTGAAGCTGTAAGGATGTCATCTGAACAGGAATATCTCACTTTAACAGTGGAATTAGATATGAAAAAATTATATTTTAGATCGGTGCCGCGACTTTTGACTTAGGATCACAACCAAATCAGAATCCGACCAATGTTTTACCTGTTTTTAAAGCAAACAACCAGATTTTCTGAGCCGGTTTGTAACCTCAGAGGAGAATTGGGTCCGCTACTATACCCTTAGAACAAAATATTAGTCAAATCAGAGAAAACATGATGATTCACCAACAACAATAAAGTAAAGTCAATACGGTTGGCCGGTAAGGTGATGGCTTCAGTTTTCCTGAATGCGAAAGGAATTCTGCTGATATATTATCTTCTCACTGGAAAAACATGTTAGTAAAAAATACTAAGCTAACCTTGTGGACCAACTACAACAAAAGATACACGAGAAAATGTCAGGTTTAGCAAGGAAGAAAAATCATCTCTCATGGAGGCAATCCACGCCCACGAACGTTTCATTGCCATTGTAAACCAATTGAATTAAGATACGAATTGTTGCCAAACCCACCTTCGCTTTTCTGATCCCGTCTGATTATTTTCGTCTGATTTGGATCCATCAGATTTCAATGTCCTCAAGCTCTAAATTATCCTCAATGGACGAGGACTCTCTTAAACAAACAAGTAATAGCCGAAGTAGCCCGGTATTTTTCAGGTTTGAAGGAGTCTAAGTTTCAAGATGGCATCAAGACATTAAAATAGCACTGGGCCAAGTTTATTAATATACAGGGAACTGCCTTAAAAATTTAAAATAGTTCTCTGATTAGTCATTTATTTCTATTCCATTCCGAGAACTTTTCAAACTGCCCTCGTACTGCGTCGTAACTTTTCTCGTCTCATCCTTATATTACTCTATCTTACGTAGAGAATGGACTAAAGACTATTTGCATAAAAATGTTACAAAAATGTAAAATATCTTGGTATTCAGAAAAATATCAACATGCCATTGGTAGGATTCCTGGAATTGGCACAAAGACAGGTGAATAATTCATTTTTGTTTCATCAGACTTGCGCCTCAAAATACTCAAATGCTAAGACTCACAAGACTCAAAGTCTCTTAACATTAGGTCTTGGAAAATAATTGGGAAGTTTAGATGGATAAAAAAATAGCAAATAGTATGTTTTAGTTGATGCAGAGGAGGTATTTACTTGGTGAAACATATATACATGTATAACTAGATGACAAGAGGAACGGTCAAAAGAGAAGTGGCCACAAAAAGGGAAATAACAGAATAATATTTTATGTGTATTGGGTTATTAAAAGTTTGAAACAGAAAGATGCATATTATCCAAACGGGGAAGAGGAAAATAGTAAACAAAATAAGAATTCCGGGTGTCATGGATGATAAATTTAGGAAGCAAGTAGTTAAAAGATTGATTATTTTTTTACCATGTTTAAAATGTTCAGAATGCAAGCGCGGATTCAAAGCGGGGGAAGGGTGAATCGTCCCCACTTGGATCATTATTTCTTCCAGTAAATAAATAATATTAATAGAACCTTAAATCTTTCACCCATAGATAAAATCATATTTTTAAAGATATCATAAGGTTAATTGGCTTAATGGGGATAGAGTATTACCTCCATTCAGTTACGCAGTCCCTCTTAATAAGCTCCTAGATCCGATTTTGGGGTCAAATCTTGGTACAAAGACACATAGTATCATTACAATTCACCTTTATTAATAACCAATTTATCCTGATTAATAGTAATTTTCTCCAGCTATTAGCAACTGAGGGGTTTACAATTAATTGAGTATATCAGTTTTTGACTATTTCGAAAATTTGGCAATAATATTAATTCAAAAATATAGCGCCCATTTATAATTTAACAAAGATATCATCTTTATATCACACGAGAGATAAATTATATCATATCTGGTTTCTCTGATACTTTTTTTCATTTATCTTATATTTTTGTAATATTTATTGTACATTTAGGCCACTATTGAATATGTTATAAATATTTCATACCTTTCATAATACGAGGAATAAAAGTTTTAACTTTAATATTTTGTAGGAGCTCTACATTGTTCACGTTCATCTGGTATCAATTTAGCTTTTCACTTTTGGTTGAACGATAGATGAGATCGAAAAATGATCGAAATTGGCAAAAAAGGTCAATGTATTTGTTATAACATGACAACATTATGATATAAACTATTTTGTGGATTTTTCTCCGACATACTGAGTCACCCCGGCCCACTTCTGGCCGGCAACACTCCGGCAGCACTGCATATTTCACTCGACTCCCAACAAGTGCCCACCCTTCTCTCGCCTCTAAACAATGTCAACAGATCCAACTCCATCCCCCCTCCTTTTCCCACCTTTCCGCATGGATGACTGCAGGTCATTCACTCGATTGGCGGAAACGCACGATCATCACCTTCCATTGTGACGATTACGAGAGGCCGATGCGGCCGGGGAGAGTCCGGGGATGATAGTTTCGGAGTGGGGGCCTTGACTGAGTGTTAAAGGGGGGAAGCAAAGGCCCTAACTGAAGATGGATAAACGGACGAAATCGCATATGGAAGGAATGGGGGAGGTAGATAAAGGGCTCACCGGATAGTGAACAAATGATGGGGCTCACTACCTATTGCCTGACGCAGGTCTTTGGGAGGGCGTCGCGGAGGGAGTATTTTCAATCTATCACACCAGATCTTTCAATTATTTATTCATTTTATTATGTTCAACTTCCTTCGCTTAGATGTATGCATAAACTGACTAGAGAATGACCTATAATGACAATAATATGACTTAGAGAAGCTTATAGGTTTAGTATTTTTATTAGGACGCTCGTTCTGAAATTAATTGATGCTATAAATATTTACAGAAAACATACTACAGACTTAATTTTACATAGAAATATTTCTACTGGAAAATCCTAGGCTGCAAAGTATGCTATTTCAAATATTTCTACAATTTCGATATTCATACTAAGGCCGATATTTCCTTATGCTTCCAAAATGATGCGCACCAAGGGGTTTGGCACAACGATAAAATATTTTACATCCAAATGTCACGTCCTTTTGAAAACTCTTGTGAAGCTAAGGCTCTACTATAGGTATCAAGTTGTATCGCCCAACACATCTTACCTCCTGAAAAAGGGATTTCTCTATCATTTTGAATTCTCGTTATTATCTTAAATTTTATCCCGTTACCTTTTATCACGTTACTCGGCATTACTTAACAATATTTACAAAAACTGGCACAGTTCTGAGACCTGAGAACTAATGTGTTGGTGATAATATTCTTTTGCATTCTCTGGAACGTATCTTTTCACCATGCCTAATATTATACCATAAACTGCTTCATCAAGAATTGGGGTCATTCAAAGTGTGGGTCTCAGCATCAAAACTGGAAAATTAATGATACAAAGGATTCATCGAGTTTCGTTTTTATTATAATTCAAAATAACGAACTTCAAAAATGTTACGAAACTAAATTAGAGATTATTTGCGATTCGATATTTATAAACTGATGAAAATACTTCTGGTCTAAGAAGGTTATTTTCATTCCCACTGCTAAGAAATAGGGCACACTTTAAAGTTTAAATACGTGTCTCCCGCTTTTCCAAATTATTCCAGATCGAATAGAGGTGTAGTCAAAAAGGCTAGAATGCAAATATTGAACCTAAATAAAGCGTCATGGCCATATATATGTTCCATGGCTTTATCGTGTCGAAAAACTGTGCAGCATTAATCAAAAAATTATATATTAAGAACATCAATGCGACAACAGCAGTTGTTCGTTCAAAAAAAGATTGAATGTTTTAAAAAAAATACAATAAGCGTTAGTCAGCGTTTCCCCGTTCTACCAAAAAAATCTAAAATTTTTTACTTTGAGATAGTGTAGATGTTCTTCATTTACTTTTCCAGATATATTAGGACAATAACGTTAAAAAACGATATTACGAGCGTTAGAGATTTGAGATATTATGTCACTAAGCAAAGGAAGGCATCATAAAGAATAATGACCAGTGATGGAAATAAGATGTCTGTATATTCACATGTATTTTCTGTAAAAAGGATTCAAAACTCATTCGCAATTTGTAACCTTCCTCCTGGCAATGGCGTTGTTCCAGCAGTCTTATTACGTAGTCGACTACGTGTTAATAGATTCTAAGAGATTTAATTAGCATTATCCCAGAGAGATAAATGGCTTTTCCAGTGTAACTTATTTTTATGCTTCATATTTATTTGGGTAGGATTAGGGTTAATCAACTATCTCAGTAACGTATCTCCTCTGCCTTGAAATGAGAAGTTAATGCTCTCATTTTGCTTTATTTGCACTGGTTGATTCTATTTTCATGTTTCTCGGAAAAGATAATGGGGGATAAGAAGGCTTCATCTTTGGCCAGCTATTCCTCTACAAATGATGGCGTAGCGGTATTCAAATGTGTTGCGTCTGTTTCTTAAAACCTTTGCGTGGCGTCTTGCCAAGCTTCGTTTTTATCTTTGGCTGCAGTTTATGCTGATGAAGGCAACCTGGAATCTTATCTTAAAGCCGTCGACGAAGTTCTTTAAATTAATAAAAAAATTTAAGCGGATTCAACTTCAGACAATACTTCAATTAAATATATGCAATGGATGCATTAAAAATCTGAAGTGAATGTGCTAAATGAAGAGTAATTCGAATAAATCATTTTGCCTCAACTTTAAGGGAAAAATTTTGAAACTTAACAGTTAAGTAATTATGTCATAATATTTAATCCAAATGGTTCATTTATTTTACTATGTACTTGAATAGGTGAACTCTGTTTGCATTCCTGTTTTAACCATGTGAAGGAATTTTTAGGTCACGACTGCTATTGTTAATTTCTACGTATCTGTGATTCAGACTAATAGCTAAAATCCAACTTTTATAAAAGCTGGAAGGTTCTCCTCGGTTCAACACGAATCATGAATTAACTTAATGACATCTAAAAATTGTAACTTGTAAACGAATATAGAAGGGCGTAAACTTGGCGTAAACAATTTAATTACCTGCATGTAAAAACTAGATTAATTTAATTTATTATTTCACTATTTTGTATTCATAAAGCTGTAACTTGAAACGCACAGAAGCTAGGTGGTTAAAGCAAGAAAATTAGCTTAGATTGGAAAATTTGTAAATCTTGTCCCCGAGAAAAATATTTACGATAAGAAAAGCAACCGGCCATGTTGCAGGCGTGGTAGGGGAAGAGGTTAGGATGATGGAAAAATTCTAGAAAGGATAAATTGTAATGGGATAATAAACGGTACTAGAGAAAGTTGAGAAATTCTGGTGGAGGGAATAAAATAATAGGCAATTGGTGCGGAGTTAAGGGAAGTAGAAAGTATGCAGGGTTGAGATAGAATTAATTTAAATACATTTATTATGTGGGCTTAAGAATTTTACTAGTCGTACTAATTAGGGCTAATAAGCTAAATAGCGTGTACTAGTGCCAGGGGTATTCAAAAACCTAATCCAATTTCTGAGGTAGACTTGTTTTCTTAATAATAAGCTCCTCTTACATTATATCCAACATAAGACAATATCCTAATTTGGTACATTGTATTATGAAGCATATTTCAGATAAGTACATGCATTTGCTGAAAAAACGCCGAAATAATCCCAAATATAATATTAGAGCTTCGAAAATAAGAAAATGAGCACGTAAAAAGGAATTTTTTTGGTTTTACGAAGAGATGGAAATGAGGATAGTAGAGCTTTAATATCACCCGGGACGCTCCCCGTCCCATAGGAGTAAAATACAGAGTTCATCCACGCCGTACACGAAAGCATTATATTTCAAAAATGCAAGTGTGCATGGCCAGGGGCGATGCCGTTTTGAATAATGGTCTGAGCCGTTGGAAACATTTATTGGAGATGTAGGAGGTTGGGGGCGGGGGTTAAACGATACCTTTGCCCTTACTTTCTGCATACGGTTGGAACCATGTGATATGGAAAATGTGGAAATGGGTGAGGGAGCCCTAAGGCGGCCACAAATCCATGGCGCGCGTGGCCAGAAAACTCTCTCCCACGTCTTACCCACGCGAGGCTGCGAAGCGAAATGTAATTCCTATTATTGGAAGAACTAGATATAACTGATAATGAAAGAATAAACCCAAATATGCATAAAAAACTTGAGTGAAAGTCTCACGGAGTGTGTGTATATATATATATATATATATATATATATATATATATATATATATATATATATATATATTGATTACTTCTATATCTTCCAATGAAGACTGAGCAGAATTCCGTCGAAATGATCAAGAAATAATGTGTGAGTGATCTCTTTATGTGTTTCTATATTGTTTGTTGTCCAATTTATTATATGTATATAAATATATATATATATATATATATAATAAATTGGACCCGAATATTGAAAAACCATAATAATAATGAACCCGAAGGTCGGTTTAGTAGGTGATGATAGAGTTCACCCAGTACTAAGCCCGACGGCGTGTGAAATGCACACATCAGGGTAGGGGGCCCAGTTCCTTTCCTTGTGCCGGCTATAGTTTCCCAGGAAGATCTGGTACCCGAAAAATGCGTTGACTAAAATATTTTTACTGGAGGATGTTGTCTACTCTTCAGTACTTCTGAGAGACTATTTCGACAAAAATGACAAAGAAAAGTAAACCTACACATTATTAAAATATATTCAAAGTCGCTAGAAAGAGTTTGAGCTTCACAAAATTCTCCTAAAGACGCGATTAATTATATATTAACTTAAGTGAGAATATACTTTATACTTAAAAATAAATCATCAAAACAAATAATTTTAAGAAATATTTTTTAGAAGTTCACGTTGTTTTGCTTAATTTGAGCAATCATGTATCATGAACATTATCAATTTATGAACATACGCGAGTATTTCTTTTCCCCTTCAGGCGTTAAGCCGAGAAGGGATACTCGGGTTAACGTCTGAAGAACGATATGCAGGTTTTCTCCCGGGAAAGGGGAAACAATATCGTCGCTGAAATATTTCATGACTACCCATGCGTTCTGCCCTCGAATTGAAACTATCTCTTGTGGTGCGAATCAAATCTTCTGTCCCCCACAAGCCTTCATTATGAGTCATATATTTCATAATTGGCAAATTGAGAGGGTCGGATAAGTGGGTGACTGAACATATCAGGACCATTTCTACAGCTTGAATTTTCCTCATTGATTTTTCTTCAGTCATTTCAGAAATGAGAAGAAAAATGAGTTCAAATCAGACATAAAAGGGTGACTTTGATGTCTAATTAGTCTGTTGGTTTCAAGGTCGTGTCGTCCTTCCTTGCCTTTGGCATGGACCTCGAGTAAATCATCCGTTCATACCGTAGAAAAATGCCTAGATAGGTCATAACGGACTTCATCTGAGCCCAAGTGTCTGTCCGTGCAGTGTATGTAAAGATGAATATAAGAGATTTCTGGCTAAGGCCTATTAAGTATCTAAAGGAGATTTTACGGAACTATCAGTCAAAATGATTGGATTTATGGGAGATACAACGACAGAAAACATATTTTTCCTGACGTCTACCTCGATCGCAGGTCGATTAATCCGGAAAATGGTTTGATTTAGTTCAAGACGCAGCCTGCAATGGACAGAAGACTATAGTGTAATTGGGAGCGACGCCACAGTACCTAATCGCCATTATTAGGGTAAACAATACCTTGATAAACATAACAGTTTCAGGTTTAACTTTGTGGAATTCCTTCATGATGAGAGTAAAGAAAGAAAAGGAAGTGCAAAGTTTTTTTCTTTGCCCTCATAAACAATACATTTTCATACGTTATTTTTATTCAGTAAAATGTTACTCTGTAATGACAATTTCCAAAAATCCGTGTCCCTTTTCGTTATTATCACGTATTTCTCTGTTACGCAAAAATTAGATTTCGTAACAGCGGGTTAGATAATTTGAATTCAAGTTTAATGACCGAATTGTTTCTCCAAATCATTAAGACCATTTTTAGGGATAGGTGTATCATAAATAAACAAACAGCAAATGGAACTAAATATTTAGTGTCATAGGTAAATAATTTTTCGTTCTGAATTAAATTTAATTGATAAAAAATTGATTAAGGTAATGACGGCTTTTTATTAGCAGAGGTACATTTAACTGCAAGTTTAAAAGTAAACTTGGTATGGTAGAATATATTATTTCAGAATGATTTCGAATCATTGTTATTTATTATCTGTTACCTAGAAAAACTATTTATGGACTAATTGTTTATGAGGAAATATGATGTACTAGGTATAATATTAGTTTTTATAATTTATTGAATATGTATTGATTTGAGAGAAATATTGTCAGGTCCTATAAAATTAATTGATATATATATATATATATATATATATATATATATATATATATATATATAAAATCAATTATTAATTTTAATGTGATTCGTTTCTATTATATGAGATACCAACAATAAAGGAGAATGGCTGAACGACAGTTTTTTGCTGGCGATTGTTTTTTAGAAAAGCGAGTCCATATTTCACGATATTATTTACATAAAATAACCCATGAATTAAAAGCAAGCAAAATAACTGAAAAATCATAAAAGTGTAATATACGCCCTTTAGGTAAAATTTTTAATATTTATTATGCATTATAGTGAATGAAAAATATTAAAAATAAATTTAATTGGAAATGAGATATTTCAAACTAAAATTAAGGAAAATAATGCATTATTTTGCTCTAAAAGTACTAGATTTATAATTTTTTTGACAAAGTTGTAACTGTAGAAGTCTAAAGAAAATATTTCGGTGAAAATAATCATCTTTCTACTACTTTTGTAAAATGGTCATTCGAAATATATACATGGGAAAATACTATTACTACCTGTATTAAATAAAACCTATAGGCATAATATTTACTGTATTCTTGGTAGCTGATAATGTGCCTGATATTGATTAATTGTCTCTCAAAATCTGCATGCGAGCTTGTATTAGGTTGGGTCATTCGTAATTGAAAATAGTTAAATAGTTTTATTTGATGATACTCTTCTTTGTAGTAATAAATCATTGTTCTTACTTCGTTACTTTCTTCATTGTTTGTTCTTTAAGTTTAAAAGTTATTTAGGAGAAAAAATAGTTCATTAAAAAGGTAACCATTTAAACTCTCCTCTTTTTATTTGTTACGGGATTAATATAGCAAACAATATACCACTGTAATGCCACACGTATTTTCACAGACAATAAAACGTAAATACATTGACAATTAAGCTTGAAAATTAAAACATATGGCTGACAAATCAATTTCATTAATATTGAGCAGGCAGTGGTTTTTAATAGTATTTGCTTTTTTGAATTATCATTCATATTAATATTTAAAAACACATTTATTTATTATAATAATAAAAAGTTAGACACTTGACTGATGGTTTTTGATATCGTGTGCATAGAAATGCCTATTATGTAAAATTTGATCAAATTATTGTCAATAATTGTTACATCGCGACGTTAGCAATTTAAAGAACGCATGATATTCATGGGCAGTGACACTGATTAGCCGTTAATGATATCACCTGATATATTTTAAACACGCTTTCTATCCAAGTAGTTCTGGTTTTAATTATTTTGGGAGATAATACAAGTTATTTCATTAATTTTTTAAAATCTTAAACCGAATTCATGTCAACGTGCTTTAATTTCATTGCCCCTTTATTCATTTAGATGATATTTACATAACAAATACAAATAAGCACCTTTTCAAAATGTATTAATCAAAATTAGGGATGTAAAAGCATAATGGGAATGAAGCTGTGGTGGCTTAACAGTTGTGGTAATTAAGCATAATCCTTAATAATTGTTGTTGGTTATATTTTTTGTCTTTTTTTAAATATTTTGCTTATAAACTCCAAATACGTTGTTTTTTACAATCAATTGTATTACTAAAACCTTGCTTTTGTGCATTTATTGTGATTTGGTACATAGTATAAATAGTATATGAAATTGGGAACATTATTTCCAATAATCGAAAGTATGCCCATTGGCCTAAAATCTTCCGGATATTTATATGTTTTGACCATTAGTCCGTTTTATTTATTTTTTAGACAAATGAATTACTCCTTCTCGAAAACTATTTGCAAGCATTGCCCAAAATCTTATTTCCGCGGTTAAAATATAATGTAATAATTGGATTTTTATTTACACACATTGAACTTAATTGTTTGGGGGAATAATTAAAAACGTCTGAGTGAGTAGCGCACAAAGTGCTCCACCGAATCTAATTAGCCGCCTTCCGGATAACCTTGATCCTTTCTTCCCGGCCTCACATCCCCGTCGAGGTATTTTTATTCTCTCTTGCCCCTCCATCCCTTCGCCACTCACCCTAGACAACCCATCAAATACTGCAGTCCTGACCCCATTTCCTCCATCGCGGAAGAAGGTCTCAGTCCATGTGGCCGAGTAAATGCAAGGTATAAGTAAGATGAAGTATGTTTGGGAAGAGGTGAGCAGTATTTGGGGAGGTGATGCATATCGGCCGTTTCATATGGTGAGACGGTTGCTTGTGATTGGTCGACGGCAATCTCCCTCCCCCTACCCGCCTAGGCTTTCCTCCATTTGTGATCCTTTGAATTCGAGAGGGCGAAATAAAAAAATGAGGAGAGTTGGAACGTATGCATTCTTAGGTTATTCTGTGGAGGATTCAAGAGAGGTTTAACCTTATTTTCCTTCTAGTTAATAGCACAAACGGATGAAGAATTTTCGAGGCACAAGAGTGAGCAAAAATATTTCAAACGCCCTGAGTCTCAAAGAATCTTTTTGGTGAACAAGTAACTCCCGCAAAGAGGAATATTCTCCATAAATTTACCACTACACAAAAATGGGCTACTTACTCAATCCCATTGTCTTTCAATAAATCCCTCGGGTTTTCAGTTTGAGTACATGTAAACAAAAGGGAATTGTAATGACCTTATGTCTCCGGTGAGTGAACCATTTCCGCTGCCGTTTTCACTATTTTTAATTAAATTGCGCATCTTAAAGTTAAATACCACGAACACATTAGCATCTAGCTATTTGACAAATTTAAAAACCAAAATATGAAAAAAATTCTCTTAACGTTATTTTCCCCCTTTCACCCTTCATACTTTATTGCAACTTGAAAACAGTAATTTTTATATTGCTGATTATATTTTATATCCAAAAAGATCTTTTTTTCGTAATTTCTATTTTTTTTGACTTAAATAGAAAACTATTATCAATCGCTGGAATCATATTTTTTATCGTTAAGCCCACCAAATTATTATAGAACCACAACGATTACGTTAAGGAACTCCAAATTAGCATGCTTGCTCAAGGCTGCCACCATAATTTATCAAAATGGGTACTGAATGCATAAACAATTTATTAGATGCATTTAATTGAGTACTAGGTGGACATAAATTTTTGAATTTGAATGGTTAATTTTTTTATTAATCTATTTCGTATAACTGCCTCAGTATGTTCTTCATCTAAGCTAGAAAACGAGCCACTATATTTGATTAAAGTGTGTCATGGCTTTAAGTCTTTAAATCATTTTGAAATTGAGGAACCTAATACTTAGGTGAATGACTTATATAATGCAAATCGGTGTTTATCTACTCTCTGTGCTTTTAGTGAAGGACACAGAATAATTGAACCCATTTTGGTTGGATCATTTGATGTGCCTGTTTGAAGTCACGTCTGTACTTGCAACTAATCAAAAGGAATTTTAGTCAGAGAAATTCCAATGAGCTGCCATAGTGAGGATTCAGGGTAGCAGAATTCCCTGGAATAAAGCCCTGATGGAGGGTATCTATGGATGTAAAAGACGGTTGCAGGTGAATGGACGATTACATATTGGATCATTTGATAGGTACGAGGGTCATCCGGAAAGTAGTACCCGTTCGTGCCGCATGAAGTGCTGACGACGCGAGTAGCCGCTGGACGAGGTCAGATAGCTTCAGTGGCTTGTCTGCCTTCTCTGAGCCAAGTTGCGTGACGCTAGCATTGCCTGTGTTGTTTCTGTGATTGTTTACAATGTTTAAAAAAATTGAGAACGCCGCCAGTTGTGAAGTGAGGGCAGTGATTAAATTCCTCAATGCAAGAAACGTTCGCCCATGTGATATTCATCGCCAATTAAAGGAGGTGTATGGAGACAATGTAATGGACGAGTCGTCTGTTCGGCGGTGGTGTCGCAACTTCAACATGGGGAGGGGGAACACACACGACGATGAGCGTTCGGGGAGACCGTCTGTCATTACAGACCAACTGGTGAGCTCAGTTGACGAATTCGTGAGGAACGATCGGCGCGTCACAATTGATGACATCTGTGAGCATTTTCCCAATGTTTCTCGAACAATTGTTCATGAAATTGTTAAACACCATCTGCATTATGCAAAAATTTGTGCAAGATGGGTCCCTCGCGTATCTCAATGAGCTGGCGGCGAAGGACTATGCAGCAGGAATACAGAAACTTGTCACACGTTATGACAAATGCCTTAATTTGCTTGGAGATTATGTTGAGAAGTAGTTTAAAGTATCCTCTTTCAAATAAAATTTTTTATGTTTGTTAATATTTACTTTTGTGTCTTTATTTCACGAACGGGTACTACTTTCCGGATGACCCTCGTATATATATGACGAAACTCCAATAGTAGAGGCACACTACCGTTGCATTGTTTAATTGCCGGCATAGGATGCTTGGAGAATATATCGCTGACTGTTTCGACATAGGACGGATTATTTTGATTCTGATTTAGTAATAATAAAATAGCAGACTGTTCAGATAAATTTTAGCGATGAGAAATGAGTATTATTTACCTGCGGAATAAAAAATATTTCGCATTATTTCGGGAAAAGTACCCTTACTCGTTTCGTGAAAATAATCAAAAGTCGAGTGTGCGTTTACAGCAATTCCTTTCTTTTATCAGCATCCCTGTCTTTAACGCTGGTGATCATTGATGCATATTCAAACTAAAGACAATTTTTAAACAATTACTACTTCCATTGAAATTTCTGAATTCATGTCGTCCAAAATTTTGTGAATTTGAGTTTGATAAAATGTATCCTGCTCCATAGTGCAATACATAATTAACTATTTTTAAATAATTGTATTATTTTTATCCATATTTAATTATTAATTTAAATTCTATTCATAAATGCCCAAAACATCTCATTTGGAAATTTACAAAAAACGAAATTAGTATAAATATAAATTCTAACTCTTTAATTTATTTTCACGCGGCTTATGTTTGAATTCAAGTTTACTGTTATTTCATGGAAAAAATATAAAATAATTTGCACCCATTATTCTTTAAATCCTTCGAACGCGAATTAAATTTTCTATTGTCATCAGATGTTATGGGCTGTAGTTACTTTCACCGAATCGCCATCAATTTTATTGAAAGTGATTAAAGCATTTATACTATCAATATTATCCTGTATTGGCATACTCAGTTCCAAAGTTGTAACATATTTGACTTCTTAAGTAGTTGTGTCCTCCCCGGACTACAACCTTGATGTGGTGGAAGGGCTTGTGCTTTCCGTTGACCCCTAGAGCTGTGCTGGCGGGAGTAATAATTATTGCTCCTGGTAGGGTCACCCATGCCGGATAGGTCGAAGGTTAGGAGCCAGACGAAAGGTAGTCCACGCAGCATCTGTTCCTCAGTTAGGCAGCTGTAATGGCGTCCGACCCCAGTGGGGCGGCAAGTAAGTGATGATGTCACGTTAAAGACACTAATGAGGAAGGAAACGGGAAACCACCTCTATTATCATTCCCAAGATTAAAATGATGGACAATACAGAGATTTTGAGTCCTGGCAACTACGGGCCGTGGGAACAAATCGGCCGTGGGTCCTGCCCGGCAGCGGGAGAGGTAAGGCTTCCGCGGTCGTCATCCCACGAAACCCTTGCAAGAGAAAACCGGGAGCTGCAGGACGGAAAACGCAGGAGAAGAAGACCAAATTAGTCAGAATAGGAACGTAAAATGTTAGGACAATGATGAGGACAGGGAAATTGGAGAATGTTAAGCGAGAGATGGAAAGGGGAAATATAGATATTTTAGGTCTATGCGAGGTGAGATGGAAGGATAGCGGGGATTACTGGAGTGATAATTATAGAATAATATAGAGCGGCGGGGACGAGAGCCAACGAGGGGTTGCCGTAGTATTAAATGAAGAGGTAGAAATACGCATAGTCAACATTGAGCAGGTATCAGATAGATTATTTCTAGCAGAGATAAAAGCAGAACCGACGAACTTGGTTATTATTCAGGTATACATGCCTCCGAGCAACCATAAGAAAGAAGAGGTCAATAGGATGTGCTATCAGTTAGAGGACATAATCACATGTGTTCCTACAGGGAAACATTTGATAGTGATGAGGGATTGGAATGCGACGGTAGGTGAGGGAAGAGATGGTAATAAGATCGGGGACTACGGTTTAGGCACGCGGGGAGAATGTATTTGAGGTCTGCAGGAGACAGGGGTTAGTCATCACCAACACTTGGTTTAGACACCTCAAAAGATGCAGGTATACATGGAAAATGCCAGGTGACTCGGGAAGATATCAGCTAGATTATATCCAGGTCAGACACAGGTTTAGGAACAGTGTGATAAATTCCCACAGCTTCCCGGGAGCGGATGTGGACTCAGACCACAATTTAGTTGTTATGAAATGTAGAGTCCGTTTCAAAAAGATAAGGCAGGGGCGGCGGGTTAGAAAATGGAATGTAGAAGAATTAAATGGTTTGAAAAGGGACGAGTACCAACAGACTGTAGAGGAAATCATGGAGGATGATAAAGAGCCTAGTAGTATCGAAGGAAAATGGGAAAGTTTCAAGAAAGGGTTATTAAAAGCCGCAAAAGACACTATTAACCGTTAACAGACACTAGGATCCGTTAACGCTTAAGGGACTAGGAAATCATGGATCACGGATGAGATGATTACCAAAATGGTTGTACGAAAAAAATGGAAGAATGTTAATACAGAGTTAGGGAAAATGAGGTACAAAGAATTGAACAATAAATTGAGGCGGGCAACAAATAAAGCAAAAGAAGTATGATGGAAGACGCAGTGCGAGGATATGGAAAGTCTGCAGAGGAAGGGTGAAATCGGTGCGCTGTACAGCAAAGTTAAATCGTTATCGGGAAGTAAGAAAGGGAGATCAACGATAGCAGTTAGAGATGAGGCAGGTAAGGTAATAGTTGACACAGGAAAGATCCAAGAGAGATGGGAGGAATATGTAGAAGAACTGTATAGTAAAGAGCTTAGACCAACAAAGTTAGACTTTGAATAAGAATATGACGTAGAGGAAGATAGCTTAGGTCCAGATATACTGGACGATGAGATAGAAAGAAAATTAAGGTGGATGAAACTAAATAAGGCCGTGGGCGGTGGATAACATTGCCGCGGAACTATTCAAGTGTTTAGGAAAATATGGGAGGAAGGGGCTATGTGGGCTGATTCGTAGTATTTATGAGGAAGGAATCTGGCCGGAAGACCTTGTGAAATCAGTTTTAGTTCCTATTCCGAAAAAGGTAAAGGCTACATCATGTGAGGACTACAGGACAATAAGTTTGATATCTCACGCAGCTACAGTTGTTCTTAGGATCATAAACAAAAGGATAGAGAGTAGGGCAAATGATTACTTAGGGGATGATCAGTTTGGGTTTAGGAAGGGGAGAGGCACGCGTGATACCATTGCAGTAATGAGATTATTAATCGAGAGGAATATAGAACACAACCAGGATGTATTTACTTGTTTCGTAGATTTCGAAAAAGCGTTTGATAGAGTGAATTGGGAAAACTAATGAGTATATTACAGAAAATGGGAATAGATTGGAGGGAAAGGAGGCTAAACCACAACCTATACATGTCTCAGACTGCTCAGGTACGAGGGGGTAATGTGGAGTCCGGATGGGCAGTGTTAGGAAGAGGTGTAAGGCAGGGTTGCCAATTATCACCGTTGCTGTGCCACCTGTATGTAGAGGAAATGATTAAAGAGGAATGGGAAGAACTGGACGTAGGAATGAAAGTGGGCGGGGAATTCGTAAAATCAGTTAGGTTCGCTGATGACCAAGCTTTAGCTTGTCAGTCACCCAAGGGGCTGCAAGAATTCCTGAGTGTATTGGAAAATCAGTGCGACAGGCATGTGATGAGAATCAATATTATTAAAACAAAGATTATGCGATTTTCTAGAAAGAGAAATGTTAAGATAAACTTTATAATAGGAGGGCAAAAACTAGAGCAGGTAGAACAGTTTACGAGTCTCGGTAGTGTTTTGGACCAGCACGGTCAATGTAGTAGGGACGTAAGGAGAAGAATTGCCCAGGGCAAGGAGGCTTTTACAAGGAAGAGGGAGTTAATGAGAGGGACGTTGAGTAAGGATATTAAGAAAAGACTCGTAAAAACTTTGATATGGAGCGGAAACGTGGTCATTGAAGCAGGAGGATAGACGTAGATTGGAGGTTTTTGAAATGTGATTGTGGAGAAGGATGGAGAAGGTGGTTGGTGGCTTATAATAATAATAAGTAGTTGTGTTGCTTGATATTTTAGGCGTTTTTATTATTTAAGCATAATTTTAACTTGTGGAGAGACTAACCGAAATATTATTTTGGGATAAAAAGTACGGAAATTGAAAAAGAGGATAAGCACTGAAGAATGAAGAAGAATGAGAGTCAGTAGAGAAAAATATGCGATCATATATATGGTAAAGAAATGGAAAATTTCAATGGAAAGTTAGACACTGGAAGTGATGATAGAGAAGTCTTTTAGGCTGACGATTAAAGAGTGAACTCAAGTCTCTACTGGGAATACCAAGGCATAAGTAAAATAAAGAAATAGAGGGCTGTTAAAATTTAACTTTTTATGAACTTATTAGTGTCAGTATTCTAACGGGTTGAATTACCACCAGTTAGCCTACATTGATTGAGATACTGATGACGTTGTGTGGATTAAGATTGCTCGCAATCATCGATGATTTTAATGCTTTTTATGTATTTTAGTAATAAAAGAAGGTAATCGAAAAGAAACATGAAAATAGAGGATGTAATTCACAGAAAATGTTACAAAACAGCGTGAAATTCTTTGTAATTCCGAGAAAGTATTTCAGCATGAACGCTATTTGCAGATAAAAAAATTCATAATTTGGCATAGTTTTTCAAAACCAAATATCAACAAAAATACGGACACTACTCAAATTTTTAAAATTTTGTAAGGTCAACTAACCGCGATTAACTATCTATTTTCACAAGGCGTTAGAGAAAATCGAAAAAAATTGGGTAATTTCACATTTTATAGTATATATGCAATGTATTTTAGCATGGAGTGATGGGTTAATAACACCACCAGAACGAGACGGGCTGATAATATGGGCATCCTGTAAAACATGTATTCACTGAGCCCAAATGAGCTTTCTATTTGAAAAAAATTGTTTAGGCCTTCGGCATGGGCAACAGAGTAGTTTTTGGTGATAATATATTTCATTTTAGCACAAAGTGCGGACATGTATTTTGTTTTTACTTTGATGATTTCCCATGCTAATTTTATCGAATTTTCAGAATTGAAGATTGTTTTCTCCAGGAAGCTGCTTCGGGGGAGCAAAACGGCGTGCTCACTTAATATGTCACGGCTATGAGTCGTTCGCCCGTTGATTCCTCAGCAATAAACGCCCTGCATTTTCTCCTTCCCCACACCCGTACCGTCTTCACTGCAATTACTGCGTCTGGTCTCCACATCTAGCAACCCCCATCCTCCTCAAAAGCAGCTCGATATGAGGAGGGAGTTCCCATACCCCGCGGGAAGTGCCCGCCCACCCACCCGCCGATAACCACCTTCCCGCGGCGTCCCTTCTCCGCGCTCCATCGGTCATCCATTTCCCTATTCACGCCATCGGAGTTACCCCTGCGGCGCACAAACTCCTTACTCAGCCTCACCCACACACAGAAAACCCAATGCCCAGAACGTGCATAGTTGGACGATTGGACTGCAGTGAGTTGCGTGAGAAAGTCAGAGACGGCTGGCTGGTGGAGCAGACCTTTGCGGATTCAAGTTAGGCTTAAGGGGTAATTAACCTCCTCTTTCATCGCGTAGCAATAAAAAAAATTAGCGCTAAACATTCGATGGAAACTGATAAAGATGCAAAAAAATGATTTTAATTGTTTTTAGTTCGGTTATGTTCCTTGTTTCTTAACCAAAATGAGTTTAAATCGACATGCTTTCTTAGGAGAGTGTAGAATCCACCAGGGAATTAATTCTATAGCGAGTGAAATTAATGCATTTACAATTAGGTCAGCTTGAACAGTTTCTTACCATGAATCGTCTGAAATTTTAGAGTAAGTTCTGGTGGATGCCCAAAAATTACGGAATTAGCTGTTGATACACAGAAGGAACATGCGAATGATTCTGGAATTCCATTCATAACAAATACTAAAACTAATAGTTGTCAAAACGTATCATGATTCACCTAATGCTTTCTAATTTATAGCGTAAATCAAGCGCTATTTATTTCTTTTGCTTGGAAACGAACAGTCGGTTTCTGGATAAACACCAAAATACAAATATTACCTATGCCTTCCCACAAGTTGATAACCTCGTTATTTGCGTATTCATGTAATTAATCTCTTTTCCATGCTTTAAATAGTTTTAATATTGCCGTGCTTATTTTTTATGGCCATTAAAAAATGTATGAATTTATTTTGCGTGATAATTTTATTGGAAAATTCAACTTATTTGTTGGAAAATAGAGGGATAAACAAAACTTTGTTCCAATCCACCAATTTATTTCAGGTACGACTAGTTTCGACGCTACGGCGTCATTCTCAGGTACAATTGTACCTGAGGATGACGCCGTAGCGTCGAAACTAGTCGTACCTGAAATAAATTGTTGGATTGGAACACAGTTTTTCTTTTTCATTTATTAAAATGAACTTCCACAAAGTTGAGGCTGAAACTATTGAGAGGGATAAGCGTTTGCCACATCGTGCAAGGTTAATATAATGCCTCTTTCAAAAAACTCATCCTGTTTCTCACTACTGTCTATTATCCATACTTCTTGATTTTAATTTCCGTGGGTCCTTCTTCGAATAATATATGATTTAAACTATACTGTGTCCAATATTGTCTGCCTTGCATACATAAAAGCCATCCCACGACTGAGATTCTGTAGTGGTTGGGCTGCGGGGCGGAGGGTGTAGATAAATTGCTTTTAAAGTCACAACTCTTCAGTCGTCGCTCCCGTTTGTCTCCCTAATTACCGCAAATGCATATTAAACGGAAGGTCGGTGAAGGCAGAAAGGTGGATGGTGGGGACCGCGTTGTGGGAGGAGGGGGTTCTGGAAAGGGTTGAGGAGAAGGGAGTGGTGTGAATAATAAAGGATGAGTCCGACTTCACTCCCGTGGAATAACTCATTCAAGGCCGTGGAAAGGGGATGAGGCAGGACTTCCTTAAAGGAGGCTCAATCCTAGAGCCATTGTGTTCCAGGGCCTTTTCATCTTCCCCCAAAATCTCCCATGCATATTCTCGAACATGCCCAGCCACCCTTGACGTCTCCCATCCACACTTCCTCAACTCTCTCCCTCCTCCGCTCATCTCCGCCTCTGAGCATTTTCTCTTCCCATCTCTGTCACGCCCTCTCTCCCTCCGACCCAGGATAACCCCATTTTTATGTTTTCATACTGCATTGAAATGCACGAGAGCACTGGGTGTTCGAACTGAGACTCCCTTGTGGTCCGTCTCTCAAAATCACAATGAAGCAGCATGCCCAGGGCATTCGCTCTTACACTCCGAGGATAATAAATCTCTTCCAACCATTAAAACGCCTAAATTTGATGTTATTTCATCTACATCTACATTAATGTAAATTATTGCAACCGAGAGGGCGTGTGGCAGGTGGTATTCGTGCACCAGCCGTTAAAATACTAAAAAAAGATGAAATATTCAATGGGAAAATTTATTTTTATTAAATCCAACCGAGTAGCGATATTTGTATTTTGGCTGTGAAAATTTTAAACAGGAAAGCAACTATTGTATATTTCTGTCTGGCAGAGAATCTCTAGAGTTTTTATTCAAATTTTAGGCTTCATGTTGTTAAGTGAGAATTATACTATTTACTCGGTTCTGAAGATAAAAATTTAATGATTCATACTTTAAATGGCATTTGTTAAAAGGTCTCCTATTCCATAAGCCACATGTTCCTAAGTAGTGCAACCTTTAAGTAGTTTCTTATAAAAAGGCTCATTTATCTCTATTGTGTATATTTCACGAATATTGGGTTCCTAATACCCCATCTTAGGACATTGGTGCGGTATCCTACTCCAGAGAATGAACAGGCTTTTTTTAATTTTTCATAGCAATATTTTTCTGAATATGCGTTTTAAAAATTCTAGTTCCTTCACTGCGCCGTAACAAACCTCCTTCACCTATTCACTGCGATTAACAAATACAGTGATCCCTAGGCATTTGCCGGTTTCCTGAGGACAATATGGAGAGTACTCGTAAATATAGACGATAGCTCGACCTGAAATGGAATTTCAATTGCAACAAGCGTACCCTGAAATCTCTTTGTTTCTCTGGGATGACGGAAGTTTCATATTTGCTTACAAAGTTTATGATTTTTCTTTATTTCGTCTTAACTGAATGGGATAATAACGTTAAATTTTATTTTTCATGCGCTCTTGTATTTCAAATGTCTATAATTTTCTCTTATATGGCCTGTCTATTATTACAGGGAAAAAATAGTTTTCTATGATATAAATGCTACCGGAGGCGAGGACCAGTATCATACTTTCAGGAGACGAAAACTTCTAAGTTGATATAATAGAAACAGGATACCTTGTTAATTAATATCCGATTTTGACTAAGCAAATGCAGAATATTAGAATAGAATGTGGATGGGAATCATTCATGTGGCAGGCCCAGCAATCAATGAACGTGAGGACTAAACAGAAGTGTATCATGAGCAATACTATGATGATAGTAATGTAATATTTCCATTCAGGCTTGCAAACCTTTTGTCATCTTAATTTTTCATTGATGCACGGTTGGAACTGTTCACAAAAACTTCTCAATATCACCTAAAGGATAACCCTTCAGGGGTATAAGGACAATCAAATACGGATCTTTCATGAAAGAGTATCGCCACAAAGGTCTTTTTTTTTGTCATTAAAGACATTTTTACTGGATAACCTTTGAAACCCCTTTGTGCGACATTATTCACAATATTCTGTGGACTTTCAGCATATATACCTTGTAAGGAGTTTGTTTAAGTATCCCTGTGCTTAAAATGTAATAGATTGTAAAAGAAATTTAGACTTAGCGAATGCCACTCGGGAGGGTACGTCGGATCCATCAATGAATTTTGGGTACCGCATTTCTCGTGTTGTTGAATAAGAGCAGTTTGGATGAATTATTTCACCGTTTTCTATATGGGATATGTATGAAAGTTAAAATAATATGCTCATTTTAAATCTACATCCTAACTAACATTTTTCCTCCTGCCGCAAATCTAGAAGACTTTTTGCATGACGTCACAAAATCAAAGAAATGCCATACAATGAACCGATACTTTTAATTCACGTTAATAACGGACACTTTAAACTATTAGGTCTACTTTGTTGCAAAGGAAACACTTGGTTTTTCCACATAAAATATTTATTCACGACCTAGGTTTCGACGCTCAGCGTCATCTTCAACCTGAAGATGACGCTGAGCGTCGAAACCTAGGTCGTGAATAAATATTTTATGTGGAAAAACCAAGTGTTTCCTTTGCAATATGTATCGTTTCCACAAAGTGACGCCTGAAGCTATCTCCTTTATTAGGTCTACTGGTGACATTTAATTAATCGCACCAAACGCCTTGCACAGCTAATTTCTTTCGGAAAGACCTGTTTCTTTTACGACACTTTAAAATCAATTCCTGTTATTAAATCACTTTTTCAGCGGCACCAATCCCTATCTCTCTATATAGTTTATTTCTAGTCTTAAAATAAAATCATACTTTCGAATCATATCGATATACAGTCTTTTCGTTCTATGTAAAATTTTCTTTTGATATCGTATGAAGATTTAACATCGATAACATTTATACAAGGAAAAGCAATTTCAAACATCTTTAGTTTAATTCGGAATGCAATTAAAATTTAAAGCTAAGGAGTAAATGATTAAAGAAAAATATCTTTATTTATTCCTTGGGTGCTTGGAAGGTTATTATTTTAACCGGAAATTGTTCTCCAGCAAGAATGAATATTCTTGGTAACTAACAGTGTCCATTAAGGATGAAGGCTTCTCGGGTTTCGCACCAGGTCAGGTTGGGTAGCACCAACGTTTCGACAGCTAACTCCGCCATCGTCTTCAGGGTGAAGACGATGGCGGAGTTAGCTGTCGAAACGTTGGTGCTACCCAACCTGACCTGGTGCGAAACCCGAGAAGCCTTCATCCACAGTATTCGCCAGGAAAGCCTCAGATCATTCTTCACTATCCATTAACTTTTGAAAGTTCACCCCCCATCAATCTATTTCAGACTAAAAGATGTCCATTTAAAAAAATTAAATATTCAAGAAAATAAGCTGCCTTTCACTCATAAGAGATCGAGCAGTTAAGATTTTTTTGGATAAAAGCCGTGAAATTTATTTCTATTCTATTATAAAAGACTAAAAGTAAAGTTCTGCTAGTTTCTATATATCCACACGTCAAGCCCGTCCCTTATTGTGTAATCAATTTCCCTTACTTTTCCCACTTTTTATCCTTCTATTCATGCTATTTTTCCCTACCCCTTCTCACGATCCGTCGCACCAAAAACAATACCTTCCTTTTCTGTGCCTAAAAAAATCTGTGGCCGTGAGGGAGGCCCTATACTGAGCATTTAAAACGTAAACCGTTCTACGTTCCATTGACTTGGTTTGCATGGTGTAATATTTATCAGGCGAATGACGTTCAATTTTAATCTAAAAAAATAGCATTCAGTAGAACAATGGCGCATTAGTTCATGTATACATTCGAATTTATATTTCCTTATATTCACAATCACTTGTTCGTATATAGAGATGCATCCATATTTACTCAAAGCAATAATTGAGTATATCATGAAACTTTGGTCTCAAATTAAATACGCAGGGTTGCTTTGTTTTTATTGCACATTTTTCGAGGGAGAACGAAAAATTGTTATGTAAGTGACGGTTTCTATCTTTCTTATTTTATCGCGGTATTTGAGGCTGCTATTGTAATATGAGTTTAATATAATTCCCTCGGTAATGCAATAAAACTCAGATATCCAATCCAATTCTAAAAGTCTTTCCTTCTCTCTTACTAAACCAAAGAGCTCTCAACATATTTAATATAGCATGACCGTCTTACTATCTTTCCGTTTGTCGCAATTTTCAACAAATGTCGCATTAAACTGTACAAAAATCTCGATTACGATCTACCTAAAAAGTATAGTAAATATTTATAACAAAATAAACTAAGTAAACCCATTGGTGCAAAAGATGAATATTTTTTTGTTTACATCAAATGGAAAAAATTACTTAATATTACAACTACTTTAGTTCTTAATTATAACTTAAGTGTGGTCGGAAATAGTTCAAAAGAATTAGTGGATTTAGGAATGAAAGTCAGTGAACAACCGATTAAATTAGTCATTATTTCGGCTGATCAAACTTTAATGAGCCAGTCAGTTCATGGATTGGAGGCATTTCTGAGCTCACTGCAAAGTCAGCAAAATAATTTTTAATGAATAAAAATGTTAAAAATATATTTTTAAACTTTTTTGAATAGGATAAATGCTAAATTCAGTATTTAAAATGGAGATCAAAAACCAGAACTAACAGAACAGTTTACCTATCGTGGCAGTGTAGTTCACCAAGATGGTCACATTTGTGGGAACTGCAGAAGAAGAATTTCCTTTGACGAAGAAGCTTTCAAAGGGAGAAACGAAGTGGATGGGACGGACTCTGAGAGAAAAATTTACGAAAATATCGGTGAGAGATTTGATATTAAGCAAGGTTTTGGGTTATCACAAAATCTTGGTTACTAATGCAAGACGATAGGCGTAAATTTGAAGATTTTGAGATTAAGATGAGGAAAATGACGAAAAAAGTGAAATGAAGGAAAAGGGAAATGAATAAAATGGAAATACGAAGGATATGTGATTTTTAGGAAAAGTCCAAAAGGTGCAGGAAATGTGAATAAAGAGAATTTTGACGGGCGGTAGTATGTTCAAGGCACACGATGAAGGGGGTAGAGGATAGGTATGTTGGACGGATGAGGGGTGGTTGAATGTATGTGGAGTTGAATAAGGGTTTGTCTCAATATGGAATCGGGTTGACTTTTGGGAAAGGCGTAGATGCACAAGTATAGTATTTAGGGTTAAGTTTTTGTCCTTCCAAAACCAATCTTAAACGTTGTATACTAGCTATTATTAGAGAAGTGAATTTTTCCTATAGTTAATGGAAAATAAAGTTTTTAACTACAGGATTTTAACAGGGATTTGAAAACTATTAATTTCACTTGAAGCAAAAAACCCGTCATACTATATGTTTTCGCAGATGTCTGCACATGCACATAAAGAAGTGCGAAATTCCTTGTGGATTACATCACAATCAAATTATAAATGGTAGAGTAGGGTTTACTAAGAAAAATAAAATCATCTTTGATGCCCACGCTAGGAAGCGATCCTTAATGAATTTCAATGGCACTTTGATCTTCGCGTGCATTTCTGTTTGCGGCAGAACGTACAGATGTGTTTCCTGAGTTATGAATGATGATCTCGGCCCACCTATAGATCTCCTATGACCCGCATTTCTCTAAAAGCTTTTATCTATCAATCAATTTGTGTCTCCTCAGATGTCTTCAACTCAGCTCTATTAATGATAGTGGTACTCAGGGCTGTCAATGAAAACGGAAACGGACTACCATGACTTCCGTTGTACTACGACACTTCAATATTTGGAAAATTTCTTTTATTAATTGCCTTATGCTCGTAACAACTATCCCTTATCTTTTTTAATTTTATTAGCTAATCTGTAACTACATTTTACAATAAAAATAGGAGGACGTCTAACATCAATTTACTGTCCGAAACTCAGGACGTTCCTAAAGATACGAGGAATATAAAGGAATATAGGCATTGTTATAAATAAATTTACAAAAAAATGTATTCCTCCCGAGAATCCGTTATTTTAAACAAAAAAACTTTCTTTTTCCTTTCGTTCTTAAGGGGTAAGTAACTTTTAAGAATTTGATCATTGGATATAATGGTTTTCTTTACCTCTATAGTCCTCATCTACATATTGAATTAATTTTCGCACAACTGGGGACACCGTCCAACCCATCCTTCTACGCGATTGAGCATGCTACTTTCTGTTTCATCGTTCCGCTATCAAATTTATTCATTTCCCTCCCCACACTATTTCCGAATAACTTCTCCGTGTTGCACATTCCTTTACATAATCTCACTCCATCGTCCCTTCCTCAATTCTCCATCTCTCCATTTCCATGAACTCCCATCCCTCTCCCTCCCTTATGAATACCCCGGCTATCACCAGTTCCCCTCGAGGTTATTAATCATATCTCTTCTGGAGCTCACTCACTTGCTTCGCATTGCTCGGGGATCCGTCATCGCTGATGCAGTTCTTGACTGGGGATTAAAGTCATCTGGTGCGTGAGCTCCTTATACACTCATGGCTCTCTTCCTTCTGAGCCGTTCCAAGTCACCCTCTTCCTCTATCTCCTCTGACCTAACGACCTACTCCCCTTCGAGGTCAGGATACTTCTATCGCGTCTGCCGGACCGACGGGCACTCATCTAATTTTTATATTACAGTGCCATAGTCTAATGAGCTTAAATGTGCACTCAAGGTACAGAAAAACATGGTAATAGCGGTATTTATTATTGGAGGTGAGCTCATTTCTGCCTTTTTAAGTAATTTATTGCATTGAATTTTACGTTTACCCCAATAAATAATAATAGGAGTACACAAAAACCCCTATAGCAAAAGTGAATACATAAAGTAGTATTACTCTCAAAACGTTCCTCTTATTTAAATGTTATAAATCAATCAACACAAGAGACTATTTTGTTGAGACAAGTATATTATGCTGCAATTCGTATTAAAACTTTGCCTGATTCTACTGTATATGTATTCAATTGTGAGTTTTAACAATAATTTAATTACACATTGTTAAATTTATTTCTCATTATGGTATTGACTTAATATCATTTACTAGTAAATGAATTTTACTCAACAATGTAATATTTTCTCTAATATCAATTTGAGTGTACAAATACAACAGATCATTTCATGTTTTAATTTTGTTAACTCTAAAAATCATGTGTTTATATCAACGTTTAATAGATTGCATCGTGTTGATACCATGGATAAATATTATTCTTTGTGTATCATATACAATTGAATAACATTTTCTGCACCCATTTTCTCATTTAAACATTAAATAATAACTCACAACTGAGGCACACCCAAATTAATATCTCCAAATGGAGTAATATAAAAGTGTCTGCTTTTTAATTAAAATGCCTTGATACCTTATCAACAAAGCTGAATAGTATTTGTGAAGAAGAAGTTATCATACTTGTAAGTAGGTAATAATCAGGTGGATTGGTAGAATTTAAAGAAAAACATTTAGGGAACTAGTGAAAGGGTGGAGAAAAACTCGGCATGGCATTTGCCTGCTCCTAACGAAAGGCGCCAGAGGCCCACATTTAACGTCCCATCCACCGGGCGGCGTATTTCACTTGAAGGTCTCTGAGAACGGAAAACAATTAGGAAGACACCTGAAAAATTCTGACATGAATAAAATTCGAACCCGAGTCATCAGGATGAAGGGCCAGTTTGTGTAATACCTCGCCAGCGAGAATCCATCAAAATAAAATCACAAAGTTCATATGTGAATTCAAGGTTGCCTCTGAACAGAGAATGACGGGATAGGAATTAGTACTAATTAGTACTAACTAAGTAGGAATTCTACTAATTAGAGAAAAATGGAGGGCTGCGGAAAACCAATGTTAGCAATTAAAAAAGAATAATGATAATGTTGAAAGAGGTGTTATTATTTAGTTTTCTTATCACATTCTAAGGATTTTGAATTTTCCCTGTATGATGATAGCACTTCAAATGTTGTGCACTGGAGATTTGACATTATAAATACATTAAATCCTCCCTATTAGCTAGATTTAGGTACCATATTTTTTTTAAATCAAGGAAGAAAATTATTCAGCATATTTGTTGATTGTCTTCGTCTACATTTAATAATGTAATCCTTTGATGATGATCTATACCTGTAAAATACTAGTTTAAATATGTATTGAAATTTAAATGACGTACGTTTTCAAGTTGTGAAAGTGAAATTGAGTGGAAGGTTAGGATTCATCTAAGTTTTGTGATTAGTATGGCACCAAATCCAAGCTGAGGAATTCGTTTTGAAGTTTTCAACAGTTATACTTGGAGGAGCAACCGTATTCATTACAAATGTAAATATGGCTGGCAGTGAAACCATTGTAGTTTCATCCCTAAGTTTTCATCTGGAAATAGATTACTTCTTTAACTAGTAACGTGACGCCATAGTATAATAGTCCCAAGCAAGGTAGGATAAGGCAGATTATTGTTCGGTTAAATTTGAAGAAACCGGCACAAGTAGCTGCAGGGGATTCTGAGAGGTAATGGCATGCTAATGACGATAGTGGGAGAAGCATTATGGGAAAGCGAGAAAAAAGGAGGTAACCTATGGACGTTTTGAAAGGAGCTAAGAGAAATGAGCTAAATGAGATATTTCCATATATATTACGGAATTAAGATAGCATAGGTCCAGGCATACTAGACGATGAGATAGAAATAGCCCTAAGGGAGATGAAATGAAATAAGGCCATGGGGGCAAACAATATTCCTGCGGAAAAACTGAAAGTTTTAGGAAAATGAAGGAGAAAGCTGCTATATGGACTGATTCATAGCATCATTGTGGAAGAAATCTGGCCGGAAGACTTTGTAAGGTCAGTGTTAGTCCGAAAAAGGTAAAGGCTATATCATGTGAGGACTAGAAAACAATAAGTTTGATTTCCCACGCGGCTTAAGTTGTTCTCTTGACCATCGACAACAGGATAGAAAGTAGGGCAAATTATTACAAAGGGGATGATCAGTTCGGGTTTAGGAAGGAGAAAGGCGCGCAATGTCATTGCAGTAATTAGATCACTAATCAAAAGGAATATATACAATCAGAACGTATTAGCTTGTTTCCTCTATTTGAAAAAGGCGTTCGATAGAGTATATTAGGAAAATCTTATGACAATATTTCAGAAAATAGGAACAGATTGGAGGGATAGGATACTAATACGTAGCATTTACATATCTCAGACTGCTCAGGGGTGAGTGAGGAACGGAGAGTCCAGATGGGCAGTGCTAGGAAGAGGAGTAAGTTAGGGTTGCCCATTATCACCGCTGCTGTTCAACTTGATGCAAAGGAGATGATTAAAGAGGCATGGGAAGAATTGGTGATAGGTATGAAAGTGGGCGGGGAATTCGTAAAATCAGTTAGGTTTGCTGATGACCAGCTCTAGTTTGTCAGTCAGCTAAGGGGCTGCAAGCATTGCTGAGTGAATTGGAAAATTCAGTGCGATAGATATGGAATCATAATCAATATAAATAGAGCAATGGCTATGCGATTTTCCAGGAAGATAAAGGGTAGACTTAACATTAAAATAAGAGGGCAAAAACTAGAACAAATGGAAAAATTTACGTGTATCGGAAGTTTTTTGAGCGAAATTGGCCATAGCAGTAGGGACGTATGGAGAAGAATACTATATGCCTATGCAAAGAGGCTTACACAAGGAGGAGGGAGGTGATGACAGGGACGTTCAGTGAGGATGTTAAGATAAGGCTCGTGAAAACATTGATATGGAACGTAGTTATGTACAGTGCAGAAACGTGGTCACTGAAGCAGAAGGATAGCTTTTAAAAGGCTACGAGTACGAGCTAAAATTTAGGCTACGAGTAGGATGGATAAGGTGAAACGGGCCAAAAGGAAAACACACGAAGAAATACTAGACAGGATGGGCAAGGAGAGAGGTTTTTTGGGAGAAATCATAAGGAGGTAGGAAAAATGGATGAAGGGGGTATTGATTGGCAGAGGGATGTTGAAGACTATAATATAGGGGAGAATGTTAGGCAAACAAGGTAAGGGCCAGAATAGGATAGGGATGTTGGACTGAATGAAGGGAGGAAGGATGTATACAGAGATGAAGAGGGACTTCTTGTAGAGTAGGATTCTGTTTTGTGTTTCTTAAGGGAAATTTATTAGGTAGTTGTATCTATTCACAACTTACCTTAGCCCGTAGATTACCTAATAATAATTACGAACTTTAAGGATCCTTTGTATCATTATGGTTAGGGCTTACAACTAAATTAGCGTATATTATCACGGTCCATGAGACTACAAATAAAATAGAATAATGGACTTTGTAAAAATATTAGCAAGAATAATTAAATATTCAAGAGCAGTTGAGCTCCTGAATTAAGAATTACTCAGTTGAATACTGAAATATTTGTTCTGTAGTTTTGCATTTCCTTTAATATACTCTCTAGCTCTCAGCATAGGCAGTCTTAGTTTTTATTGTAAAACGGAAATAGAAGAAAAAGTGTTGCTTCGCTTAATTAGTTATAGATAAAAATAAAGCAGCGATTTCGTTTTAATGTAAAAAAGAACAGAAGCAGGAAATGCATTCTTTGCGCCTGTAAGACAGTCTCTTTTAATGGCGAAAAAAGCATACATTTTATTCTAGTTTAGTTGAATTTAGTGGGTGAAAATAACTTAACATTAAACTTTACATTTTAAGTTGCTTAAAAAACATCATTTTTAAATGACTGTATTAATGCATTCATAATTATGATATTAAAACTTGGGTCCAAGTCACTGAATTGGATTCAGAAAATTTTGGAAAATTACTCCACATAGCAGTATTTTTGGTCCTCAATGAACGGAATTAATTTCGAAGTCAAAGGAAAAAGTGTGCGGGTTGCTTCAGCTCCGGATTGGAATTTTTTCAGGCGAAAGCTATTAACTCGGTCGGCATCCCTTTGTTTGCCCGTTGCAAAAGGGTATATTAGCATAGTTTGACCTCCAAGTAAAGCCTTTTAATATTACACCTTAGTGCCGGAACGGTAATGGAGCCCCTTTATAGGCGTTTCGATTATAATAAAGTCATATTTTGAGATAATCACTCCTCTTTTCCGCTTTCACCGAAACTCATTCATTGACAGTCATTTTTAAATTTTCCCTTTACTTCCTGCTTCAAATCCTAGAGACTAGAGATGTCTGGACTCTGCGGCCCAAATATGCTCTTTGGATTTAGAAAACCCGCATTAATACACCGGTTTACGTATTCAAAAACTGCGATGAAAAGTGGCCCTCGAGATAAAGTAATGACAATTTGATGAAAATATTTACTTTCTTTGGGGTTGGTACCTTGGCACATTTCCATTTGAATATCTGAAGCCCTCGGCTCAAAACTCTTTGCAAGTTGTATGCACCATTATTAGAACTCAATATTAGGAATATTGGAAAGAGAGATTGATAAAATTGTCTCAAAACCGGATCACTCGGAGGATTATAGAAGTTGTGGTAAAACGTTACGCTATTTGTGTTCATAATAACGAAAAACTAATGCACCTTCATGTACAGCAACATATCAGTAAAATGCCTCTAATCATTTTAACACTATCTCCCTAAAAATATAAATTTAGTGGGAAAATTTGAAAGAAAAATATGAACGCCGTTTAGCAGTCCGCAAAAAATCGTGTTGGAAAAAAATATTTTATTTTTTAAAGAGTTTTCAGAAGATTTAATTATTTGCATGAGTGAAGCTAATATATAAAGATATTTATTTTCAGTATATGCATGGACATTTTTGAAAGTAATGCGCATGATTTTATTGTCACGCGACCCTCCATAGCAGTGGGGTAAAAACGGTCTATAAATATGAAAAGGGGTCTGCCCTTCCACGCAGCTGGTTATCCGTTTGCTCCGAGAAGTCTAAGCTGAAAGACGTACCTCCGCGTGAAGTGTGTTTTCCGACTTTGTGACACAGAGCGATGGAGCGTCCACTTAAACAGCGATACACCATCAAGTTTTGCTTGCAGCTTGGTAAGAATGCTACCAAAACATTCCAGATGCTACAATAGACCTTCAAAGACGCCTGAATTTTCAGGTCTCAGTCCGGGAGGAGGCACAAGGTAGTCTAGATGGGGGTTGAAAGGAGGTCGCCGATGAACCCCGTTCTGGACTCCCAGCAACGGCTACAACCGATGAAAACGTGAATCATTCGTGAGCGCGAAGTTTTGTGCTCGCGCTCACGAATAGTATTATTTCAAAAGTCAGTCGATAATGCTTAAGTCGATAATGCTTTGAAAAATTGGTGATAGAATTTAATGATATTTTCATCGAAAGTTGGAATGGAATACTTCATGTTATTAATATCATTATTTACAACATCAATAAATATGTTAAAAAGTTTCAAATATCCTTGAATTGATGTATTCTGACGTAAAATGTTTTGTCTTTCACATCCAATATCATTTTTTCACTCCACTTTTATGATTTCAACTAGCTATTTTAACACTCGCTCCTCTCCTCCCCATCTTCTCTCGTCAGCATTCAGGCTCGCTTGAGTCCATTGCCAACTGGCGTTACCCCCAGTTATTTCCTTTCAAGGAGTGAGGGAACATTTCGTCACATTCCGAGGGATCACGAATCATAAAGAAACATTACCGTACATCATCACTTCTTATCTATCACCATCTACGATATATGACGGTCATTTCGTTTAATTCTCGCTGGGTGCTCGCTTTTATTGTAACAACTGCCAGAGCTAATAACCTCTTTTTCCCGAAAGAGATATCGTGGATTTGCTTAGAGTTACTCACTTCTACCAATAGAAAAGAAGCTGACTATATAATAGGCCCTAACTCTAAAAGTTGCTTTTGAATGTTAATTTTGTATACATTCCACGTGCGCACAATACGGGTTAACAAAACGTTCCGAGACCTTCTTCAGAGCCGAAACTTTTCCAACTTTACTAAATTTCTAAAGTCAGTTAAATTTTTTTACGTTAAAGCATTCCGTAAAATGAATTAATATTGCAAAAGCTACCTTTCAGTGCGTATATAAATGCGATTTTGTAAATGAAACTAAAAAACTACCACATTAAAAAGGTGTATTTTTTTATTAATTTAACTAGCCACTTTTGCATTAAAAAAATTCATATTTACTTGTAATGATGAGCAAAATAATAGCTTTAATCTAATCTGCCTATCTAGAGATGCAAGCATGAATATAGAAGCATACAGAATCAACTATAAAAGCTATGCACATGCTCGGGGAATGTTGATCGTACTTGTACAAATGCGTGAATTTCTTCAAAATACTCTTCCTCTGTATCAATGCTCTTACGGAGACGTTTCTACCACGCCTAGAAGGCATCCTGAAACTCTTCGACGGGAATGCCTCTCAGGAACGTTGCAACATGCTTTTTGGATGTTTTCCACGGTCTCCCAATACTTTCCCTTCAGCTCTCTTTGTAGAGGAAACAAAAAAGTCACTAGGAGCCAAGTTGGGACTGCTGGGGGGGGGGGGGGTGTTCCAGGCCAGGGAGTTGGTAAGGATGAGGTACTTGTAGCTTGGGCAATTGCCATGGTTAGCTTGACCATATTTTTTATATCAGCCCTCACGCGCGCGATCTATCGTTTGAATCTCTTCAGCAACTCCAGGTAAATGTGGACATATGTACGGTGCCAGAAATTTGCTGGATGTTCTATGGACGGTCGGAAAGCAAAACTTCGTGCATACGATTCACGTTTTCGTCGGTTCTGGTCGCTGTTGGGCGTCTAGAACGGAATTCGTCGGCGACCTCCTCCCGGCCCTCCTAGAATGCCTTGTCCCATCTCCCGGACTGTGACCCTAAAATGCAGTCGCCATTGCGGCTTCTTGAAGCATTTGGAATGTATCGGTAGCATTATTTCCAAGCTGCACGCAAAAATTGATGGTGCATCGCTGTTTAAGCGAACGCTCCATTGCGCCTTATTACAGAGTCGAAAAACACAAGGCACGTCTCTCAGCTTAGACTTCTCGGAGCACACTGGTAACCAGCTGCGTTGGAAGGGCAAACCCTACACCACGTTTCCCAAGCAGTTTTCCCGCGCTGTCATTGATAGTCACCTTACAATAAATTCATGCGCATTACGTTCATAATACACCGTGAAGTAGCATCACAGGAATTAAGAAACTTCTTTCCATGACCTTAACACACGGTGTAAGAGCTGACGTCTCCACATCTACCCTATGGCAACTCTATTTCTCAAAAACGGATCGGTTAAAGACTAAAATTTGTTATTTTAAAGGAATAAATTGCTTTTCATTGAATTTTCTCTTAGCTTATATCGCGTGTAAGGTATACAAGATAAATGTCTTTTTCACCGATATGTGATATAGTAAATAAGTATTCAAATTCCATATATTAGTTTTTTCACATTTAGTTGTTACTCAGTTATTTGTGTCATGTTTATTTTTCTCTTTCTGAATACCTACCGTCGAATCAGATTTTAAAAATAACCAAAAAGGGGAGATCTTGTTTTCAGTTCACCTCGTACGTTAATGATTTGACAGAGCCTCTTCACAGTGGCACTCCATTTTCCTGATAAATCATAGCCTCACTTGCCTTTCTAGCCTGTTGTCCGTCAATTAACCTTCATTACTGCTATATCCCATTCTACGCCGTCTACGGCCATCATCAGGCCATTGCGGGAGAGCGATGGATCCCAATGAGCGCCTCATAGAATGTAGGGTAGGATGAAGAACTGACGTCCAGGCGACTATAAATGCCTTTCATAAAACTGGGGGCAAGGAAATGTGAATTGGAGTACATAGAGTGGCCCAGACGACGACCTTGAGGGGTGTCGAGTGGAAAGGACAGCCCAGAGTGCTGCAAGAAGGGTATTAAATTCAGGTGAAGAATAAGTGCGAAAATTATGAGAGTTAGGGGGTGTAGCTTGGCGTAGAATTTCGTGCGAGACATCATTTATGACAATAATTCGTCCAATTTTTCTGTTAAGCTGACGGTAATGTATCAACAATTCATATTACCTAGTAAACCTGCTGAAATATTTCAATTTATTGCTCTGAACCTCAAGGAAATCAATTGAAGTTAATAAAACTTGGTCTAATATTAATCGGATTAAAAAATTAGATGCAAAACAATGGCTATCGCAAAAGATAAATATCACCTAAAATTCTGCTGAACTACATAAACGCGCTCAGATCACTTTTCCTCAAAATATGACTTCTTGGTTTCCACCCACCCTTTGAACTCTGACCTCGATAAAAATGCGAGTAGGCGAGTATTGGCAACAAGGTTGAAGCCCTTCGCCCTATTTGTCCTGTTACCATTTACAGATCTGTTTTGTTGTAGTATATTCTCAGTTTACAGGGGTGATCTTTTGCATCCGTTAGGGGAGGGAATATTATTTTACGCATCACAGCTCGACAAGGGGTTTTATGAAACTTTGAAAAATTCTCATAAAAAGTTCAACAGCTTTTCTCCATTTGATTTGCATTCATTTTTTTACCTTCGCTGAAATAAGTAGAGAGTAAAAAAGAGAGATATGGTGAGCAGCCGCTCTTCCTCCCCGCATGCATACGACGGCAGGGGAAAGCTAACCAGCCAGCTATCATCCGACGCTCTCCTCCTTTTCCGTTCTCCCACTCTCCGAGATTCATGTAGATTATGGGCACGCCGGAACTTCTTATTACCGTCTCCCGGCCAGAAAACCAACCCATTCACGCTTAGACCCACTCTCCCCAGCGCCGCCTCTCCGTCCCATTCCACAGTCATTCCATCCTCCCCTCCGGGTCATCAGTTTCCCTCTCCGGGAAGAAGCAATTTTTTTCTCTTATTTCTGTCCTAGGGGGACTGGCAGGGGTTAAAGGGAGAGGGGAGGATGGAGTCGGGTGAGTGAGGGGCTGTTATTTAATAGAATAAGGGTGGAATTGGAGATGAGTGAGAGAAAGAGGTAGGTGGCGAGTAGATATGGGAGTGTACACGTATATTAGGACGCCGTTCCCGATAAGGGCGACGTGGAGTGTTATTGATGTGAGGAAAGAAGGAAGTGTGACGACTAAAAAATATCGTGTTTCAATGCCCAAACCATCGTTACGATTTGTATTTTTTTCCCAAATTTTCGAACTCAAATGTCGATTTCAATTTCATTTCAATGAAACAAGAGTACTGAGGAGGCAAAAATTCTTGCTAATATAATTTTTTTGCAAGAGATATTATTTCATATGATTGGAATTTTATCTGGAACATCAGGAAAATTTTGATCGAAAGAGTTGGCACAAACTTGCGAGTGCACACGCACGCTCGACCTTAGCATGAAAAAAGAACCTGAGTATCCGAATGACTTCTAAGGCTTAGCTGGCGAAAGTAGTGATAATTGCTCCAGGTATGGTAATCCGTTCCAGATAAGCTGAAATGTTGATAGTTAGTCGCCAGGCCAAAATATGTCCAGTTAGTCTGTTCATCATTGAGAAAGCTGACCTCTATGGGGCGGATTTCAGTGGAGTCTCGTTAAAGACACCATTAAGGAAGGCAACGGGTAACCATCTCTACCATTTTATCCAATCGATGAAAGAGTAATGGAAAATACTTCATTGGGAATCCTGGAAGCTAAGGTACTTCATCCATAGAGGAAATGTGGAGCCGGGCAGGGGGAGGCAAGGCTTCACCGGTCGCCATCATGCGAAATCCTTGCCTAATGGAATCGATAGCATCGATTGGAGAGATAAAAATGAATGATATCTAAACTTTTAGAATATGAACTTAGATGTAGGGAAAATTTTGAAGATATGGAAGTTAGATAACATGAAGCAGAAGGTAGAGAGAAGAAATAGTTATGCTAGGGCTGTGAAAGATATGACGGGATGATATCGAATATTAATGGAGGGATAGCGATAGAGTAATGTACAGCGGCGGGGAAGAGAGTTAACGAGGGGCGGCAGTAGTATCAAAAAGACAGCAAGAAGCGTAGTAAACATGAAGAAAGTGAGTGATCGAATATCATTTTTAAATGTAAACGCCAAGCTAATACCATGATTTTAATTCAGGACTAAATGCCAACAAGTAATCATAGAGAGTAAGTAGTCAGTTTACAAAAGCAATTAGCGAAGGAAAACTGGGTGTCCTTGAAAAGAAATACACCATCTTAATTTTGTTTTAATTAAAAAAATAATTTTGTTGTTGATCAGCCTATTATATATTCTTCAACCAAATTACCTTCATAATTTCTATGCAGCATCAAAAAAAATTTCATCTCATTTACTCATGTAAGCCTAGAATTCGTTCTTCTGTTCATTTGCAGCATGACGTAAAAGAATCAGGTAATCATTCTTGTTTTTGTAATTAATAATCCCCTTGTAATCTTAATTAGATTGTTTAAAAACCATGATGATTTAGGGAATGCACGATATTGTCTGTCAAATTTTCATTTTTTCTTGTCCTCAAGCTTTCTCTTCATCCACTTTTCGGAAGACTTCGTTAGTAAGGTGAACCCATCATTTGTTTTTCAATATTTTTTGGAGAAACACATTTCCGTGGCATCGAGGAATTCTTTTTCATGATAAATGGAACATTTTGAGCAATTAATTGAAATGTGAACCATAATTTTGCCCAAATCTCAGACGACGTAGTTGCCGTGAGATGAGAATGTTTCACAGGCAAAACCGTGTTAGAGAAAAATGAATTGAAGAGACCTTCTCTCTCAGCATATATTTTATACGTACACGTCAAGAGCTAGAATTGGGCTCTCGAACAAAACGGTGACAGTATTAAGACTAAAATTTTAAAAATTAGGTCACCAGTGTAATTAGGTTGAATTTTATTATGAAAATAAATCATTATTTCTTCATTGTAACCGCAATCATTTCTACTAGCATTGAAAAGCGTCGTTCCGTGATATAGTCACTCTCATTTAATTCACCGTGATCATTTGTGAATAATTTGGCAAATTAAGTAAATTAAGGGTATCAATTAATAAATAAAACTAATCTACAGAATTTTGTATGCAGTAGGAGGCTAATTGCGAGAGAAAGAAAACATTTCTCAACTTCAAGCTAGAGGATAGAGCAAGTAAAAAGCAATGTTCCTCTAAAATACCCTTATTGTTTAAAATAGATAACTAAAGTGTATTGATTAAGGCAGTATTTATTTCTCTCTTACAGTGTTTTCTAGTTAGGTAATGCTTGCGTTTTGTAAACTATTCTATTGAAACATATTTATGTAAATAACGTTTGTTAATTAAAGGAGTGAAATATTTGATGATTTTACATGGAACCAACTGAATGAGAGTATATTGTTTAGATTATGAAACACCATCAAGAAAATGGGAAAATTTTCCTCGGAATTAACATTTGCTATTAGAGTGAACACAAAGAGCCCGTCCTTTTCGAATGTCAACCAGATCAAATATAAAATGAGCCGAAAAATATTTTTTTCACTATGCTTTTACTTTTGATGATGCTGCGTTACAAAGTTAAGTACTCTAGATACCCAGCGACTGCTGTGCTTATCTAGCATATAGAAATTTTAACAAGTTTCTCGAGAGATCGTTAATTTAGACCAGGCATGACGAAAACATGATCCACCATTATTAATACAGGTAAGTTCGCATTTATATTTCGGAAATTCGGTGATACTTTTTATCAGAAAAAATTGGTACTGACATTCTAGACCCAAGCATATGACGGTATAATGGTAACTGAAGTGCCGGAACACGAGCAAGGGATCATGCAGTCGATGAAAAATCCACGACAAATAATGAATTTGGTGTACAACGGTAAATAGTAGCGGAGCGCACTTGATAAGGGGGCCTGAAATTAGAGTCCGCTTCAATACACAACTTGAAGAGTAATATTACTAGTGTGGTAGATAAGAGAACTAGGGTTGACTTCAAGCAAGTAAAAATTCCGCAATAGTATGTTTGCCGTTGAAATATTTCAGAATCATGCCTTTAATACTTCTACCTCATTTTTCGCTACTGATTGACCATCTAACACTATAATTATAAAGATTTATACGAATTCACGCGTATTGGTGTGAATTACAAATGAAACAAGTCAGGAAATAATTCCTAGCAGAGAATGAGATACGCCAATTAAATTACAATTCTCATTTTGTATCCTCGAAAGGATCATATTTTTGAATCGACATAAAATTGTGAAATTATTCATTTTATATAATATGACAAATATTCAACAATTGAGAAGATGAGCTATTTCATATTGTGGAATTTTTAAAGAAGAAACATGGAAAAGCAATATCGCCAAAATTATACACCCACCGTAAAGAAACATCCTCTTCAGAGTAGCATTTTGTAATGTCATATTCAATGTCAGTAATTAATTGCATGGATCTCCTTATTAGCTGGGGTTAGCATTCTTAGTCTTAAAAATATTTGTGAAGTTCAATACCTTGACTAAAGTAAGCAGATACATGTTATGGGTCGTTTTCCTAGAAAACAGGTCGTCCATAACTGCTTTCTGGGAATAGTGTGATTAGGCAGTGGGACACTGCGGCCCTATCTCTAGTTCCTAGCTCGAGAGATCGGTGAGGAAATGACTTTTTTATGGAGCATTCTCGTTTTCTCTTTAAAATGCGCCTTCGTCACGATTCCAGCAACACGGAAGATAATTTTTAAGTACCAAGCGCTCAGGTCAGCAATACAAGGCACTAACCACCTTAATCTCGGTGATATCTATTAGGATATTTTAAGGATCATTGAGCCAATTAAAATAATGAGATGTCTCAATACCAATTTATAAAAGCTAAAGAGGAAACATCAGACACCAAGAATAACGTAAGTTTAACCTAAAATTAACCTCTACACAACCGATCAATTTTCGAGTAACATAAAATATAATTCAGAATTGTTAACATTACAGATCCATTATGAGCCAATCTTACCAAAATCTTCTATTCCTTGGAGTTTAAATAAAATTTCGAGCCCATAATAAATACGATACGATTAACGATAAAATTCAATGCCCCTCGTGTAACTAAAATGAAATATGTTTTTTAGATTAATTGAAGTTTCAGGAGTTTGAATCTTAGGAGTAAAATGCAAGTAATCACTATGTTTTAATTGAACACACTTAGCTGTGGTCCTGGAAACCCAGGGAAAAAAAATCGCAAGAAAAAAAGTACACGGTATTGAGACGCATATTCGAGGAAAATGACGAAAGCTAATGCGACGAACAGGGATATCACCCAGGTAACGAGAGAAGACGATAGTGGAAGACAAGGACGGTAGGGAGAAAATTGCATTCCAAAAATGAAAACACATTTCAGTTCAACGAAGGTATTCTCATGACACATCAAACGTTGCACAGGAACAAGGAAAAAATATGGTATTCGGTTTGCACAATTTGAGGAAAAAATATCGAGGTAGTGTTTAGAAGGGTACCATAGACGTTTTTTTATGGCTCTGGGAAACAACAATGGTTGGAATCTTTCAAGGAGCTCAATAGGAATGTAGTCACAGACAAAATACTATTATTAAACGCTTTACAGATTTACTTTCAGAGCGTCTAAACTGCAAGCCCCTAACGAGCAGTACAAGTTCTCATGCACAAAAAATGAGCGAACGTTGAATTATCTCGTAAAGAGACTTTTACACATTTCTCACGTCATACCAGAGTCATTAACTTCACATAATTCGTCTTTGAAGTAGAACTTCATACTCTTGTACCTAAGAGAAATCCGGGTAGGATTGTATGAGAAAACACAGTGCAGAAGGAAATTGGCGAATGTGAGAGAAAGTTGACAGGCTTGCATAAATAATCTATATTTCAATGAATTTTAATGCCATACACGTTATTGTGTTACCCATATACGATCTCACCAAATAGTTCTTCATTTCCAATATATGTAGGATAAAACCTATTTTCTAAATGTTTGCTAGTAATGGATAATGGTTATTTTGGGAATAAACATGCCATATTATTTATGCATTGGATAAAAGTCATCGGGAACGAAAATATACCTCAATGGTACTCTGATACTTGAAAGTGCACAAACAATAACTAAAATTAGTATCTAGAGGCAACGCTAGAATATATTTAAGCATTAATTAGAAATTATTAACAATATGAATATTCAAACTTTCGTAGGCTTATAATTGTTCTAGTTTGATGCTCTAAAGCGATTCTTTCGTGCTTTGGTCGGAAGATGGAATTAATATCATACAATGGAAAAAAATTTGTCATGCTAACCTTATGGAAATAATATATATATATATATTGGTTTTGTTTCAATTGGCTCGAACGAGGTTTTTGCGTGCATGAATCTTTGATTTGTAGTCCGAAAACATCAATATCCATAATCCTCGAAAGTTTCAGTTCGTTATCTCCATTCATTTGGCAGATTAAAAAAAATGCTTTCAATATTAATCGAATGCCAAAAATTGACTTTTTCGGATTTTTGTACTCTTGACCAGGAGAGAATTGGAAATTAGGTAGTTATTTTTTCATTTTAAAGCTTCCAATATTTTAAACACGGCTTTTGTAAAATGTAATGCAGTGTAGATCTATTTTAATTTGGATTACAATGGTTGTTTGATATTACAAGATTCATCGACTCTCTCAAACAAATACGTAAAAGTGATGTGTCAAATTAGAAAAATTGTTGTGTTTATTTAAGTAGAATATTCCAGTATTTTTTTCATGAATAATGGACAGTAGGATTTGTAACGCAAGTCCCTACGATATCCAATGTATGTAACTTACACAGAAATGGAAATGATTATACGTGGGAAAAAGTGTTAAGATTTACTCTTTGTTCATAACTAAATATGTTAATATTAAAAGTAGGGTGTAGTAAAGCATGTTAAAATGGCATTTTTTTAATCTTGACCTCTTAGGCTGAGTTTAGAATAAGCATCAAAAGAAATACTTAGCTATGTCCATTCTTAGTCACTCCGAACAGTTAAAAGTACTAAATGAATGGAAACCTGAATAATGAATGAAAGCTTGAAGATGATGATATATGTAATTAAACCAGATCGTAAGATTAAAACATTAATCGGAATTAATAAAGCTGTATTTTTTCTATATATAGTGCATAAGTTCCACAAAGTTAGGCCTGTAATTTCCTATTTTATTTCTCTTTACACTTGCAAAATAACTATGTTTTGTTATGCTCTTAATTATGGTCTAATGAATATTTCAGCGTTAACAACTACGACAGAGAGCTCATGAATATCTAGTCAACAGTTTTAGGTTTTAAATGCATCTAATAGCAGAGCATTGATATGATTCTAATCCTTTTTCAAACTGAAATATAATCCGGAATTACACTCAATAGTTCTTCAGCTTTGAAAATTTCCCTTCATTTCGCCCACCATATCCGTTCTTTTCCAGCCACTTCAGTACTAGCCAAACGGTTTCCCCCTAACAGAGCTCCCACCATTTCAATGCTAATCAAAATGGCCTGCATAGATTTTTTCTTCTTGAAAACTTATCACAACACATTTCACCCCAACACTATCATTTCTAGAACTTCGTTTGTTTACCTTTCATTTAATCTTTTTCATCCTCCATTGAAATACATTTTTGAAAGTCTCCAACTTACGCTCTGCGTCTTACCTCAACAACCAAGTTTGCCAGCTGCATAATATTATGTTTCATACGAACGTTTTCACTTGTATTTTCTTTAAAAACGTATTAGCATTAGGTACTCCTCATCAAATATCGTCTCTTTTCAGATGGCTGTTTACGTAATGTGATTCTTCTCTTACTATTGTTCCTACTTTGTCTACCTTTTCAAAATTTCTTCTAGGTAGATGAACGTTTCTGCCTGCCCTAGATTATATCATTCAAGTTTGAAAACTTAATTTAGTTTTCCTATTTCCTATACTTATTGCTATAATTATTTAGTCTTATACACCTGTCTAGCACTGCCCATTCAAAAACTTCATCCGTTAGCTGCAAATATTCAGTCTTAGATGCGCAAAATCTATATAAATCGTCTGTCTTTCTAGTACAATGTTGACCATTTGACTTTGACCATTAATTGAGAACATAAATTATCCAATCTCTTCTCAATATCCGCTTAACTGCTGTACGAATAAAACTTTGTAATACTGTATTTTCATTTTTGTTCCAGTGACCTGCATCCCTGCAATGGCATCACATACACATTTTCTTAACCTGAAATTGTTTCTTTCATACAATGCAAACCAATTTTTATCCTTTTGCTGATATTTCTCATTGAAAATTATATATGACCAGACTTAAATTCCTGTAGTTCCCTCATACGGATGATGTCCCCTTTATAGGACAGTAATTAATGCTTTTATAACAAGGATTTGTTATATACGCATCGCTGTGCTATGGATTCGTAAATACTTTCTCATGCTCCATGCTGATCGAAATCTACGAGAAGCTCTGGCATCTCTATTATTTATCAGTGCACTTATCATAAACTGAGCCGAATGGGTACGGGTTTATTTTTTATGAATGTCATATGTTATGGATACTTTGGATTTTCAAAAATCTGAATCAATATTAACCGTTCTGTTTCTATTTTAAACTGTTTTATTTTCAATTGCAAGTTCAGTGCGTGACTTTGATTTTTTCCGTTTGTATTCGCCTGCACGCCATATTATCATGAGGTTTCGAATCTAACCACCGGAAAAATTCCCATGAAAACAAGGGACAATGGAGATCGTTACCAGTCTGGTTTCAGAAGAGATATGTCGAAAAGATGCGTACGGGGAATCGTAAAACGGAAGAGCGCGGATGAAAGGTAGGAAGACATAAACCCATAGGCTTTTGGAATGGAATGGTAGAAGGCTGAAATACGGATAATGGGGAGAGTGGGATAAGAGTGCCGAGGAAGACTGGAAGGGAGAGATGGGAAATGTGAGGAGCAAATGAAGCGGAAATCGGGAAGAGAAAAAATATGAAAGGGAATACAATCAGGGATTGCTCCAAGGAATGCAGCGGTAGAAAAACGAATGAGGCGTTCGTGGAAGAAATATCGTTGAAAAATTCTTGCCAATTGCCCCTCCGTGGATCAGCTCTTATCACTTCATGTGATCGAAGCAGGAAAATAAAAGCCAGTTGTAAAGAGCCTTCGTGAAAAAGCAAGGTAAATGTTGAAATAGTAAGAAAATTTGGAGAGGTTCTTCAATACTTCTAGGTTTGTATACAATTATTACCACTTAAGTCACTCATTGGGATTTTGATAAGCAGTATCAATTAAAAAATATGAGTAACATTTTTGACAGTAAATTGTAAAAAAATATCGGAAAAGATAACAAGCTTTTTTGGCTGGATTTACTTCGTTACATTCATTTTCCATGCGTATGTTTGACCTGTCATTATCCCCCAGTCCTCCTGATTTGCTCGTGATATAGTACCTTCACTAACTTCATAGTTGTCCATTAATCAACAGAATCTATTGTAGCTTTGATTGGGAGAGTGGGAAGCTTTCTAGTTTTGACCTTTAGTGTACTGAACGAAGGGTTTTAATCATAAGAATGTCTATAGACAGCATCAGATCAGTTTTACCAAAGATGTTTGATACAGGTTTCCTCAACGGTATTTCTTAAAGGTTTTCGGAATTCTTGTAAATATTGATGTATTAATTGTGCTGCGAACAAGAACGGTTCTACTGCATTTTATAATCCTCGATTGTCTAATATATTTCTTCTCGGAAAAAATTCGTACATATATTTTCGTTTGAGGGAAAGATTACAGATGTAAGTTAACAACAGGAATATGCTGATTGAAAATAAACGTTTTTAAAACCATTCTTCTTTAAAGAATTAAAATGCAAAGCAACTGTGAAAAGGAAGGAATGCGGGTATGCATCAAACGTTCACTTCCATTATTTAAAACATCTTTGACTTATTATGTCAGTCTTCAAGCAATTTAATCAGCTAATTAAATAAATTTAGATATGTTTAAGTAATAAGGCAGGCGAGTTTACTTTATGGCATTATGAAATATTGTAAAACTCTCTTATCAAATAAATGTATTAACCCTTTAAAAAAAAACTTAACCGTTTAATTGAAATTGATGAAAGTATTACAATAATATTCGTATTTTGAAAAACTATTTTATTTTGCCATGCCTAAGAGCATATTCTTCAATAAACACCATTATAAACAGTCCAATTGTCACTCGTTATTTTTCTAAAAATGTTGATCTTCTTTAGGCCTCAACCTACCTCTGTATTTAAATTACTTCAATTTTTGATACTTATTTATTCATTTAACATTCTATGCCATAGATTAATTTTAATCGGGCTCTAAGGTAAAGTACGTGGGTATGGTAATTTAAGTAGACCGTATTAAAATTAGAATTTTCCGGTGGAGACGTTGAACGCTACGAACATGTCAATGTCAATGACTTGTCTTCTCTATTATCACATCAAATTACGAGCTACAAATTTTGCTCTCGTTTTCGATCATATGCGAAACTTTCAATTCTGATCCCTCGAGGGAACGGAGGGAAACAGTGAAATCCGCTCGAAAGAGAAGGAGATCCATACAAGTGGCGATATTGCCAAGGGTGCACTTTCACCGGCAAAAGCAGTTACTTCCCCCATTGCGCTTCCACATCGTATTCCGGAGAGCGGAATTAATTCCCGCGGTCCTCATTTCCACCTCGCGATACCAAGATTGATTCAAGATTTTGAATGGATTGTGTTCTCTGACTGAAGGTGGAGCAGGAGAGCCCTCGGCAGGGAGGGAGCGGAGAAAAAAAACTGGATTGATCCCCCTTCTTCGTTTTAAGGCATTTTCTTGGATACTGGAGTCAGAGATTTGAGGAGCAGGGAGACGATGGTGGATAGAGGACGGATAGGGGGTTAGTGGGTGGGTTTAAGTTTGAAAGGGGTGGGCTAGGGGAAGAAAGGGAACGGGTGGAAGAAGGTTATTTGGCCCTCACGTCGAAATCAGGATATCCGATTGAGGAAAGGAATCGACGTGATGAAAAGAGGCCGTGGAAAAAAGAATGATCCGGATGGAATGAGATGTAGGAATAAATTAGAGACAGGGATTAAAGAAAATGCTATGGGGGAAAAAGCTCAGCGGATAACGGAAAGAAAAATGCCTCGATCATGCGGAAGTTGTGAGTGAAATTGAGATTTCTATTGAAAAAGGCACGTCTTTAACATCCCGGAATGCTAACGATGCAATACCGGGAGAGTATTTTCTTTCATCGCCGTGGTCGTTGTGTTAGCCGAGTCTGTGTAAATATTTCGTAATGAAGGGCAAATAAGAGACCGCATTTGCATTTTAATGGAACGGAGAGAAGGACCAATTCCAAATACAGGAACCATTGACAATTTGGTGATTTTTACGAGTCTGATAATATGTCTCGATTATTCGATTCTTTTATTTTAGAAGCGTGTGTATTTAAATTCCGTTAGCCATAATGAAATAACGTGATTATTCTATAACTTTTAGATGGCCAAAAATTTGAAGAAATCCTTCCCCGCGAATTTACATTGTAAAATGACATGTTAACCTCGTATCGTGCCGTATTAAATATGTAATTTTTACTTCAAGCCTGTATGTATGTCTCTAAGATAAAAAATAACATAATAGCCATTTAATTGATTTCATGTATTGGAAATATTTAATACTAACTTAATTTACCTACAAAAAACATGATTGATCATTCGTCAAAATTGTGCAAAAATGAGTGATTAACTAAAAAAATCTAAAGTTTTCGAACGCTTAAGGAATGTTTTCAATTCAGTGTATTGAATAGTGATATTTTTTTTATATTCATTTCCTGAATCATTGCCGGCTTAAGCAAATAGAATGAAAGGAAAACAAATATAGTAATGCTTTCTTATTTTTGGGGTGAAATTAACACTTGAACATTGTTCATTCCCAGAGGGAAACTTGAATATGAAATTTTCTATTAATTATGTGAGTTTCAAATATATGCATGGTTTTCTATCAATACGTAATATAGAATGTATAACGGGTGTGGTAACATAACTTCCTTTTTTTGAAAGCGTTTTGCGTTAGAAGAAAGGAAGTTTATTTTCCGCATCCTGTACCTAAGGAAAACATCTCCATGCGTTAGGTGTCTATGCATATGCACACATGCACACTTTAAGAAGTCTTAGGGTCAAAAAATCTTATAAGTATATCTCCCAAGAGTGATTTGCTTATAAATGTCAATCATGGTGTTAATATCGTAATTGCCTTGCAAATTTTAATGAAACAGTTACGTTATAGACTCCCATATCAATTAAAGTTAAAAAACTCCGCAGTTTTCGTCTTCCTGTACTTCATAGTGGTGCATGGGTATATTTTACTTCTATATTTACTTTCCACACACGCAGTCTAGTCTAGTACAAGTATAGAATATCTCGGTTACGATTGTGTGTAATATTTAAGTTAAGGTTTTAGTGACAATTTTTTAGCTCTTAAAGGCCACGTGAGTAATTTTTAAAAACTATCATTACTGCATAAATATTTCCTTTAATCAATATCGGCTTTTATGCGAATATTTGGAGGTGATTTTTGTTGGAATTTTTAAGTAATAATTGGTTTTGCTGAAATTTTTGATTCTCACTCTAGAGTATATTACGTTTTAAAACTAAACTAGGGATCTTTACGATGAAGTTGAACAATATCTCAAAGCGTATGGAGTTTATTGGAGGAAAATTACGAAATGAGATTCGTATAGTGCTGAAAATTTACGTTTCAGAATTAGTTTTTCCCTCCTGAAATCCAAAAACGAAACACAAAGGGTGGCAGAGGATTAAACAAATAAAAATCTCTCCTTTTAAAAGTTTTGAAAGTGTTGTCCACACACCATTTCCCGTACGTACTTGATGCAAATCGCTGTCCATTGATATACAGATATGTATGTTCTTCTATTAGGTGACACGATACCGTTAAGTCCTTCAGGCCCGTGAAGTATTGACTTCCTCAGAATTGATGAAGTCTTGAATCAGTCGGTTTTGAAGTGATTTGAGGTGGTGAGTCAGAATGCGAAAATCTTTTCCTGGTTCGCAGAATACTTTCAAAGTGATAATGCATATAATTATCGACACCGTCTCTTCACAAATATGAGCTTTTTTCAGCCTCGCCAAACTTGAGCAGCAAGCTTGAATAAAAGCAGTGAGCTTCTACTTGTGGAGAAAAACCATAAACCCATTTTCCACATAAAACAACGAATTCTCTGTTATCTTGATTTTTTCCCTTCAGTTCATTTAAAAAATTATTATTCTTCGTATTCGAGGAAAATACCTCTTATAATTTTTAGTACTTCTGACATTCATTGTAACTGTACCCATGCATTTAATTTACTTCACTTTTGAGAAAACTATTTTTCCATGGATTTAGTTAATTGTGGCTTTCATAATGGAGCTAAAGATGCGTTCTAGATAGGTTCTTCACGTTATTTTACTTCCTGGAGGTCTTTTATTTTGCTTTATCCAGTTAAGCCTTTTTTAAATTCTAGGAAATATAAAAATCGAAGTAATTTTCGAGCTAACCCATAATAGAGGAAAATAATTTCGTATTGATAAGAATCATTGACGAAATGCTCCATTTAGAGCGGAGGAATGTTAATTAGCAGACGGAATTTAACATCGCTGAATGTACTAAACATCAGATACAGGATATTAAATTCCCATAGAATTTTTTCTATTCCGTTTGTGTACGACGGAATTGCACGATTACACTTCACGGAGAGACGGAACTCTTATTTCTCGCAGCTTGAATTACTTAATTTTGAGAAACCTACATAAACATCAAGTGGAATTACAAAGAGAATAATTTCATACATATATCGTTATTATCGTGGAAGAAGGTTCGATTAAGAGTAAAATGAAGACATTTTAAATATTTTTCTTCAAAATTTACGTTAAATTACAAATAAATTACATAAACTTACAAATTTTATTTGAAATGAAAACAGTTTTTAACTTGGTGTCGAAAAACTACTCTAGCGTTAATTTGTTGGGTTTTAATATAGTATCTTAATAGTTGCAGTTTTGAATTTTATATCTGAAACCCTTTTCGAAAACCTTAAACGGCGGAAATATTTTAATCACCAATCCTCTATTTTAAAATTATTGGAACCAATTTTCTCTGAACGAAAAATAACTAGACAAATAAAGAGGCTTTTAGTGATTAAGGAAGTGAAGAACATGCTTTCCTTCTTTGAAAACTGTAAGAATATAATTCTATTAGGAAGTGAAATTAGGAATAGGTATTCCTAAAATTCTAGCGACAATTTTCACTTTTGAGTAATGGCATAAGTATTATTTTATTTTTTTATATAAAAATTTCCACTAGTGCTTATGCAAATAACTAAAAATGAAAACTCTAAACGGTGTTCGATAAATTGTAACTTGTTGATAGGTAAAATGATTCTTGAATTTAGCAAAGGTGGGCATATCGGAGTTTTTATTTGGTTAAAGAAATATGTTTCTTGGAAATTATCTATTGATGATAACCTTAGCAGTTAAATATCCAAGGCTGGAGGAAAGTAATGCCCACACCCTGTTGGTCAATCTAGATTTCTAAACGGAAACCCTAACGAGATTGAATACAATTCCCAAAACAAATACGCCCATCTAAATCAAAAGAAAATACTCTCCTTTTAACAGGAAAACAGTGGCGTTGGGGGTTTTCCCACGATTAAGCTGAAGGGATAACGATTATATGCCGTGGGAGACATGAAAAAATCATAGCAATGTGTTCTGGAAGATTAGGGGGTAATGAATCTGCTGTGTGGTCTTGTGAGAAGCTTGATAGGGAGAAAGACGAGCGAAAGTTGGGTGAGGAACGTACCGAGACATGTCAAAATCTGGTCCCTATCCCATTTGTGACAGAGAAAGAGGGAGAGGAGAAGGCGGAAGAATCAGCTCCATGCCGTGAGAGTTTGGAAAGGTGGGAGAGAGGTCGATTTGTAGAACGCGCAGGGTTTGGGAGAATGGAAAGGAGGAACAAAGGCGGAACAAAGGAGGGGGAATTTTATAGTTGATTGGCGCGAGATTAATCTCTTGCTATGGAACACTGCGGGTAACATCATAGACGCTAAACATTTTAAAGACCAAGTTTGAAACTTATTCATGATTAAAACGATCTGAATAAATTGGACATTAAGATAAGTCTGCGTGGTGGGAGGAGACCGAAACGGAGAGGGTAAGTTAGTCTGACAAGATGGGTGGGAACGGGAGCCTAAGATGGAGGCGGCGGTTCAGTACGAGGCTTTGTGGAGCGCACGGCAAAGGATGAAATGGAAATTAAGTGAGAAGAGAGGGGATGGGATAGAGGCAGAGGAAAGGAAAGCGAATGAGCGAGAGTGAGAGAGATGGGAGAAATCGTGCGGGAAGTGCAATGGGGTGGGTGTGGTGAAATCGAAGGCTCGAGCTAAAGTTTGTTAGAGCATTTAAAAGATGGAGTGAACGTGGATTTGTTTCCCTCTCTGATATGCCATGTGATGCTAGAAGCTTACTTAATTTGGAGAATTCATAACATACTCATCCCTGTGTACTAAAAATCGTAACATGTGCTGTGTTTGCCTGAAATTTGGAAAAAAATATACACCTACATAAGAGTCACTATTCCGCTTTGGTTAAATAAATGCGCTACATACAAAGAATCCACCTAAAAGAAGTTTAATTACACCAAATCAGCTTCAAATCCACTGAGAATATTCATCGTAATACAACTTGATAGCTTAAAATTTAATGTGACAATATTAAATATATCATCAAAGATTGCTGAGGGTACCACAGAAGATTGAAATCACATGCATATAAAGGTAAAAAAAATTTCAAAATATAGGATTTACTCCCATTACTCAGTCAATTGTAATTTGTCCCAGTTATACTTGACCTCGAATTTCAAATAAACATTGTCAGTATATTGAGAGTATATTTGCTTTTCTATGAGGTAGGGGCTATGTTTCTCGCTCCTAATCCAATCCCCTGAAACTATTGTTTCATTTCCCTTTGTCTGTTCATGAGCACTACAGCATCTATTGACTCAGAAGCCGAAGCGAACCTGGTAAGAAAATGCCCAGGCGAAATATGTCAAAAATAGATTGATATACGATTCCTAAGTCTGTTACTATCTTTCCTCCGGTATAAAGTAGCGGTGAAAGTGTAATGAAACAATGGACCCTTAATGTAACCACTCACGGAGTAGTGTTTTTCTTGATTGTTTTGGGCCGGAGCAGTGTCCCATTGATGAATGTCATCAGTATCCGGAAAGAGCTCATATTTAAAACTTGGACTGATGTTATTGATTATTGAAAATATTACATGCTGTGACACGTTACCCAATTTAAGTTTTGCGAGCCCTGGTCTCTGGTCTGGCTTTGGAAACGTAAAGAATACTCTAATCAAATGCCTTAATATACGGTATTTCGACTTTGAAATTTATTATTTTTTGTTATTAGTAGGCTTAGGCTGTTTAGGCTTCTCTCTCCACCCCTTTATCGCTAAGTAACCGGTGATGAAAATTTAATCTTGTTACTTTTCGAGATTCCATTTGGTTTTTATTATTCCGATAATCTTATGTTTCTTACTCTATAAATCTAATTTGACCCTTAACTTAAATGAAAAGTTTCTGTCAGTTCTCCGATTGTAAATCTTTTGTTATTCATTATTTATATTTTCACTTCCGTAAATTTTGGCATTATTTAAACACTCTGATCCATATAGTTGCACTTTTTCATAATCTTTGCCAATTTAGAAGTGCTCTTTACAGATCGCTACCTTTTCTACTTATTAGACCTAAGTACGTGAAAGAATTCCAAATACCGAAAATTATCCGTGCGTTGGCACTCCTGCGGTCATCTGATTACATTTTTATTAACTATTTATTAAAGCCATTATTTACTTTTCTGTTCACAAAGAAAGCTAATGTGTGTAAAAATTACCCTGATAAAATATTTTTTTAAATTCTGACTTTGATTTACAGGCTGTAAATTTATTTAAGGGTTTTAGTTACTTGTACTTTCTCATTCATCCTTGTGAAAGACTTTGAGCTCATGGCATATCTTTTCTCGTAAAAAATTACCAATAATATTGCGTCTAATGATAGATATGAAAGCAGTGAAAGTAAACGTTTAACATAAAATGCCATTCATTTCTGTATGAGTAATAGTCAATTTCGCCTACCAAAGGTTTCAGGTTCAGCCACTTTTTCGTTTACTGATTGTTAACCTGATTGAAATTATAATCCTTCAATATTGATTAATGGCCAAGGATGACGGACAAAAAATCGGAAAAATAAAAGGCCTTAATTTAACTCCCCTTGGATTTATAAAATAATCCCATCTCTGGCGTGTCTGACACATACACGCCCTTTAATATTACAAAAAGCGACCGCCCCTCGGATTACATTTTACGAATCATTTATGGTCACCTTGACGGTATATTTAATTAAATGTCTCTCCTGAACGATTCAATGAATCCATGCTTTTAAAGTAGTTTGATATTTAAATAATAAAATGAACCACGATGCAGGACCCCAGAGTCAGTATCCAATGAAATTGATACAAAAGTTTCTTTTGAATATGAAATTCTATTTCGCGTTACTTATGTGTAACATAATTCAAAAAGAAGGATAAATTATAACCAGAATACTACCGAGTAATGTCTCTAACAACATTAATCATTTAGTTTTTTCTAACCTGCGAATGTTTAACGAATATAATTGGAATATATATACTATGTAATAATATTCCAGGAATATCCTTGAAGAAATTCATTTTCCTCTAAACGAGAATGCCTATAGCCCGTTCTCTCTCAAAATGAGATAGCCTTGTTCCATGTTTGTAAGAGTATATTTTCGAAGTAAATAAATGGCTGCATATTCGAATAGTTTCATGTTTACTTACGGAAATTGATTCAGCTACCCTAAGCCATCCCTTTATGTACCCATTCAGGCACTTTCATTTGGTAAGTAAGTAAATATTAGTTGATAAATTTCTCACCGAATGTGTAGTCTTGTGCAATGGAGTTACTTTTTCCAACTTCATTTACGTATTTCATGATATGTAATAGACCGTCCTTGACCAATTTCTAGTTTTACCACGACATTCTTTTCTTATTATACTAGACTTTGATGAGTACCTTTTTGATTTATCTTGCTTGTAAGTAAGTTTTTACTCATCCATTTCGATTTCCACCCCTACTTTACAGTGGATGAGTGGGACGAAAGTGTTAATAAAGGGGATAAAATTGGGAGCGAGGTGGAGCGGTCTGGGTGGGATAAAGTTGAGCTGGAAACGGGACGATGTTCTGTGGGGGGTCGGGGCTTGGAAGCTGGCGGGCAGACAGTGGCTGAAAACAATGAAGAGCGTAAGGAGAGAGTGAGTATAAGTAGGAGTGAAGTGGGATCAGAAATATGGGGAGTGGAGCTTTCAAAGACAGCGTCGAAGGGTGAGGGGAGAAAAGCAAGGAAGATATGAATGGTTGGGGGAGAGGTTTAAGGGATAAAGGTGTGAAAAAGAGAGCTGCAAGGGTGCGAGAGGAAAGACTATACCTCTACTGGGGTTTGGAATGAGGGTTTTAGAAGGCAACGATGGAGAAGGGAAATTTTACCTTTATTTAAAAAAAGAGCTACTACCCAGGAAAAATTCCCACCGACTGTAGCCGAAAGAAATACCCATGAATATGAACAATTTTGTAGCTGAAGAATCGTTCACCGACTGAGTGCTCAGAAATAGGTTCTTAAGTTGCTGTTTAAAGAAATATCTATATGATTTTGAGTGCATGTAAAAAAGGCTAGTAACATCAAATCATAGCTATGTTAAGAACTAATAATTATGACTATTAACAATTTAGCTTAAAAATAATTCAATTTTATAAACGGCACAACATTATAGGTGGCGATTATAAAATGGTGCTTTAAGCAATTTTGTAAAGCTATTGAAAATTGAAGGTATATATTATTTCCGATAATAGGGTTTTTCTTTGCAAGTCACAAATGGTTCGTTTATACCCTTAGGTTGATCTCATGATCAGCTACTTTTGGTTAATTAAAAAAATTAATTTTGCAAAAGCCTGTCAAAAACGTTAGATTTTAATTAAATTGTCCTGGAAATTCCATAAATTTCACATTGTCTGTCGGTGATTGGGTCAACAAACAAGTGGGTTTACAAAAACGAATTTCTCTCTCTAATTGGACAAACACACATACTGAATATAGATTGAGCGCTTGTAAAAATATTTCAATCTTATTTATAACTATTATTTCATTCAACTTTTTAGACCACTGTATTTATAGTATTAATGTTTTTTTCTAAAAATTCTAAAAAATGTCTTATATTCTATATAGACCGTTCCGGTTTTGTTTTAATGTTAAGTTATGCGGCTATGCATTTTTGAAGCCGCTTACACATTTTGGATTCAATTAAACATACGTGTATACCAGGGTGAGGTCGGGTACACTTCTGATGACTTCAAAATCTGTTTCAGTAGACAACCTACAAATGGGATAAGTGTTTGAGGCCTACGTAAGGGTGAACCACTGTATCGGGTTGGCCAAAATCTACTAGTCAATCCAAATATCACGCCTTCAAATCCCACCTATGGCTTAAATTTTGAGTAACCCCAAGAATTAGTTACTTGGTTTAGATTACGTGATATGACCTCAAGAACACCTTGAGAAGCGAATAACAGTAACTGATTGAACGTAAAGAAAATGTGAGAGGCGGAATCGGGCAGCACGAAAGGAGAAATAAGAGCGAGGAGAAAGCATGCTCTCGAGGAGGTAATGAGTGTGTCTGGGGCAAGATGATGCTTGGATGGGGGAGATGGAAGGTAGCTGAGGGACTGGAGAAAGGGGATAGATGTAGGGACTAAGAAAGGAGAGAGGTGCAAAGGGGAAAGGTGAGATGTCGAGAGATGCGGTTTTGGAACGGATAGAAGGAGCTGCGAAGGTTATTACTCCCAAGGCGTTATTGGAAGGTTGGGGGGCGAGAGTGGGTTTGGGCGTGTTTGGGACGGAGGGGCAGGTCGGAAAGGCATTTGGGGGGTGAGGAGATTGGAAGGAAGGTGAAGAGAAGGGGGTGGTCTTTGGGGTGGCGATAGGGCGGGCCAAGGATTGCCAGTTAAAGGCCTCCGTGCAATATGGGTGAGCCTTTAATGAGAGACGTCCCTTGGGTTTGATACGGGAACAGTGTCGGCTACTGACATTATGAAGCCTTATGATAGACTTTTAAGGGCTTGGCGATGGCAACAGCTACCTTATAACCGGCCCGCATTATTATCGCATCCGATATATGGCCAATAAGGCTAAATAGCTTTATCGAAGCCGTTAAAGACGTGTTTTTTGCTAAAGCGTTCATTACAGCTACGGCGTTGTATTACATAGAATTATTTTTGCCTATCTTATCTCTGAAATCAACCCTTCTGTTTTTCTTTCCTGTCCGATAACGCAGGAGATGATGGTTTTGCCAAATGGATTTACGCTCCATATTTTCATAAAATTTGCCCATTCAATCTTCGGAAGTAAATTCAACTTCAATATGTCATTTTATCTAGTGAGTTATTTTGACCATATTTAAATTTATTTTTATATCTCAATTGTGTCCAAGATTGACCGGTAATAAATGGTTTCACTCAGTTTATCCGGCTGCTTTATATGGCCTAATAAACGTTATTTTCATGAATAAATTGCCATTACTTTTATATTTTTAATTGTTAAATATTGCTTACATTTTTAAAATGTACTAGAGAGTTTTAAGAGCTTTATCGTATAACACGCAAAATCACAAATTTAAAGGCCAATAGCAAACAAATCTAACAGAAATTAATAAGTATATTGCACCGGTACGACTCCTAAAACGACCGTGCTTATTGAAATACGTTTAAATAGTAAGGTTTTAAGTAAGTTGAAAACGTCTATTAAGCTAAATTTTTATATAAAGTATAAGTTCTGTTTGGTCTCATACCATTGCCAGTAGTCAAATAGCTGGAAACACCTTGTCGATTGTCCATTGGCACGGTTGCCGAATGATGCCTCGGGAATTAAGGTCAGTTTAATCCTAAAACGATAGGGCAGTGGGAGTGATTAAGTCAAAAAAAAGGCAAAAGTTAATATAATTATATTTTGTGAAAGGCAATTTGGGTATATTTAAGTTACTCGGCAGGACTGAATATTGATTTGAGAAAGGAAGTTGGAAAAAAAAGAGAGTAGGAGATTAGGGGAAAGGAGTGTTATTTAAGGTTGTAGGAAAAAGGTTTTGCTAAAAACTAGCGTTTAAGTAGTTTCTTTTGCGCCGCAAAAGATAGTCTCTGTGGACTCAGTTGGAAATGTTGAATAATACTTTTAAGTGATTCAAAATGCAACAATGCCAAAGTGTCTTTTGCTCTTAAGTGCGAATAACGTTCAAATCACAAAAATGAGAAAGCGAGAGGACGAGGTTTTTCCTATATTATCATTGAATGAACACTCTTTCAATGGCTCCTCTCAACAGAACTGAGATAATAGGCATCTAAATATTTGCTGTTAAATAAATGAGATTTTCCACATTGCGTGAATTTATAGAAATTGTGTGCTCATGTTTATCAAATATGTTTGTATTTTGTATTTTATTTATTTCTACTCTCTGTTGCCGTTATGCGTACGATGATGATATTTGCCACAGTTATATACCTTCAAGTAAGACAACATGTGAATAAGCAAAGGAATCGAAAGCTGAATGAGGAAATACTAAACGTAAAAAATCTCCAGGTTCCCAATTATATATACGTACAGAATGCGTGCGCTGTCTCTAAGCAGCTGAATTAATTCCGCTTTATTACATGTAATTAGCGAAAAACGGAAATTTGCACCGAGTACCGAAAGCACCTGTTAGGCTGGCTCAAAAATATTAAGGTCCTTTGTTTACTCCATCGATGTTTTTGCATTTGCACGCCCCGAGATTAGCGTCTTGGCTACGTAAATACTTTACCATCTTCAAAATTAAGAATTTCAAGCCTTTTGTCTGGAAAGATGCATCAAATGAAGCGGAATAATTTGATAGGCCGTCGTTCCGCGTTTTGACTCTCATTACCTAGGATTCTTAACTTAGATGTTTCAAATAGGTCTAGGATCAGTCCTAATCCTTCCGATCTCCTACATTTCCAGGGGCCTCCTAAAAACGCTCAGTATTCACCTTAATATTGTACTCTACGGCTTTGTATAATATTTTGGAGGACCACTTTGGATTTATTTAATCAAGAATAAATTTACGACGAAATTCCATCCCCATGCATCACACTCATAAAAACGTCACTGTCCCAGGACATGCAACACTATTTCATCGGGAGACATTAAATACACTTTAAGTATATAGTTAGTGAAAAAAAACTTTCTTTGCCTTGCTCTTTGATACGATTTATTGAGTTAAAAATCACAAAGTCCGAAAAATTGAATCTTAATTTTAAAATTATGCCAGGTGAGAGCGTATAAGAGCTTTTTCTTCCTTAAGGTAAAAAACTGCGACACACGCGAAGTCCAAAACGGCTTTTAATCTCTGAATCTTAATCGTTACGTGCGCATGTTTAAAAGCTAAGCTTCAGATTTCCCAACAGAAATATTCATCACGAAATAAAAGTGAGGTGGAAAATTTCAATCATTTTTTGGCATGGAATGGATAAGGGCGCGAATCCTTACTGCGGTAGCTTTTCTTTTTATTTCATGAATTCATAAATTTCCTTTCCTATACCACGTGGAATGGTATCCTCTTAAATTCATTCATTTTTGTTATCTCTTTCCCGGGAGCCCAGGTCTTTCTTTCGTGGACAGCGGAAATCAAGATATTGAATACAATTTACAAAGTGTGAGAGAAGCAAGTACCCGTGACTAAACAAACCCAGCCTACTTAATTAAGAAGAAATAAAACCAAGTGTCACCACGATTCTAAATGCCTCAGAATTCATCTCTCTCTCGGGACTCAGCCGTAAAAGTCCCTCTTTTCCCTCGTTTCGGAGACAAAATTCAATGCCAAGGGGTAGAATTTTTCTTTCCTCGGGCGGAAATAGTCTTTTCAGTACATCACGTTGGAAAATTATCACCTACCAGATCTGAATTTATGTGTTGAGTTGTTTCCCCACGCGTTTTGAATTATTTCACTCCCAACTCGCCTGCGTTTCCCCTTGTCAATATCATTTGAATGTCTTACTATCTCCATGAACATTTCAACAAGAAAAATTAATGAACTCTTTCCTTTTGTTTGGTGTTTTCTCAAATACACACTGTATTGGATCAGAATAATACAAGTATAATGACGTAAAATAAGGTAATTATTTAAATATTTATAATATTAGCAGTACAAAACCGTTTCGCATATTATTATATAAAAAAATAAATATCATATGACATAAGGGATCCTTTTCAAATAGGGTTTGAAATCTACGAAATATTGCTTCGCTTTCTGGCGAGCACGTTATATTTCGAAGGCCAAAATGATAGTGTATGTGCGTTTGATGCCGTCGGAATGAATTCAATTATTCTTCTTATCTACATTGTATATTCGTGGGATTATTAGATAGATAGATAGTGGTCTTTATTTGGGATTATTATGGGATTATTATTTATGCGTGGGATTATTATGGAGTATAAAGGATACTTGTACGCACATGTATATGATAGAAGGTCTCTTCTTGAAATGAGTAGTTATCACCGTTAATTTTAGAACGTGAATAATAGTAGAATACTAAGTAAAATATAGAATCAATAAATACAGTGCTTTTTTAAACTTTGTTTTTGACCGACTTTGTTTGCGAAAAAGATTTAAAATGGAGCTTCCACTTGTTATATAGCTATGGCATGTTTAAACCTTGTTTTAACGATTTATTAAGGATCCAGTAGGGTACAACAAGAAAGGACAGGGACCTCGATGTTTGAACAGGCAGTAACTAATTATGCATGCAGTTATCTTCAATTAAATTTAGATCGTTTAACGACTCATTCAAATTTATAACTTCTTCGATGTTTCATTCATTTTCCATGTATGATAGCTCACGTGTCGGGTAAATTTTAGATTGAGTTCTTGGAAAATACGGTATTTTAAATTGTAATGGCTATTTGGATATTATGATTTAATAAAGTTATAACAACACTGATTTAAAATAAAATGTAGCATGCTATCTAAACGACAAGATCATTGACAATGGCAGATAATACTAATCTGAAAAATGCGTCTCCGCACACATTACAATGAAGACAATCACAAACATCCATACCGTAAGTGGAGGACATCCAAATAATCGGCACTCGAACCCGCGACCTCTGGATTCACAGGCGAGAGCATTTCCCCGCCGCCACCGAAGCCGCAAAAGAAATAGCATTGCGTACAATGGCTCGGACTTCAGGCACTTCAGTCCGATACCTTACCCTCGGTCCACTATAAATATAAATTTATTATAGGCATTAGAGAAATTTGACAAAAGTTCTGAAAAATTTCAACTCAATACCAGTTATAATTTATATGGTATCAGGTTCAATTTTTTGCTGTGAAACCTAGTGGTTTTGGAAAAAAATGTATTTTACGACTTCAATACCGTACGACCTGACTCTTTGTATGCATTTTATTCAATCCTCAGCAATTAAAAAATATAAAAGAATGGATAAACATTGTAATTCATTTTTTCACAAACCGACATAAAAATAAACTCGATTTATTCACATTGTCCCGAGTTTATTTGAACTAGCTACTTTTATATTATATCTTATGGGTAAAATTTCAAAAGCTGCCATCAGCCTCCGAGGCCGTAAAGTATATGTTTACCCATTCAAAGGACCCAAGGAAATTATATATATATATATATATATATATATATATATATATATATATATATATATATATATATATATATCTGCATCAGGAAGCATTAAAATCAATTTAATTTGAATTTTTAATATCAAAGGACACTCCTCCCCCCCCTTTGGGGTCTCCCTAACACGTGTAATGGGATAATCCGACTATTACGCCGAAGATATGGGCAATAGCGAGGATAATCTCGCCAGCGACGGAGGCGGGGGGCGTGGCCGGGAGACGTGTCGGGTTGGAAGAGGGAGGTGGTGATATAGGGAGAGAGATAAAGGGGGAGGAGTTAGAGGGGGAAGCGGAGCGAATGTGGGAGGGACGGGGTTTGGGTATATGGCCGTGTCGGGGGAGAATTATAAACCGAAATAAATATGCCCTCTTCCCTTTCTCCTTCTTTATATTGCTTCCTCCCATTCTCCCTCTCGTTCCCTCTGGTTGAATATTTGAACGAATAAAAGAAAATAATAATAATAATGAAACAAGGAGGAATGAAACGAAACTCGCATTCCGCTTCTTTTTTTTATTTAACTCCACTTCATCCGCAACAACTTTTGACATTGGAGTGTGTCTTTCTGGAGCGGGGTGAGGCGAGGAGTCGAGAGGGAGGAAAATGTAAAAGAGACCAGGGACCAAAAAGGTCTTGACGGTTAAGGGCCGGCAGTGGGAGTGAGCGAGTAGTGTGGGGGAGGCGGCGACGGTGTGTAGGGGGAACGGTTGTCGGGGGAGAAGATTTTTGGCGGAAGAGAAGTGAAGGGGAGCGGTGCGGTGCTGTGGAGGAGTACCGAAGGGAGAAGGGAAAGTGCGAAGGGAGGGAGAAGAGGGGATGGGCAAAAAAAGGGAGGCTAAAGTAAATAGAATCTTCCATTTGTGTGTGTGTACACTGCCACATGCGTTTGGGTTTTGGTATGCGTTTGCGAGGGGTTGCAGAAGTAATGAATAGCGGGGAAAGTTTAGAATTACAAAGAAAAAAAAAGTGGACGAGATCAAGGCTTCTGCGTTAGCACTTGCATCATATCCGCATAAAGCTGGCATAGTTAGTGAGCGGCAGAGGTTGTAAAGCCGGCGTCGTGAATCATATGAGAACTAGACGGAAAACTCGCGAGTTGCACGGCGTATATGCACGACTGAAACCTTCAGACTCGATGCATGCAGGCAATGAGTGGAAGATTGGGTTATTACAAAGTATGCAAATGCAAGGTGAAACTTTTAGTTCATCTGACTGCGCATTTTAAACTAATCATCATTCATAGCAAGTTATCATGGACTCTAAATAAGCAAATTCGAGGCATAAAAGATAATTGGTGCTCGCCTACATGCTCCATGCATAACGTGTTCCAGCAAAATCTCTCTTTAATGTCATTGTTTGTGATGAGCACATGAGGTTGATTTCCTTTGAAAATTTTGTTCCTGGACTAAATTGCAAAATATGTACATTAACTCAAAACTTTCTTAATTGAATGATATTGCTGGCTGCTTGTGTGGACGTGATTGGTATGAACGATAGCGGTAGACTTCGGAAATGTGTTCGTTTTCCCCCTAGTTCATGATGAATATTTATTTCGTTATTTTTTATTATAGCTTAGATTACCGTATGGATGTTGAAGGATCGTCACAACAATTAACTATCGCCATTAAGTTTTTTGATCTTTTTTAGTTTAAAATTGCCATTGACCACGAACGTTTTCCGATTGTGCTGATAAATAAAAGACCTTTAGTTTATACATTTAATTGACAGGTTATACCTTTTCACACGTTTAACCGAATCATCAGTATTTACAAACGCATGCTTTTATTGTATTCGCATGCATAACTTTACAAGTTACTCATGGTCATCCTTTCCTACAAGAACTAATTGAAAGTGATTTGCTAGGTATAATAAATCCAATATCAATATATTATGAACAATTTATATTACTATTTTAATCACTTTAAATTAGAAGGTTTTTAAGGGTTCTCTCCACCCTTCATCCTTTCCTGTCCATCCTCTATGGCGCAAATGACCTCGGCTGTCGGTCTCCTCCCCTATATACTACTACTACTACCACTACATATCCTTTTAACTACTCAATCTGCAAGAGCTATATAAATACTCGTACAAACTTATTTGAACGAGCGTTTATAAGAAAACATACTTAACGTAGATATTCAACAAATTTTTCTTTGCACTGCTAGATTGTTTGCGTAAAAATCATGAATTTATGATGGTGTCTTAGTACTCTTGCCTTTCGCTTATTCTTTAAATTGGTCACATTTTCGTCTAAATGGTAAAATTTAGCGTAAATAGGTATTTACTTGTTGTTATTAATCAATCCCGTATTCTGTTATTATACTACTATTTCACATGATTGGTGTTTAATGAGTTTTTGTTGGGTGTACCGTGACGGTTGAATATTTGACAAAATACCCTTGGTTTTCCATAATAACTATAAGGAATATAAAACATGGAATTTCTTAATACCAATGAATCATTTACCGTATTTCATGTCAAAGGAATTTTCTTCATTCGTGTCAACACTAGCCATTTAAATGAGTTTAAAGTTAGCAATGCATTAGGGTATCTATAAACGATAATAAAATTGGTACCAGAGTAATGACAAACGAATATCAGAGTAATTATTTCTATAATTATTTTAGATTTTACTCTATTTGATGAAGCTGTGGTCACTGGTTCTTCAAAACGACTGTTTGAAAACGTAGCCAGTAAAAACTAGGAATCCTCGCGAGAAATTTCACTTTTAAGTTTTATTAAATATTTAAGCAAACAGAAAGCATTAAAAATAAATATTCTATATGATACAGGCGTTTAAAGGCATTGTTTTTTAATAGCAGCAATAGTAAAATAGCTCTTTCTAAATAGCATGCAGAATAGCGTTTTATTTCACCTTTTGCAACCAAATATAAGTTATTCATTTTGGCTGTGAAAACAATCCAAACTCTCATTTTGGTTCGGCTTGCCTTAAAGATTTTGTTAGGAAAAATGTCACCGAGGCACTCGGCGTTTTTATCGTTTTCCATTTTCTATCAGCCTCGTCTGCACTGAAATTTTTCTTCCAAAACTTTTGAGATTATGGAATGAGGTCCAAACTTAATTTTAGTTCTAATGTCTATATTTATTCCGATTTTCAGATTTTAAATTTAAATGAAATGTTTTAGATACTTTTTTCTTTGGATTATTCAGAGGCTTCCTCTTGTAATAAATGTTTCAATCATTAAATATCCATTGTGTCGCGAAATTTGTTTTCATAATTTGTACTCGCTTACAGGAAGGCACAGGACATGCAGCCCTTAATTGAATGTAGTAGTTGAATATTAAGGTTTAATATTTGCTTTTTTAGCCACAATAGTTTATTTTTTTTAAATATTTTAAAATAAGAAAGCTTTAAATATGCCAGAAAACATTTTGAATTTGTGAAAAAATAATTATAATGAAATTCAAAAATATAGCTCTGACTATTCAATTAAGATATATTTTTATTGATAAGGAAATATATTAATACAATTGTTTTACAAATATGACAATTAAAACTAACAGTCTTACTCTAACTTATTTTCATTTTTTTGCTTGGTATTTGTTTCCTTATTGTAAGCGTTAATGGAATAACATGCACGATGTATTTCTTTAGTCCCCAATGACCACAACCCAGGCAAATTGGAAGGGCTTTGCGGGGTCTAATCATCCGTAGAGCTTTTCCAGGGAGAGAATTGATGACTGCCCCCGGTAGTGTCTCTCAGGCTAGAGCCACTTGGTAGTCCATACATGTTTCAAACCACATTGAACAAGTTTTTTTTTACAAATAATGGAATGAGTCACATGAATTCACGGTGAGTTTAATCATTTGATTATACATATCATGTTTTCTTTGTATATATTCCGATAAAGTGGTTATTTTACGGTGAACAGAAAAAATATTTTAGAAAAAAATGTGCAATACCTATAGATTATAACCAAATATCCAAAAATAATAACAATAATTAAAAGGAACAAGTGCTTAAAGAAACCTTTAAATAAGTGCGGAGAAACTCTTAGGTACAACAGAAAGATGGGCTTAAGGGATAAAGGAACTTGTTTGAAAATAAAAAAAATGGTTGTGAGGCATCGGCAGAGAATAGTTGGAAATATGGTGCTTGGACTGAAAGAATGAAACCTTTAAGAATAGAAAATTGGAAAACCAATAAATCGCTTCAAAGGGATGTGATGGGAACACGAAAGGACGCTTTTGCTTAGAGAGAAGAAAAGTAATTCAACAACAAAGATAAGAAGCTGGAATCTCTTCAAAAAGCAGAAGAACCAGTCTAAAAATAATTTATTTTTTATTATAGCGTTATAGTATTTACAGTATTTTACTATTTTTGTGGATCCATACTTGCTGAGCTATTTACTGACTTAAGTTAGATTAGCTGTATGTAATATTTCAGTCCCAGAATAAAGCTCATGGTGGGCTTTTGTGAATTATGCGTGTAGAAAAAGAAGGTATAATTTTTTGAGATCACAGTCATTGGAATAAGCTATGGCTCTAATGACAGCAAAGTGGAGATAGAAAACCCAAAAGGTTTATAGAAAACGGAAAACGAGAATTGAATACAGTGATTGAGGTAAATTAAAAGATGTTAACTCTTTGGTGGAGGTTTAGATTTAGCTGAGGATTTCAGAGCAAGATTAAAGCGATGGCGTTAATATTGCAATCATTCACCGCAAAAATATCTTAGAATAAACCTAAAAAGCTATTGAGAAGCCGAAGGCAAATGCTACCTTAAGAGAATGTGTATGACATTACACGGAATTCTTTATCTGGTCTGATACAAGAAAAGGTGCTTTTAATGCGCTCACAGGGAAGGCCCATTGATTATGATTAAGGATAATATTAATACAAATGAAGAGATATGTGAAAAAATCTTGTGGAGATTTGACCCTTATACTTCAAGGATAAGAGGAATAACGATTGGAAATGTAGGACACAGGAAAATCGGAGCTCTCAAAAAACTAATAATGAGCAAGGATACTGAGCGATTCGTATCAGATAATAATGCACTCAATATGATGCTAGATTTAACACAATTTAGGATACCCGGAGATCAAGTGGAGGGATAACGTGAGAGGAGAGGTTGTATACGGAAGAGAAGCCATATGGACCATTTTACGGAAAATACCATTAGATAGATTGGGCGCATCTTGGGACGCAAGGGAGTTTTTCGGAACAAATGGAAAGGAAAATAAAAGAGAATTTCCTGCGATGAAACTGAAGAGCAAATATGTAGTACCAAATAAATGGTTGGTTTAAGACTGATGATGTCCAGGCTGTATTAGGCTTTTAGTGAGTCAGAAATTTTTGGACAGAGCAAAACAGAAGACCAGATTAATCCATCTTTGGATGAAGGGCTATTAAAAGAATTAATTTTGATTTATTATATTTGAAAAAATTAATTAAGTGAAACTGGAGATAATGCGTGTTGATTTATTCTAAAATGAACAGAAAATTATGCCTTTAGTGTACATAATAAAAGTAAATTCGAGTATCAATTTGAATGTATCCAGTATATAAGTAAGTATAATGGCTTATTCCCTCAGTAAAAAAATATTTAACTCTTTTCATAAATCGATTTATCCCAGAGTCCCACCTTTTTTTATTGTCAACTGAAGCTTCCTTGTGCTTCGATAGATGATGCCGCGTCACGTCAAAGGCCACTCTCAAAGGCTTGAACTTTCTCCATAAGAATTCAGCATTCATACCATTGTGGAATTTGTACCTGAGAGACATTCAAGTGGTGACTAGAATACCTAGGGTTTCTGGTGAAATACTAACGTCTTATATATCATGATATTCTCATGAAAATAGACTATTTTTTCCATTCTAGGGTACAATGAACATACGAAACATTAAGCTCATTAGTTTATATATTTGTTCGAAATAATACTGCATACTTACTTTATACGCATTACGCTTCTGTAAAACCAAGGGCATTCAACTCATCAAATATGAAGGAAAAAGGTTTTAGAAAAACATATTTCTCGCCGAAAACCTGCCACTTACCAACAAGAATTAAGTTAGCCCTCAAGATGAATAAATAAAGACTGAATTAAAATAATGTGTCTCCATGTTATCATGCAGGACAGCAGACTACGACAAAGGTTAATTTCATGTGTTCAGATTAGAAAAAAATGTAAACGTTTAGGATTTAAATCGCAACTGTTGGCGTGCCGGGAATTTTTTGGGATATGGCATTGAGCAAGGTGAGAAATTTTTTTTAAATGTGTTAGATCTTCAATCAATATGTCTATTTTATCGATATTGATCAATCTGACGATGCAGTGCGGGCCCAAGCAATGCCTTCAGCATCATGTATATAAACTCGAGTGTAATCCACATATCAAAAAATTATGTAATCCTTGAATTCGGTTTACGTATCTCGCTCTCTTCGTATCTAGAGCGACTTTATTCATTCGTGCGATCTTGTTACGGGCATCAAAGTGAAAGAAAATATTCGACAACCCGTTTTCAAGTTCATCTATCCTACCGAACCCTTCCGAGAGAGTCCCACATCACTTTCGCCTCACAACGGTACCCTTGAATCGAGAATCCGTTTCCCACTGACGGTTTGCACCCAGCGTAAGCCCGGTATGTGTTGGTTCCCCAGCAAAGGTACCCGATCGGAGAACCACGGGAAGATTTCTCGCGTGCGCTTGGGGGCCGACCTCAGGCGTCGCCGAGGGAGAGCGTCTTTTTCGAAGTAACGGGTTGAGTGCGTGTGCGTAGGTTGGGGATATAGGGAAAAGAAGTGGAAGGGAGGAAGAGTACTTCTGTTGGGGGAGCGACAAGAGAGCAGAGAGGTTGGAAAGACACGGACGATGGGTATAGCGCGCTTAGTAAAGGGATCCAGAAGTGGCAGGGTGGGAAAGGGAGACGAGAGAGATGGAGAGAAGAGGCGAAGGGAAGGGTGACTAGGAAACACCCAAGGCAGCGTGAAAAAAGGCGAGAGTCGTCGAGAGATGTGAGGGAAACAAGGGAGGGTGAAAGCCCGTGAGGGAATAGGGGGGAGGAAACACAATTGACGACTAGGAGAAGGGGGAGACGTCGCGCGGGAGGGTGGAAGTTGTGAAGGGAGTGAAGGGTAAGGGGAGGAAAAGGGGCACGTAAATTGCGCGCGTGTTTACTCGGGAGAACACATTTGCATGGAGTCACGCACGTGTACGCTCGTATCCGTACGCGCACCAACCGAAAGTCCCAGGAATACATACTGTTTAAAAATTCAGGCTTCACGTACCAGAGTCTTTCTGGTTGCGCTCAAAAAGGTAGCGGTGAAATCGGTAGGTTCGAGCGGTTTCAAATCCCTGGGGTTTTTGGAGGAGCTCGCTGTCAAAAACCCCAGAATTTCCCTAAAGCTGTTAAATCCTCTTCTGCATCCATTATTCCAGAGGTGCCCTTAGGGCTCTATATAGCTTATGACCTTACGAAAAAAAATAATGACATTACTTTAATGTTTCTTGTAATATCACTCGGTTCATAACTGGGCTGCTATCGTGTTTTGAAGATTTACTTCTATCTAACGGCAAAACAACATAAAAGCTCCGTTTTAACCATATCACTATTCTGAGTTTAAGGGCCAACCACCAAAATGGAATATTTAAATCAAAATAAAGATTATTGCTTTTGGGAGAACATATAAAACTAATATTGTCACTTTTTATCCATCAAGGAAGAATCACTGGTGTCTCCAACATCATTATTGATTTTTTTGTAGCTAGGTTTCGTTTTCTTCAACTTAAATGGTCATGACTGCCTCGTATTCTTCCAAGATGTCATGGTGTCTTAAATTATACTATGCGACGTCTAATTGGACGCACTCTAAATGTAAATTAATGAAACAATTAGAATAGATGATTGTGAGTTAATATAAACCCCTAAAAGTGAAATAACAGTTCAAAATATAGTATCACCATCCATTAAATTTACAGCTGTGAGGACTTTTGTCTGAAATATCCACAGTTGGCAGCACAGGGTAGGAAAAATCAATGTTTTGTACGAAAATGGTTTAAACATGACGACTCAGAACGAGCAGGGTCCACTTTGTTCTTTATTGAGTGGTGAAGGGATGAGACGTATTGAAATTTTTCTGCGGAAGAAGGTTCAGCCTGGTGATGTGCATATGGAACTTCAGTAACTTTTTATAGACTGGTTAGTCCCTAGAAAGTGTTAATTATGCAAATGACTCCCTTCTATCCGTTTGAGTACACCGAATGGCGACCTTAGAGCTTTTGAATCACAGGCCAAATTCTATAATTGTTTTAAGATATATCGTGAGCTTTCGAAGCACTTAATTCAAGAAAGGATATTACGTCGAGATTCGGGAACAAAATAAAATGTGACTATTTGATGATTTGAGGAATACGATTGCTGCTGCGTCATTACTGTGTTGTTTTGGCCAAACATTTGTGCACAATTAACGATGTGTGAGCAGGGGGGTTGTCATGGTGCAAAAGCCAATTTTTGATATTTCACACATCCGGGCGTAAGTGGCGGATTGCTTCGCGTAAATCGTGCATACCTTTCAGGTAATATTCCTTATTTACCGTTATACCCTGTGGCAAGAACTCATGATGCGCCACGCTCCTGTAATCGAAGGAAACTGCAAGCAAAACTTTGACATTCGACCGAACTTGACGCACTTTTTTCGGTCTTGCCTCGTGCCGTAGTTTCAGGATTGGGATGATTGAGCTTTAGTTTGCAAGTCATAACTATAAACCCATGATTCTTCACCAGTTATGACCCTCTGGAGCAAACTGAGTCCAACACCTCATTAGCAAGGTTAATGCGCTGCCGTTTTTGGTCGAAATTGAGCAATTTTGGTACGAGTTTCGCGGCGACCCGTGTCATGCCCAAATCATTTGTAAAAATCGAATGGCACTAGCCAATTAATATGTTTAGGTCCTCAGCAGCTTCTCTAACTGTAATTCAACGATTGGCCAATACTATTTTCTTCACTTCATCAATGTTTTCGTCTGATGTTTACATGCTCGGGCGTCCGGCACGCTCTTCGTCGTTCACATCTTCTTAGCCCTCTGAGAACATTTTGTACCGCAGATAAACGTTTCTTCGTTCCAAAGTAGCTTCTTCGTCTACCACAGTCAACATTCGGAATTCGTGCGCGCACTCAATTTCGTTTTTCACACAAAATTTAATACAGATTCTTTGATCCATTTTTTGGAACAGGCAAAAATCGAGGACAAGCCAAAACACGTCCAAGCAAAACAGCTGTCAACAATTAACTGAACATTCCAAATGGCCGAACCTTCGGCCAAAGTGAGAGACATAGGTACCAACTTAACGCCACAAAAATCGAAAATCAAATATACGTATCCCGTGAAAATTCAAATTCGCGATACTTTTTGAACAGACCTCGTATACTATCAAAAATGTCATATAGTAATCCAGTTTAATTTCCTCCGCCATAGATGTGTAAAATTGTCTTCTCTCTGGCATACTGACCGTCATATATGATTAAACTTTGTGTTAGTTTTATTTATTCTTGCCACTTAATGAAAACATTTTTAACATTTTGTCAGTGTGGCCCAAAAATTAGCAGAGCATTGAACAAATATTATACTTAGATTAATACGAACAATGTGACACTGTATTATCCGTGCTCATTGCAGCCTCAAATTTCCTCTAAAACATTGATAAATAATAGCTTATTGTTGTTCTGCGGGAATGCTATAATTTCAAAGGATGGACACTAATTTAAATGTACAGGGTTACAAATGCCGAAAAAAGCAGTTTTAACCCATGGTGAGGGACGAAAATTTGCTACTACGGTATATAAATGCAAGATTTTATGTATTTATCATAAATTCGGGAAGCAAAGGGAAAAAATCAAAAGTCAAAATTATCCAAGATTTAAGATGGAGAAGAATTATAACATTTCTAAAATGCATTCGGTGTGATGGTACAATGTATTGGAAAAGAAAGATTCGCATATTTCTGAGTGCATATCTCATGGACTGTGTAAGAGTAAGAAAAGCCTCTTTTACTGAGATACACTTCCATAAATCTTATTCTAATTCCAGTGTTTTGCCCTCTGGATCATCTAAATTTAAGAAGAAACTGTTTCTATGCTAAATGTTAGCAGCTAATGAATTCCATAAACGTCTAGCAAACACTTTCAGAAAATTTAATTTAAGAAACATATTACTAGATATAGTAGACATATTACTAGACATAGCACATATTACTAGACCAGTTACGAGGGTCATCCGGAAAGTAGTACCCGTTCGTGAAATAAAGACACAAAAGTAAATATTAACAAACATAAAAGATTTTATTTGAAAGAGGATACTTTAAACTACTTCTCAACATAATCTCCAAGCAAATTAAGGCATTTGTCATAACGTGTGACAAGTTTCTGTATTCCTGCTGCATAGTCCTTCGCCGCCAGCTCATTGAGATACGCGAGGGACCCATCTTGCACAAATTTTTGCATAATGCAGATGGTGTTTAACAATTTCATGAACAATTGTTCGAGAAACATTGGGAAAATGCTCACAGATGTCATCAATTGTGACGCGCCGATCGTTCCTCACGAATTCGTCAACTGAGCTCACCAGTTGGTCTGTAATGACAGACGGTCTCCCCGAACGCTCATCGTCGTGTGTGTTCCCCCTCCCCATGTTGAAGTTGCGACACCACCGCCGAAGAGACGACTCGTCCATTACATTGTCTCCATACACCTCCTTTAATTGGCGATGAATATCACATGGGCGAACGTTTCTTGCATTGAGGAATTTAATCACTGCCCTCACTTCACAACTGGCGGCGTTCTCAATTTTTTTAAACATTGTAAACAATCACAGAAACAACACAGGCAATGCTAGCGTCACGCAACTTGGCTCAGAGAAGGCAGACAAGCCACTGAAGCTATCTGACCTCGTCCAGCGGCTACTCGCGTCGTCAGCACTTCATGCGGCACGAACGGGTACTACTTTCCGGATGACCCTCGTACAATAGGGACATGACGTTAGGATGGCGTTAAATACAGGGAAAATGATAAATCTATAGCAAAAGATACCTGTAGAGAGAAGAAATATAGATATTTTAAGTATGTCCCAGGTGAAATAGAAAGGCATCGTTTAAAAAAGAAAGTAAAGAGACAAATGGCTACAACTCAAAAGCAGTCAATTTGATTTGTACAAAATTTGAGACATTTTATTTTCAGAAAATATTTACGCATCAGTCCTATCTTTCTTGGAACTTCCTGATACCTTTGGAAAAGAATTTTTTCGGTTGACCCCGAAGCCAATTTCGCACCGCTTCCTTGACTTCCTCCTTGTTGCCAATTCTCCTTCCAAGCAAGGCGTCGTTGAGGAGATCACACAGGTAATAATAGACCAGGAAAGAATCATGGGTCAGCTGGGCCGTATGAGGGTGGGTGTTGCCACGCTGAAAAATGACTCATATTGCCAAGATTCCACGGCGTATGCTCCTGATAGCTGGTTTATATTTGTGTTTAAGCACTTAGTACGGTACTGACTATTGATAGTTTACTGATTTTCAAGGAAATCACAATGTAGTGGACCCTCTAAGTACCAAAAGATGGTCGGTATCACTTTACCTGCGGAGAGGTTAACCTTGAATATTTGGTGAACGTGAGAGCTGGTATGTTTCCACTCCATACCCTCGTATTTTGGCTTCAGGATCGTATTGATGGATCCAGAATTCGTCGAAAGTCCCTATCCGTTGAAATAAGCGCCAACTTTAATTAAACTTCGTTGATTATGTCTTAACTAATGGAAAGTCTCGATTCTTTATGAGCATCAGTAACCTGCCTGCGAACCCATCTCGGACACATTTTTCTATGCATAAAACGGTTGTGAATGATATTGTTAATAGTTCCAAAACCCATTTGAAATTCATTAGCTATCATTTCAACAGTAGTTATTCTATTATTATCGCGAATAAATCCATCGACCTTCCATTCAAATGAGGGTCCAGATTCTTCAACTGGGCGTCCACTTGGGGGTTCATCACCCACCCTTATTCGGGCAATTTTAAACCGATCAACCCATTGACCAGCATTCGAACGGTTAAGTCCACTTTTATTGCGCTGTATGAACATCAAAGAAGGTTTTTTACTTGGGTTTACACCTTCTGTGACTAAATACCTGATGACTGATTGCTGCTCTTCTAAGGTGCAATATTTTAGTTGTTTTTCAATGGCAAACTCACGATTTTGAGATTACGTTGACATAAATTAATCAAAAAGACTCCCAGATTTATTTGCACTCCCAATATTTGCCAGATTTAGCCGCCTCGGATTATTTTCTGTTCGCAAACTTGAAAAAATGGCTCGGTGGTCTAAGATTTTCCAACCGTGAAGAAGTGATGTCGGCAATTTTTGGCTATTTGGAGGAGCAAGGTAGTTTTTATCATAAAAAGGGTATCGAACTTATTAACTTCGCTGGGAAAAGTGTATAGAGTTGAAAGGATATTATACTGAAAAATAAATACATTTTTTCCAAAATTGTTTTGTTTTCTTTGTTGGGTCCGGTACTTTTGGGATTACCCTCGTAGAGAGGAATCTGGAATGCATTCAGTGGCATGTAGTTTTTATTTTTTTAAACGACGAATTGTATGACATTAATGAATATATTGCGAAAAATGAATAAATTGCAGGAATAGGCGACTCATCCAACATTTTTAAATATACTCATCAGGTGCGAGTGGTGGATGGAGAACCAGGATAGTCAAGCGTGAGGAAGGGACATTAGACTTGGATGTCCATTTTTACCGGTGCTTTCCAACTAATATGAAAAGAATAATAATATGCTTACAGGGCTCTGGAGGACCTGCAATAAGGATAAAAAGACAGTGGAGACTGTTTAGAATAAATAAGGTTTACGGATGATGAAGCTAAGGTCAAGAAGAAAGCCTAGGAATTGCGAGTATTGCTAGTTTTTAGGAAGTAGATATTGCTAGTGGTAGCAAGTATTGGAAGGTGAATTCCATAGGTATAGGATGAGTAGCAATGTAAACATAACAAAGGTGTTTCAGTTTTCCTAAGAGAAAGATAAGATAAACACTACAATAGGATTTCATGAAAATAAAGCAGGTGGAACAGTTTACTCATCTCGAAATAGTTTAAACAAAAATAGAAAAAAGAAGCACGAGATAAGGAGAAAAATTGGGTTAAGCAAAGAAGATTTCACGAGGGAGAGAATTTGTCGCAGGGATGTTGAATAAGAATGTTAAGAAAAGACTCTTTAACAAAGACTCTTTTCGTTAAGAAAATCTTGTTTTAACTTTAATGTGGAGCGTTGTTTTGTATGGCGCAAAAGCATGGTAGTTGAAGAAAGACAGCATGCTTGGATTCGAGTCTTTTAAAATGCATGTGTAGTGAAGAATGGTAACCGTAAAATGGCGGAAAGATCAACAAGTGAGGATGAGCTAGGCGTGGTGAGGAAAGAAAGAGGGTTCTAATTATTATTTTTGCTGGGATATACTATATGTCTTTTATGGAGGCAGGAAAGATGGATGTAGAACGTTTTGATTGGAAATAGGATATTGAAGACTATGATAGAGGATAGAATGATAACCAAGCGAAAAAGGTACAAATAGCAAAGGTATATTGGACGAAATGAAGGGATGGAGAAAGAATTCTGAACTAAAAAGAGGCTTATTTTAGCTTCGATGTCTGGGTGTTTTTTAAAGGTAGGAATGGATATGTATCGTTGGACCGTTTTATTATCTGTACCTGTGGAAAACCTACCTTCACAGGTAGAAAACTGGCAATAATAATTCAGGTTTTTTACTTGTCTATTAATATTTATCTCTGATTTAAGAAGTTTTTTAATATCAGTTTTTTGTAATTTTAATTAGCTTTTGCAATTTACCAGTATTGAATAATTTATTTTGCTATGCTTATATTATATTTATTTATGTTGTTATAATTTATAATGCCAAATGGGTGCATTTTTAATTTGGGTAGGGTTGTTCTGATGGCTATTTATAACCTCATTAAAACATTCGCTCTTTTTTATTCAATGACTTTCTCAAAAAAATGCTCCCACTTTTTCAAATAATTGCCTTTCTCCCAGAAGGAAGGAGACTACGGTAAGAGTACTCAAAGAGCCAACTGCGAAATTTACACGATTCCTTGAATACATGTTTCTGCTTAAGAATGCGGATTTTTCTAAGGTTAGACGAGTGTTAACGTCAATATTTTCTTAAATGGTGCAATTGATAATATCCCAAGTATTAAAAAGCAATGTATACGAGAAAATACCTCTTAGAATCCTAGATCGCAAAATTGTGAGCAAATTTATGGTATTTCTCTTAAGTTCAACTAAAACTGTAGTACTCACTCAAAGTGTCATCCACAAATCATCTAAAGTGGGGATCGGGACACCACTCAAAAATGTTTGTCGCCGCCGGGATTCAAGCCCAGGCCCTCAAGGTGGAAAACCAGTACGTTGGCCACCGCACCTAGCTTATCCCCCAGTCTAGATATATTTTAAGACGATTGAGTTAACATGCGCGAACGTTACCTTCGTATGAATTTAAAACCAATTTAAAAATTAAATACTTATAAGGTGTAAATTAATGGACGGACATATTTAAACAATTGCCCATAAGAAGTTTGAATGATAGCAGCGTAAAATAACAGAGAGTCACCACAAAATCGGTCTAGACTGAAATCAAGTAATTATTTGAACGTTGAAGAAGCAATCATTCATTTTTGAATTAAAGTTACTCTAGTTAGGGTAAAAAAAGTTTTTAATGATTTAAGGTAATAAACAAAGACATAATTATAAACCCCACCTTCAGGAAGTGGAGAGTTGTTAAGTTCGTTCGATTTCATAAATATTATTTTTCTCTCAGTCCCATTTACCGAAACATTCTGTTACACATGAATATTTCAGGACTTCCCCGCAAATGAGGTTTCTTTGAAAGGGGCCTTTTAAGAGCTTGAAGGCTTACTCATCACGGGTTTAGACAAATTGATATTTCCAATTTAACTTCTACGATTTACGATTCAAAATTATTAAAATTTTATCGATAATTATATTTTAAATTGAACTGTCTCTCTCAGGAGTTAAGAAAACTCCGCATCTGTAGGTTTTCTGTTAGATAAGTTTATCTAAATTTTCATCATAAATTATTAAAAAGAATTAATAGCCCCACAAATATATTTAGTTTTCAGAAATGAATATTCTTTTTACTTGATTTCACCACTGTTGTTGTATTATTTTTGTTACAGTAATAGCAAGGTAAAATTTACCCCATGCATATATAACGGCAGAGGTTGACACAGCGGAATCCAGGTAGCACTTCTAAGTCTCCTTACTTCTTAATATTCTATTCTCTATCATCGATTGCTGAACTGGATATTGACCCATTTAGTAAGCCACCGCATTCCGGATTTTTCGAAGACGTTTTGTAATAGTGACATCACTAATATAATCGGTTGCAGATAAAGAGGCCGCATTGAGAGCATGTTAATACCCTTTAAATTGTTAATGATATTGCTAATGGTAAGATAAAATATGAATATTGTTAGTAGTGTACTTTATATTTCGTTTTTTAACGATATTATACGTCAATTTCAGTAGGAAATACAAGCATTAATATGAAAAGTAAAGAAAATTACTCTTTTTATCTTAGTTGATAGTACTGGTTGAATATTGGGCAAGTACTCAGATTTTACCTAAATAAATGAACTAAATCCTTACTCGCAAAATACCCCAAAGGTCGCCGATAGGGCAAATGGCGGGGGTCTTGATCCTTGAATTTGATTGACACATTGTTCAGGGTACAAGCAAAAAATGCAGGAAAAGTAGTTAACCCATTCACATGTATGTGTGTTATATCATATATAAACACATCCAAGCATATATAATCTAAAAGCATCATGCAAAATTTGTTGGGTTTGAATAATTCAACAAATTTTTATAATCATATCTATTTAGATTTTTCGGGCACTTGAGTTCGATTTGTATATTTTTGTGTGTGAAAAGTACGAGTACTTGAATTCATGACGGAGTCTCTTTCTCTAATTTTTTGGTCCCATAATAATTCTCCCACCACGAGATACAATCTTCATGCGGTGGAAGGGCTTGTGTGTTCTGATGACCCCAAGAGCTGTGCAGGCGGGAGCAGCGATAATTGCTTCTTGTAGGATCATCCACGCCAGATAGGTCAAAGGGAAGTAGCCTGACGAAAGGTAGTCCGCGTGGCATCTGTTCGTCATTGAAGCGGCTGCATTGGAGTATGGTCCCAGTAAGGCGACCTTTGAGTGATGGCATCACGGTAAACACAATTGAGGAAGACATCGGGAACTCATCCTAATTAATCAATTCGCGGAACAATGATGGACATGGGTCATATCATGAGTTCTGGAAACTATGGAACTTTGCCCACTAGGCCGTATGCCGTATCTAGTCGTGGCGGGAGAGTCGTCTTCTGGAAGGAGAATGGAATAGTAAGGGTTAGCACAAGTAGCAAAAACTAAAAGGTCGGAAGAAACGAAGTAAATACATACCAGCATAGTAAAAAAATGCTATTAGTGGAAGTAAAGATGCTTCAATGAACTTGATAATGGCTCAAGTCCAGATGCCACCACGAAATCATGGGAAGGAAAACATCAACTAGGAATAAGATCATTAATAATAAAATTTTTCGGGTGTGTCTTTTGGGGAATATAGTATTTGATAGTTAAGGGGGGATTGGAACGCAGTGGCAGTTGAAGGGAGATTCAGTAGTGATGTAGGGTTCTAAGATTCGAGAACAAGGACTGACAGCGTGGAGAAAAAAATATACGGGTTTTGCAGGAGACAGGGCTTGATCATAACGAACACCTGGTGTAACGCCAAAATAAGCAAAAGTTTACATTGAAAATACCCATAGATAGAGAAAGTAACTATTCAGACTATTTTAGAGTCATTGAGTAATACCCTTAAGTAATTACTCGTTAAAACTTTGATTTGGAACCTTTCTTTTAGCGTTGCGGAACCATGTTTGTTGGAGCAAAACGTTATCCTAAATCGGAGGTTTTAGATGTCTGGGTGTGGAGAAGAATGGAAATGTTGTAGCAATTGGCAGAAAGAGAAGCAAACGTTGAAGTTGAGGTGGATATGGGTATGAAAGAGGAGGATAGGGGATTATTGGGAAAAATACAAGTAGGGAAAATGTAGATACAAAGTGTTTTGATTTTTAGTATCATGTTGAAGGCTGCGATGGAGGAAAGAGCATTAAGCAAGCGTGGTTTGTTTTGCGAGTCAAAGAAATTAACAGTTGGATCGTTGTTTATTCTGTTTCCTTAAAATTACTTAAACAGTAAACCTTCCTTACTTGCTTTAAACAGTAAATAAAACCAGACTTGCATAGTAAAATATCAGTAAGATTCCAGAAAAGTGGTTTAAAGCATGGCAACAATGGCGTCACCAATGTAAAGGAATATGGGTAAAATTCTTCGTGGATTTATCAAAGCCACCTGATAAAGACAGCACCATAGGCTTAATTGATAAACTTATGATGGAAAAAATAAGTAGAAAGGAGGGATTTGCCTAAGTACTCCTTGCGGATGGAGAGTAGGGTTAGGCAGTGTCAGCCCGGTAGGTTTGGCAGAAAATAAGTATATATGAGAAATAATAGAAAGAAGTGCATGAGAAATAATGGCATCAATATAGAAATTAAGTGGAGAACTCATCAAATCTGTTATATTTGTGGATAATCAAACTTCAGTTTGTTAATCAGCCAAAGATGACACCTGGTTTTCGGGTTAACTCCGCATTGCTCATTTTGCCTAGACACTCAAGCAGTTTTCCTAGCGTTTCAGTTAGCATCTTCAGATCCAATATTTTCCCAAGAAGAAAATTCAGGCTGAAAGTCTGATGATTTTGGCTGTTACGCCAGCAAAACCGTCGTCTAACCAGATGGAGCAAGGTGAGAGTAATCCGAAAAGCCTCGTGACATCTACAAATCCCCGCGGGAGCTTTCATCACAAGTCAGTGAAAAGGTTATAATCATTGCTTGATTGAAAACAGATACAATTTGATATTTTCGGGATGAAAATTGACAATTAGAAAACAAAGGTCTTCTGGTTTTCAGTAAATGCATACGTTTTGCAAAAATTTGTGGTCATTAACTCATTAAAAAAAACTTTGTTAGATAGATTGTACTTAAGCAGAAGGTGGGCAGGGTACTAATGGTATTAAAAAATAATCAAGTCAGGCAAAGAAACTTAAATTAAGAGATGGGAGTAGATGACTGACATCTTATGTACATAACGAAATTAAAGACATTTGAATATAGAGCGTAGTTTTGCATGTCCATAAAGTAATCGATTTAGCAAAAACATAAGCCTTGGTTGAATGATTTTAAGTGTGGATATAGATAAGAATGGAAAACGAAAATGGACTTGAGGGTAAGCATTCTTGAATTTCACTGTGAAAGACAGGGGAAGCACAAAGATTATTGGCAAGAATTCAAAGAAAATAGGGCAACTAGTCATTTTCTTCTTTACTTATTTATCGACTTAAGGGCGAGGTTGAGACTTAGTCCCTTCTACCATCTAACTCTCACATTAAAGACAGTGCAATGAAGACAATTACATACAGCCAAGCCCTAGATGGGAGATAATCCACCTAGACGGGAATCGAACCCACGACCTCTGGGTTGCAAGGCCACCGGGGCAGGGTAACGTCCTTGCCTTCGGGATAGAGAAGAGGATATTGGAAAATCGAGACAGAGGACAGAAGGGAATCGGCATTGTAGATGGAATTAAGAGGTTTATGATGTATGTGGAGCTAAATGAAGACGTAATGTTATATTTGGTATGGATTAAGGATATTTTGTCATGTGAGTTAACGGTTAGCAGTACAGCTGAGCGAAGTCCCATGATCTATCGAAAACCTGCACCAAACCAGTATATTACGAAAAATAAAAATAATTACATTAATATATTGCAATGAAATTTAATTTACAATTTTAATCAAATTAAATTCATGGTTACTAAACTTTATTGTAATTAAACTAATGATTAATAGCTTCTGAAAAAACCTTGGGTATAGTAGGGTGTATGGAATGCTGGTTAGTCATACATGGTTTGTACTAAAAGTATCGGGAAAAAAAGATTTATTTCAGATATTGCTTAAATGCTTCAAAATTCTTAAAAGTACACCCTTTGAACGTCAACACATTTTTACCAGCGACTTTTCGAATTGAAGAATTCGAAAAGAAGAAAAAAAGAATGAAAGAGAGAATTGAAGGCTCCCAGGTAGGTGGATTCCGGAAAGTCCTTTAGGGGACGGGTGCAAGTGTACCATGGTGGAGATAGCATTTCACTTTGGGAATAGGAAATGGTCTGTTGGTGGCAAGTCTGGACTGTAATGGGGTTTAGGAAGCGTCGCAATGCATTGAAGGTATCCGTAAGCAGACATTCGACTCTACTCTAGGTTCTCCATCAAGATATTCGGGACGCGTTTAGCACAGATCTTTATCATCGCCAAATTTTCAGTGATAATGGTAGGAACTCTCATCTTATCAATGCCAATACGATCTGCAACCATGCTCACAATTGACCGACTTTCAGTATTCAGCACTTCACGCACACGTCAGATAAAAATTAGTGCCGGTCCTTTTTAGGCAAACTTTTACACTTTATCTTATTTTGTGAAACTCAATTGCTCAGAAACAAAGCTATGCAGGGAAACGGGTACCTATAAACGTCTCCCATTTATATTCATCCCCTGATGTTTCAAGCCTAGTGGACCTTATTAGCTTTTCCCATCCATAGTTATTGCAAGTGGTGGATTATTTTATAGAACTTCTTAAAGGCAGTCATGAATATGTCTAAAATAATGCCTCATTTTTAAGAATCGATGTGCCCACCAATGTCCTTATGAAATATTTTTAATGAGTATTTCTTTCATCGCACATGTGTAACACTGGCGGTTTTCTCTCACCATTATTTTCTAATTAATCAGTAAATAGATAATTATTAGAATAGCATTATAAGTCAACAGATGTCAATTTAGTTTATTTGCTGTTCATGTGAATTTCAGAGAATTTACAGGATCTCCTAGAGATCAGTGTTTACCAACTGAATGGCTGATTTGTAAGTTTCATAGCACACTTGAGGCAAAAATTGAATTCCCTTTTCTTTTGAATCATGCTTTCGGTCAATAAACCAATTTAAATATACATTTAAAATTATCGAAGGGAATCAATTAATACATCCGTGAAGTTGTTCACTCGATACGGCGTTAAATCTAGTAAAAAGTTAATTCAAAATTTGTTTCGATAGTACTCAGTGAGTGATTTGAAACGGACTGAAATACTAATAAACTACATAAAATCATAAATGATCTTAGTCCTCTACTGTTTCCGGCAATTTTCATATTTTTCTGTTCAAAATTCAGGCCACGGTGTTCAATCAAATAAAAATATTTATTACGATAGATGATTATAGACCACGCGATGCCAAGCAGTTTGGCGTGAGAATTTCACACATTCTGGATACAGGAATCAGCTCATTTCCTTTTTCCACCATTCGGTTTTCAACGGATGTATTCTTCTTCTTTCTCCTCAATTGGTAGGGATGTTGAGTAGCACGTGTCGTAATTTAAGGTATTTTTTGTTCAATGTCTATCTCTTCTCACTCACGTAGGAATCCTGTTTTATGCTAACCGTAAATTCCCTTTACATCTTCCTCCTTTCCTTTTCGTCATTCTCGCCGCCTCCTTCTTTTTACCTTTGCATATTTTTTTTCTTTCCTCGATCAGATTTACACCCCAATCTAAACGTTTTCCCAGGTGCACTACTTGCCCTGATCCTGCTTTTTTAAATTACTTCTTGCAGCTGCTTCTATTCTCTCACTATCTCAGCCAACTCTACTCTCTCTTCCTTTGCACGCACTTCCAGGGTATTTTTAACATGGTACGCTGGTAGTGCATTTCATGGATTCATTTCATCCTTTTGTTTAAAGGCCAAGGTTTCTGACCCTTACGCTACCACTGCTCTCCGGTGACCGTAAAGTCACATCGCTTACATGATATCTGGGGTTTTCAAAGAGTTTTTAACCCTGTATCTTCATCATACCAGTAATCGAAGCAACTATGCCATTTTAGAGGGCCACCTCGTCCTCCTAAAATTATCTTATTAATGAACATGAACTAGTACAAAATGATTAACCATAATGGCAAATTTTTCGAACTTTTATTCAAATACCTTGTTATCCTTAATCACCGTCAAGTACTCTAAAGTATCAAAGTGATTTGGATGGTTACTCGAAACAGTATATGATTTAATGAACTAATGATTTAAAGTTGTGATACAATTTTTAAAAATTTCAAACTTCCAACATTCAACCTATGGCTGATTTCTAAAAACGAGTCTTTTATCCCAATGTTGGTATCTTTAAATTGTCATCTAATTTTATTTTGCTTTAATCATCGTAATTCCCTCTCTTAATTACGATTCAGGTTATGTTTAAGTTCTTTTTTACAGTTTATAGTTACGTGTTTGCGCACATACACACATGAATGGGGGATGGGAATACACTATGCAATATTTTTGAGCTTCGTCTCTCCCAAATTCTATCGTTTTCAACCTCTCTATGGCGTGTTACCCAACCAAGATCAGTCTCCAGGGTCCGACAACGGAATCGAGATGTTAACTACAAATTACACGACTGGAGAGAGGCCGCGTTTTTCGAAGATTGAATTAATCCAACTTCGCTCACGCCTTTGCCCTCTCACCCAACCAACAGCAATCCGATCCGTTTCTCACAACCCTCGTCCCAGTTCAGCCACTTCTCATCCTCCCGTGTTCGCACGCCCTGACCTCGTCCCACACCGCTCCAGCCCCTTCCTCCTCGAGAACTGTCCGTTAAATCTTATCGCTTGCCCGTTTTGTCACCCACACCGCAGCTTGTCCGCGGAGGAACTTCCCCCTCCCTCCCTGTTCCATCTCCTCTTCCACCCACGGCACCCTAACGATATCTTTCCTCCTCAACCAGAAAGAAAACGAAAATTACGCTCGTCCGAGTCATTATTATTTTCTGTTAAAAATAAGTTTTTTTCCACTCTCTTACGGAAGGATCTCTTACCCGCACGCACGCATTCCCTCCCGCGCCAGTCACGTGGCTGGCCCCCGTCCCATAAATTTCGAACTGCGCGACCCATTATGGAAACGTGAGCGCAAGGAGGTATGTCGCGTGGGATGAATAAATAAGGAGATACGCCTTGAAACAAACCACTCTGCCGACACGCCAACGGCTCCGGCTCAAACCCTCCCAACAGGCAACAACCGCTTCGCGCTCCCGCACCCTTCCTCCTTCCACCTGCACCCCTTGACTTTCTTCTCCCTCTATTGTCGTCCCTATAAACTCACCCAACCAGATGTCAGAGACCGGGCCACTGGCCGGGGGGCCGGGTTCGATCTTCGATTATGTCGTGCGAACCCTGAGCTTCACCCACGCGGCATGATTTTTCAGGTGCTAGAAATTGGGAAAAGCCGTCTTACTAATCTTATATGTGAGCTTCTCCTGCCGTTGAGCTTAGGAGTCTACGCAAATATTTCAATATAGGTTTTTCGTCCTGAATTGCATCGTATTTAGTTAATTGTATAAAAATACTTTTGATGTGGATATATTCACATCTAAAATTGTATTGAAAATATGGTTGCATTTCTTTCCCTCGAAATAAAGTACCTGCCGAATAAATGTACAAATATCCATCAAATATTGTATTTATACTTTTTCCAGTGTTTTAATAGTCAACGCACATGACATTTCATTTAGATTGACCAAGTCCCAAATATTTTAATATTTTTAGGTAATCTATCGGTAAAGGTAGGTTCATGGATGGACACAACCACCAAATAAATATTTTGTGCATCAAAACAAAACAAAATCCAGAATCCTACTCTATATCAGGACCCTCTTCATCTCTGAGTACTTCCTACCTCCCTTCATCCCGTCCAACATCCCTATCCTGTTCCTGCCATTTGCTCGTTTGTCTAACAGTCTCCCCTCTATTACAGCATTCAAAATCCCACTGCAGATCAATACGCCCCTCATCCATTTTTCCTGCCTCCAAAGTATTTCTCCCAACAAACCCCGCCCTTCGCCCACCATACCAAGTAATTCCTCATTTGTTTTCCTTTCAGTCCATTTAACCTTCTCCATCCTTCTCGACACCCACATTTTAAAAGCCTCCAATCTACGTCTATCCTTCTGCTTCAAAGTTTTCTCAAGTCTTTTATTAATATCCAACGTTCCTGTCATCAAATCCCTCCTCCTTGGAAAGCCTCTTTCCCTGGCGCAATTCTTCTCCTTACGTCCCTACTACTTTGACCGTGTTGGTCCAAAACACTCCCGAGATACGTTAACTGTTCTACCTGCTCTAGTTTTTGTCCTCCTATTTTAAAGTTTAGCTTGGCCTTTTTCTTCCTAGAAAATCGCAAAACCTTTGTTTTATAAATATTGATTCTCATCCCATATCTGTCACACTCAATTCCAATTCCATCAGAAATGCTTGAAACCCTTTGGATGACTGACAAACTAAAGCTTAGCCATCAGCGAATCTAACTGATTTTGCGAATTCCCCGCCTACTTTCATTCCTACCTCCTATCCTTCCCATGCCTCTTTAATCCTTTCCTCTACATACACGTTGAGCAGCAACAGTGATAATAGGCAACCTTGCCTTACACCTCTTCCTAACACTACCCATCCGGACTCCCCATTACCCTCTCGCACCTAAGTAGTCTGAGATATGTACAAGTTGCGGATTAGCCTCCTTTCCCTCCAATCTATTCCTATTTTCTTCAACATACTCATCAGTTTTTCCCAATTCACTCGATCAAGCGCTTTTTCGAAATCTACGAAACTGGCAAATACATCTTAATTGTATTCTATATTCCTCTCGATTAGTGAGCTCATTTCTGCAATGGCATCACGAGTACCTCTCTTTCTTCCTAAACTGGAACTGGTCATCCCCGAAGTAATCATTTGCCCTCCTCTCTATCCTTTTGTTTATGATCCTGAGAACAAATTTAGCTGCGTGGGATATCAAACCTATTGTTCTGTATTCCACACATGATGTAGCCATTATCCTTTTCGGAATAGGAACTAAAACTGATCTCACAAAGTCTTCCGGCCAGATTCCTTCCTCATAGATACTACGAATCAGCCCATTTATCCTCTTCCTCTCATATTTTCCTAAACCTTTCAATAGTTCCGCGGGATTGTAATCCGCCCCCACGGCCTTATTTAGTTTCATCTCCCTTAATGCCCTTTCTATCTCATCGTCGAGTATGCCTGGACCTAAGCTGTGTTCCTCAACGTCATGTTCCTTTTCTATGTCTAACTTCGTTGTTCCAAGTTCTTTACCATACAGTTCTTCTATATACTCCTTCCATCTCTCTTGGATCTTTCCTGCGTCAAACATTACCTTACCCGCCTTATCTCTAACTGCAATCGTTGATCTCCCTTTTTTACTTCCTGATAAAGATTTAACTTTGCTGTACAGCGCAACGATTTCACCCTTCCTATGCAGACTTTCCATATCTGCGCCCTGCGTCTTCCACCATGCTTCTTTTGTTTTATTTCTTGCCCGTCTTAATTTCTTATTTAACTCATTTTAATTCATTTTACCTAACTCTGTGTTTACTTTCTTCCATTTTCTCCTCTCATCCATCTTTCAAATCATCTCATCCGTGATCCATGGTTTCCTAGTCCCTTAAGCGTTAACGGTTCCAAATAGTGTCTTTTGCGGCTTTCAATAACCCTTTCTTGAAACTTTCCCATTTTTCTTCGATAGTACTAGGCTCTTTACCATCCTCCATGATTTCTTCTACCGCCTGTTGGTACTTCTTCCTTTTCCAACCATTTGATGCTTCTACGTTCCTTATCTTATCTTTTTGAAACTGACTCTACATTTTATAACAACTAAAATGTAGTCAGAGTCCGCCTCCGCTCCCGGGAAGATGTGCGAATTTATCACACTGCTGCTAAACCTGTTTCTAACCACGATATAATCTAGCTGATACCTTTAGAATCACCTGCATTTTCCATGTGTAACTACGCCTGTTTTGATGTCTCAACCAAGTGTTGGTGGTCACTAATCCCTTTCTCCTGCAGAACTCAACTGCTTTCTCTCCACGGTCTTTCCTCGTGCCTAAACCGTAGTTCCCCACCTCATTACTAACTCTTTCTTCGTCTACCGCCGGATTTCAATTCCCCATTACGATCAATTGTTTCCCTGTAGGAATACACGTGAATATATCCTCTAACTGATTGTATCTGAACGGTTGCTTAGTGGCGTGTACAGGTATATCTGAACAATGACCATGATCGTCGGTTCTGCTTTTTTTTCTACTCGTAATATTCTCTCCGTTACCTACTCTATGTTGACTACGTTTCTTCCTACCTCTTTATTTTATATTATGGTAGCTCCTCGTTGGATCTCTTCCCCGCCGCTGTATATTATTCTATAACTATCACTCCATTAATCCCTGCTATCCTTCCTTCTAACCTCGCACAAACGTAAAATATCTATATTTTCCGTTTTCATCTCTCGCTTAATATTCTCTAAATTTTCTGTCCTCAACATTGTCCTAAGATTCCAAGTTCCTATTCTAACTAAATTGGTCTTCTTCGTCTGGGTCTTCTGTCCTGCTCCTGTCGGTTTTCCCCTGCAAGGGTTTCGTGGGATGACGACCGCGGAAGCCTTGCCTCCCCCGCTGCCGAGCACGACACATGGCCGATTGGGCCGATCCCCGTAGTTGCTAGGAGTCATATTCTCTGAAGTGTCCATCATATTAATCTTGGGAATAAAAATTCAGGTGGTTTCCCGTTGCCTTCTTCACTAGTGTTTTTAACGTGACACCATCACTTACTGGCCGCCCCACTAGGGTCAAAGGCTTCGCGGACTACCTTTCGTCTGGCTCCTAACCTTCGATCAATGTAATGAGTAGCCCTACCAGGAGCAATTATCATTTCCTCCACCAGCGCCACGGTAGGGGTTATTGGATCGCACATACCCTTCCACCACGTCAAGGTTGCATGCTTACATTAATACGGTATTTGGTACTGTAATTAGCTCTTTTATGTAGATGTGCTGTGGGATATTTATCTGTAACAGTTAATAAAACTAGGCTGTAATGGAATTAACTAGCTGGACCTAATTAATGCAATACATATATACATATGAACGTACAATAGAATAGTGATGTGTAGCTACACTCAGCCTAATCAAACCAAACTTTGAGGTGCTATAACTTACGTTTAAACTTTACTGGCTGCGGCATGGACTTCTCAACCTGTACATTGTATTTCATCCTCTTGACGCATGAGGCAGTTCCCTAAATTGGGTTGAACCTTATAGTAGTAATGAAGACTAGGCACTTTTTCTCGCGTCTTGTCACGAGAAACAAAACTAGAATAAGCACCCGAATATTAGAATTGACTTGAGACTGCAATTCAACCGACCGACCTTTTTGGAATTGGTGTCGGAGCATTTGTTAACGGTAGTGAACTCATGCGGGGAGTGGGCTGGGTCTGGAACGTTTTTTTTTTTGGATAGTGAAAGCAGGGAGTTGGGAAGAAGGGTTCCGTGGTTTTAAAAACGAGAGAGATACCCTCTTTCCGGGCCCTGTCGGCTGCCAATACCTCCGGGGGGCTTGTCCTCCATTCCTTTTCCACCTCCAAGGAGAGCAGCGTGTAGCCAAAAAATATTTCCTTTCAGAAATTTCTCTCTTCCTCTCTCTCTATTTTGAATCCCCAACCCGTCCGCTCCGTCTTGATCGCGTCTGATATTCTGAATAACTTATGACTATTTTCCTCGAGTTTTCCTTGTTGTCCCTTGGCGGGACATGCTTTGAATGCACTTGGCAGGCGACTCCGGAATTCATGAGAGAAGAAAGGAACGCCCTCGCTCGGGAGTAGTGCCTTCGATTTCGCACTCGGGTTGGCAGAAAACAACTATTAATTGTATCACGACACACTTGAAGTGAGGGTTTTATCTTGGGGGTGGGGAAAGAGTTGCTATTTGCCTTAAGCGTATTCCTCACAAGTGATTGTTTTGCTCGAAAGTTTGATATGTGGGATGTGGCAAGGGAAATAGTCCGTTAATCCGTTTTACTTAGCTGACACTCGAAGTTTATTCACACACTAATAAACCAGGCGGACATAAATTGTACTTTTTTAGATATCGCTTAACTTTCATGACGATTATGGATTTTTATGAAACTGGATGGATTGTATGCCAGGAATATTTGAGAAAAATCATCAATATTAATTTATGATTTTACCCAAGATATGTCCTCTTGAATGATGAAAGAGCATTCGATCTAGAAAACGTCTAAGGTTGATGGGCTATTGAAGGACCAAAATAATTCTTTAAACACATTTCGCCCAAAGTAGTTGAAAAAATATTAGATTTGACACCTACCGAAACATGTTATTGATTGCAACGAACTGAAAAGTGAATAATTTTATCCTGCGATATTGAAGAAACATACGCGTTAGCAAATGTAGTAGGGAGAAATGAAAAAAGACAAACTATTGAAAACTGGATATAATTGCTAATTAAATAGTATAATTTCCACGACATAAATATCTACTCTTCCCTTTTATGGAGGAAAATCTTCACTTATTATTGTCATTGTTTGAATATATTTAAGGTTATGGAATAGAAGTGTCTTTATATAGTTTTGATCCTTACTATGAAAACACAATAAGGGGTTTCTCAAACTTTGGTGTGTTTTTGAGATTCATTGCGATGTGCTTTTGGAAATCTACAACTAGAGGAATAAGAAGTAATGTATACAATTTTCAATCCTGCTCAATTAAGCACCAAGTTTACTAGGTATGCCGCAACCGTATATGTTCATTTCCAAAATTCCAAATTCCAGCTTCAGATTTCCAAAATCCAGCTCAATATTAATTTTCGATCATATTAAAAAAATCAGTGGGACATTTTGAAATGAGATTTTTAAAAAACAAAAGTAAATTCTTAAACTTTGGGAATGCTGAGTTTAATAAATAGAACAAGAATAGCGATTAGAGCTGGAGGAAAACTGTTTTGGAGGAATGGAAAACAAATAAAGTGTATTAGGAGATGACTCATATGAAGGAGAAAAACTGTTGCGAAGAGGAAAGAGTGAACTGGACTTCGAAAGTACAGTATGCCTTGTTGTAAAAGTAGTAGGTATTTTCAAATGGAATGTCTAGTTATAACGTTACGAAACCTAGTGTGTGTGAGTGGGAAAATAGGATATGGGCCAAATTGATGACTTTTGTATATTTAGTATATGTAGACAACGAAGAAGAAATGAATTACTTCAGAAAGGGTGACAAAAATAAAATGTTAGATGACATAGAATAAAATTAAGACTAGGGGTTGGTAAAGGAGATTCATAGTGAGAAGAAAAAGCATAGTGAATAACTAATTGAACAATGAAAGTTTTCATCGAAGGGAGAGTGTCAGGTAACCGATGCAGAGGCAAGACAGGATAAGCTTTATATTGAAATTAGTTAGATTATATACGTATTCTTACACCTTGGGTTGTTTAAGGAGTAATATATGTTTAAATTTCATGGGTTTTTGTGATAGGTTTCTGGATGAATTAGAAACTTATCTCAGCTCAAATGACTGCTATAAAAACATCTTCATCAATACTCTGCGAGCCATCAAAAAGGTGTGTGGCAGAGGGTGCAGCACCCGGAGGAAAAGATAAGGGATGAGGGGGTTAGGGTTTTATAAATGGATGGGGAAAGATGGGGGAACCTGCAAAAAAAATATAATTATACTCGTATAACCATGCGCAGTCCCTACCTTGTAGGTTAATACTCATTGTGTCGAGCTAACTCCTGGAGGATTTCGATTACAAGCATTCTGGTCTCTTATTCTTGTAAAAAATGACCATTTAAACCTATCAGTCTTGCAGTCTACTTCTCTAATCTTATAATCGTGATCCCCTCCACCCGTAATACGTTGGGGTTCATATTATGTCCTTGATGTCATCGGAAAAATTTTTTATCCAGATCTCTTTGGCTCTTATTGATGCGACAAAAAATTTGCACTTGTAGCTTAACTTTTGCTCCATAAACAGTCAGCATTTATGCTATATAAAACTGTCGAATATGTTTTGAAAACTAATGATTGCAAAGTCCCCAAGTTTAGAGAACAGTCTGATTATTCTATCAAGGGAAATACAGCAATATACTGACGCATTTCAGTATATTAAATGATGGCTGAAAATAGAAAAAGTTCATTGAGATGAAAGAAGTTCCTGAATGACCACAGAAAAAACTCGATGCATAAAAAATTCTAAAATACTTGGAAATATAAAAAATACACAGAATAGTTGAATAGACAGGAAGCAATCAATAAAGGGTTTATGGCACGTCTATGCGCTAAATGAGTTGCTGTGTAGAGTGAAATGCCAAGATTTCATGTAGCGCTTGCTCTGTCTTAGTATGATTACGCTCTCAATTAGCAGCGGATGTAGGGAGTGAAAATACCCTCGCAGTAGTCAGCGATGAAGCTAAATTTGAAGCGTCGGATCACTGCCGTTCTGCAAATGAGAGACGTGTGACCCCAAGATTTCCTCTATGTTCCGCCGGGCTTGCGTTGGATCCACATAGCTACACTCAAGACATATTTTCCCTCGAATACGACCGGTGACTGATGCACCCTCAAGCGTACTCTGATAAAAAGCAAAACGACGCTCAAAATCAGTAAATTTCTGCTGAAATACATTAGATTACAATAGATACTGTATTCAATTGGAGTTCATATTTGCTGACTAACTCATTTTTAAGAATAAAATCACAAAAAATTAAATTCATAATTGAATAACTGTGACAAATTTTATTTCTCGTTATTTCATGGTTAAATATTGCTTGATTATAATCTGTTGGAAAGGAATATATTTTAAATTACTTTTGGTCAGGTGCTGCCTTAAAGAGGGCAAAGGATATATATTAAATGAAGAAAACAATGTACTTTTCCTCTGTACTTCATTTTCTGCCAGTGATGATGACGCCTTAGCGTTGAATCGAGTAGTACAAAATTAAAGAGCAGTGAAACAAAATACAATGTGTTCTTCATATAATGAACATGAACTTCCTCAAATTTGTGTCAGAAACAATTAAACACAGGGTAAAGAATAATTTTTGGGTTGTTTAGACTAATAACTTTGTTTGGATTTCAAAATGTAGTCGTATATATTTCAGCACAGTGAACGATCTTGCAAATAATGACCCAAAGAATGTTTCTCATCGTATTCTAATAGGAATTGATTTTCAGTACCGTAAACATTTAATTTTTTTATCTATGCGACCAATTTATCCTTCTATGTAGTCATTCAATAGGAGGCCATCCATTGATGATATTTGAACTTAGCTACAGAAAATTACAGCACCAGACATTCTAATTGAGAATACCTCGCTAATAGAGCCTGATGTGCTCTCTGACGTGCAGAGAATACAACTCTATCCATGCGTGCTGCATTCACTACGCATCCACGTGAACTAGTCGCGAGTGATCATTGCAAAGGGGTTGTATCCGTGCTTAGCTGACTGGAAGCGTAGGAATCTAGACACTATAAGTCCGTATCTTGTGCCGCTGGGCGATTAAAGCTTTAGACAGAAATATTTTATATGAAATAGCGCCGGAAATATTCTCAAAAGAAAAAATGTCTCAAGGAGAAAAAATCTTAAATATGCTGCTGAATGAATATGAATTCCTCGCGTAAACAAATAATTGAAAGTCAATAGAAAGGAATAACATTATCCATTTACGCAGTAAATTTATGCATACTGATGGTAGGTTAACAATTATCAACTCTGCAGCTTAAAAATTCTTTGAAATGAAGTGTATTCAGAAATTCATATTTTTGAGTTTTAATTTATTGAAATTGGAAACATTGCTGCTACTGATATCTAAAAAAATTGATAACACAGTTTCAAGGTGTCGATGTCAGAGCCCATATAAACAAATGGAACGATTTCAAATGAGTTTTAAAATTCCAAAAGTATAAAGTAATAAATACAGTTACTTAATGCTATCAATATATGATTCTTCTCAGATGGAAGGAACTAATAATGCATTAATTCCTCTCTTGCTTTCGCCGTGATATGATTTTACTTGGTTACACAAAATATGATTCCTTTATCAAAAGATTAAATTTAAGATTTTGAATACTGTAAATTTAAAATTACTAAATATCAAATGTAAAACAGCATATATATTACTGTGTAAATATTCTATGGGAAGACAAATGGTTGAATAGTACCAACGTAGTGCGTAAATGATAATCCTGATACTTAATGAAAGAGAGAGCATTTTTGGAGAATTGGTTTCGCCGTTTTATACGTTTTTACATCATTATCAATTTAGTTTTTGAAAAAGAAAGTAAAGTATTCACTCCAACTCCCATATATTGGTGTGTTAGCATGACCCTGAACTATTATCGACTCACAAAAATGTAAAAAAATCAAAACCGATTAAAATGAATAACATTGGATTTTAAACCTGCAGCAATACATTATTAATTAACTCCGTTTATCTGGAAATAGTAATGGTGGTTTCATAAAAATGATACATTTAGAATTAAAAATGATGTTCACTGTCACCATAATGTGAAATTTCTTCATTTTTATCACACCTGAAGTGATAAGGAATGACGAAAGAGTATGAAAAATTCAAAGAAAAATAACCACCGCGAGTGTTGAGGTGCTAATCTTGCAACAGTATGAATCATATTTAAATCAAATAAATTTTCGTGGAAAAAATGGATTTCATGGCAGAATATTGTTCACAGTTTTTATTTCACATCATACAGATATCGTCATTTGGTGCTCTATTACATTCAAATTCACCCTTAGATTAAATTGTGTATAATTCAAATACTCTATTGACATAAAAGGTAAATGACACTCAGTGAGAATGCTCGTGGAAGCAATAACTTTCTCCTTTACCTTGGTTGCCAAATTTTTTCCTCCTCTTCCGGCATTCTCACCATCCTTCTCTTTCTCTCTCATCCTGTTATTTTCTGGCACTCTCTTTAAGTCCCTATTATCCTAATCCTTCTCCTTCCCTTAAATCTCATTTCTCTTTATCCTAATCTCATTGGCCTTTGTCCTCATGATTTCTATCCCTTCGTCCTTTTTCTCTAAAATTGGATTTTAGTTAGGATTCGGGCTCCTGTAGGGGTCAGTGACAATTCCAGTATGTAGTCTGGGTAAGATATCACATGTTTGGCACTTTTTCGTCGTATTTTGATCCTATTTGTGATGAATTTTAAGAATAACTACAAAGTCAGAACTATATTTTTTGAATAGTACTTTCAGGAGCCTCAAATAGTAACGGAGAATTAAAAGTTACATCGAAACTATTCTTATCTTTAAAAAACTTTTGCCACGAATGCGTGAATTGAAGGTAATAGAAAAATTAAATGTAACGTATGAATGATTAAATCTAACGGCGAACTCTCTCTTATGTATTCGTTATATCTACCCCTGCAGGTAGTGACGAAAAAATTAGATCGATTAGAAACGAATAGAATGAAGATGAATGGAAAATAAATTGGTCTAATCCCTTTTGCTTCTGTATTAACTACCACCACTCTGTTGCGTCAAAGATACTTAGGATCCCGCAAAGGATGCCACGGAAGGCTTTCAAAAATTCTTAATTGCAATGAATAGAATATTTGAATGTAGTATGAAAGAAAAGGAAATTTTGATATTATCAGTAAAAATTTAATGAAATACGGAAATACAAATGAGATTATTGAAAAAACCTATTTCTTTTTAATGCGAAGTAAAAAATAAATAACTTCGATGATAGGTGAGAGATGGTCATATAGGGTGAAATTTGGACATATAGATGCAACTCAGCGTGAATGGTGTTCATATTCAAGCGGCACTGCCAGCCTCGGAGAAATTTGGGCTATAAATAAAAACATATAAGTGAAAAACTAAGGATAAAATAAGGTACTTCATGAATCATATGCATTGGAAAAGAGACCCCGAAAGATAGGAAGTTTAAGAAACATAGTGAGGGAGACAACGTCTGGTTCTTGAGTGCCTCGCGAAGTGAGAAACGAGGAGATGCAAAGGAGAGTATTATGGGTCACCTCATGAAAAAGAAGGAATAGTTTGGACAAATTGTTGACCACAAGATATGATGAATTATTAAATGGGGTATTGAATGGAAGCCTTGAGACGAACTCTGCAAGAAGAAGCTCGTGCGTTCTATCCTTGTGGAAAATTAGAAAAGTTGTGAGACGGGAAAATTGTCGAAAAGGAACTCGTATGAAACAAATGATATAAAAAAATAAAAGGTTTTTGCATTCGATATTTGAGTCAAGCGTTAATTTTGACAATGCTCATTATTTATTTGGATCCAGAAAATGATATAAAATTGTCATTAGTTCATGTAAATTTTAATGTATTCATTGTTATCTAAATGCAGAAAGAATAATTTTATTCATGAATACAGTCACCATTAAGTATCAAGTAACACTAAGAATAAATTCTCGATACACAGTTATATTTGTGTCATGGTTGACGTGGAATCTATGAAAGTAATTTATTCATCTTTTATCTGTAAACAGTGCCATTGAATATTGACGCCCCATAAGGTCTTTTACTGGATGTCGTACATTTTGTCTTCTTAAACATGAATATTCTTAATCGAGTCATCCGTCTGTAATCATTTCATTTTTTTTCAATTAGACCTCACCTCAACTTTTCTCTTTGACAGAGAGCGATGATTGAGGCTGTGTATTTTGGGGAGTGCTATTTGGGAAGAAAAAGAGGTCCACAAACAGCGTCCAAACACAAATTTCTCCATTTAAAAATGTCCAAAGCGACTCTCTTTCATTTTATACCTCCGTCTTTCCACATGCCGTTTTTTTCATTTATTCTTGGCTACTTTTTCAACGAATCCCACCGTCACTCCTCATTTTATTCGTTGGATACTAATTTCAATTGAAATTACCCCTGCCAATAGATAATTGGTATTTATTACGTTGGCATAATATCTCCGTAAATTCTGGAATTTCGTCATCCATGAGGTTGATTATAATATGATTGGAACATCATATATAATACTTCAGCCGAAAACATTGTGAAAAATAAAGTTGCATTTTACGAATACAATGGTGTCAATGTGATTGCTATTGTTCATCATCGTCGTATTTACTCAATGAAATGAGATTGAAGCTAATATCATTCGTATCTAATGAATCGTTCTCCTAAAAATTACATTTTATGCGTGGGCAAGCCCAAAATGTTGTGGTATTAGCAACCATTTTTGACTTCTTGTATCATCGTGGGTCGTTCATTTTAATAATTTTTCAAATTATAAACAGTAAAGTATCATGATCTCTTGCCGGGCGAACGTAACTAGGAGCAAATTTGTTTCACTATTTCATGTCTGAGCATTTAGAAATGATTCGCGATTCCAATATTAGGTTACCACGTCTTTTTTACGCCGAATAATTTTGAACATTACCCACTTTTGCCAGAGTAAACCTCCAAATCCCTCCTTTAAAGATTGTGATTCGCATTTATGTCCGGGGCGTCAACCTTTACTCGCAGCAAGTACCGAAAAGTAGTGGGAGTGGCACCCCCTGGCCTATCTCATTCTGCCTGGAATGAATGCCTCAGCACGCTGCGTGTGATGCCGTCGGATTCATTTAAAGGAAATCAATAAGGCATTACACTCAAGTGCTTTTTGTGCCCACTGTAACGTATTGTGAAACATCAGCAGATTTTGCGTTAATGTCATTAATCTTTCCTAACCCTAGGCATAATCTAAAGTGGAATTCGGAGAAGATATATAATTGTTACGCCTCCGAGTAGTAACATTTTCAATTGACAAATTGTTTCCTAAAATGCGATATCAAATATCCTGCAACACCATAATACACAAAAACACGCTGCCGTAAAATGAATTACATCCTTATTTTGCGATTTTCTCCTGTTTCAGATTGATACTTTTATCGATGACTATATTTACGCCTGAACCTATTTGGAAAAAGGGCAAGAATTTGGCTTGCAATTTGTTCAACATTTTAAACAGCAACCTATTAAATTCGTCAAATCGTTGGAGTTGTTTCTTTTACCACATTCATCAGCCCTTTGAATTATATTTAATAAATCATTTCCAAAATTTCATACAACCTACGCTGTGAAATAGCGGTATACTACATGGACCTTTAAATCTGTAACCATAATGCAACTTATGATGCATTGGTGTTATTTTATGATAAAATAATAAAATTTTGTGTTCTTCGAGTATTAATTTCAAAGCTTATTTTAAATATAGCATTCTATCATGAGCCGTAATTTTTTTAATATCCTTCTCTCCACCCTAAAAAAATACAGCATGTATATTTTTGGGAGTTGCGCTAAAAAATATTTTTGTACGGAATCTCATATGAATAATATAAATTCTACTGCAGGAATGTATCAAAATTCTTTTGATTGAAATCCTATATTTTATTGAATATTTCTCTAAGGCTTTCACAAATGAGCGTCCAGTGAGATAGGATTCACCAAAACAAAATGCGGGTTTAAGATACTTCTCAATCCAGTCAGCGTTTCAAAGAGCAGTACACATATTAAGTGCAGTGCATTACAAATTTAGGAACAAGTGCTTTTTCTGCTTACGTGGGCATAGACTCTCATTCCACTTTTTCCTATGGCATTGAGTCTCCTCTGTCAAAATTGGATGTATCCAAGGCCTTTGGATTCAAACATCTTTTCTTTCACCAGAACGTCGCGATAACTTGGGATATCGTCTCCCATATTCAGGCGATATTGGCTTTTAATGTTATTCTACAGAGTAGCCATTATGATGAAAATTGTATTTTACGAAGAAAAACGAGATGAGCGATATGTTCATTTAAGGTCAACAACCGCCAGTCAAAATATAGATTTTTCAGTTATGCATATTGAATCCAGGCCAAGGAACAATTTTTATCCTCGGAGTTTCCTACCTTCTACCATCCACATCACCTGTCTTCATTCCATGAATTTCTTTCGTTTCTCTAAAAACAGTAGTGCATGTTCATACCATACATACGTGTTGTTGTTGCTGACTGCTTAATACTTGTACACTACTTTGCAGTTGTAGAATCTCTTGTCCTATCATTAATTTTCCTTGTTTGTTCCCAACTTCCCCTGGCGTTTGGTGAGACACCCACTGAACTCCATTAATGGTAAAAGAATCGGGTTGTTTCAAACTTCGCAGATACCAAGGTTAATTCAATTGCCTGTAGAGCATTCTGAACAACTGTGAGGCATCCAAACGAGACGTTTTCATTTCTACAAAAACCCACGAAGGTAAACTTTCAGGAGGGGTTTTTGCATGCTATTTACTGCATGAATATAGCAAATATAGTACTAAGTGAGCGTATTTTGCGTTGAAGAGATAAATAGGGGGTGCAAAATGGAATACTTACCTCAAATATCGTCAAATCGTGGATGTATAATGTGAATTCGATGTGCCTACGTGTGCTCTGAGGTGTGGTGTGGAATATATTTCGGCCATTTGTATTTTAAAGCCGATGCACCGAAGCTTTTACGATATCTACTCTCTCAGCCTCACCAATACCCTCGCAATTACCCCGTTTGTAGTGCTCCCGATCGTCCCTCCTACCGCCCTCAACCGTGTACCGTTTCTCCTCTGCCCACTCAGCTCTCCTCATCTTTGGATCTCTTTCCCACACCCTACTGCTTTCGCACCCACTACCCTACACGCCTTACCCGCTAGCCTTACCTCCCCCTCTCTTCCCTAACTCACCCCTTTCTCCTATCGACCACTATCCCACTGTCTCCTCCTCATTCCGCGAATCGTTTGAAATTCCAAACATTTCGCCGGAGAGGTTGTGAGAGTCTGCCTTGTCATAAACACATCCACGGAGAGGGAGCACATCGCCAATGATTAGGAATTCGATTTTACCCGAACCGCGTTCCGTAACTGCAGAATGATGTCACCAATTAAGCAATTTTGTCACCGGGGTGTAGCGACATTTACTTCAATTTGCCGGAGGTATCCACCTAGTATACCCTGGGAGCGACGTTCGGCTTGTTTTGTGAAAATAAAATTCCTGTTCATTCATTTACCCATTTAAATCATATATGTAGTTGGGTGTATATATACCTAAAGAGGAACAACGGGACGTAAACTCCAGCTTTAAATCCACTAAATCAAGAGTATTCGTTTTTTTTTCTTTTGTCATCTAATCATCAATGAAATTTTAAAAATATTATTTTGGTCATTAAGCATCAAATATTGGTTATATTTTATTTTCTCAGAGAGAATGCATTTTCATATTACATCTTCTTGATGTAATGAAACATACAAACATGACACGATAACAAACCAACAAACCTTTTTTTCACCTGATCGGCAAAAATAACACTATTATGAATTCATAAACTTCTAATTCATCAAATTCACTGATTTGCATTGATTATTGCAGTTAATATGTACAGGTATATACATATTATTATCCAATCATTTGAGTGTTTTGGCATTTCAACTCTATTACTGATAAATTCTATTAATATTCCCTTACATTATTCATTATGAGAAATATGGAGTGCAACAACTAATTTATTATCACGTCATTGATCGTATTTGGCGGGAATAGTTATTTCATTCGATAAAAAAACAGCTATAGCAATTCCTTATCTTTAAATAGCCACGAGAAATATAAGGATTTAATAATTATGATATGATGGAAAAAATAGATGTTAACTAGTTCAAATTCACATTACTTTTAATCGTCTTCATAATTGTAACAAATTGAAATTCCTCTCATTTTCTTAGCTCATCACGCTCATAAGGTAATCACGATCATAAAGCAACTCACATTTTACGTAATGATTGCAATTATCTAGTTTCCTCAGTTTAATTATGACGACGGTATAGGAGTATATTTTACCTTGGAAAATGAGTCTCATACGTTCTGAGCGCCTTTCCATTATCGGTAAGGTCAGAAAAGAAAAAATGTGTATCCTAAAGCACAGTAAGTAATATATAACCTTTAGGGAAAAAGAAAAGGAAACTAATAGCTTTTCCTGGTCAGAATAACTTACATGTATACTATATTGAAGTGTGGGTATGTAAACAGCTAATAAACTTACTAGGTGTAAAATAGGTACACATTAAATGTAACTGAAATTTTAAATATCAAAAGTGAAAAATGGGAACATAAAATTCTAATGCGCTAAAATTTATTTAAATATTTTAAATACATTTTTATTATTTCACTTAAAGTCAAAATTGATATAAAATGCTAAAACTCGTTGAGAGACACCAGAATTACTAAATTTTTACAAATAATTTTTTACTGTTTAAATAATTGAAATTTCCTTGGCATACTTTGTTACAGTTTTATATTCCAATTTTCAAATAAAATTTATGCATGAATCCAGATAATATATTTTGGATTAATTTGGATCACTTTATTTAAAGAAACAGCGTTCAATTTCTCGTGCCTTGAATCATGAAATTTTATATTTTTTTCTGGCGTAATGCCTGAATTATGCTATATTAAATGAAGAAAACTCTCCTGATTCACACGAATCCTGTCTTATTCGTGGCTGGTTCAAGATTGGAGAATCATTTGGAGCGAATCCCAAATCTGTCTTCGACAGGGGTGGGTAGAAAATGGTTTTGAGTTGGGGGAAAAGTTTAGTGAAAGGATACAAACTCGATAGAGACTTGATGAGGAAGGGTTTTATTAAATTTGACACGGCATATAATACGCATGTGATTTCCCAATATTAAGTTGTCGAAGTCGATGATAGATATTTTCCTAGCTTTGAAATATCCATTTTAACCCCAACAATTAATTAGCGTAGGTCTGCTTGACCGTCCTTTTCTTTCCAAAACTCATTGACCATGAATAGTTTTAATCATTATTTTTAAAATTTTGGTGCACCACTGTTTAAAACGATAAGTAAGTCGCTTCTGTATAAACGAGAGTCGCCTTGAAAAGTCTCAAGGATATCATCATGCCAATTTTTCAAATCTGAATTCAGCTAATCTCTATGCGGTCTACGCTGAAGAGAATATTTTTTATCGTTGTTTTAGAGGAGGAAACCATGACAGGAGTCCCGAGTACTTAAACCTCTTTCTTCAATATATCGATTCAAGCTTTTCCTGTCTTTCATATTCAGATGGTGGAAAAGAGCATCCCTTTCCTTGTGTATGCGGGTACATGAGTTTCCACTTACTGGGCTCAGGATAAGGGACAGGTAAAAGACATATCAAACCCCATTGATGAGCGTACATACATGTCAAAGTTATCCGAGAATCTTTTAACAACTAAATTAAACATTGCATTTCTTCATTAAGGTATCATTACACACCTCAACATAATCTCTCAGGTATATGGCCTTAGAGGTTAAAATCAAAGCGGAAATTACATCTCTATCAACTGAAGCAGATTTCTCTTTGGTTTTTGAGTGTGCGTAACATCTTTGGTTCACACAACCAATCAAGTCAATCTCTCATAATGAGAGCGCCGTCATTTATTTAAATATGAGTGAACCATGAGTCAGGGACTAATTAATGTACACATCAAAGAGGTCGCTGCGGTATCAGAATCTGCGGTACTGATATAATGCGTTGAATAAACATCAGTGGATGAAATATTATGATGATTTATAATAGCACGCGGATTATGTGCAGTCTTCTGCTTTATTTGCTTCCCAAAACACCTCCACTTAAATTAAAGTTTTTTTCGAATGTTTTATCGTCTCTGTGAGCGCCCTATTTATACTATTTATGCGTGCTCCGGGGGCCTTCTGCTCCGAAATGACGATAAAATTACGACCCAAGATAAATGTCAGCCGTGATGACGTGTTTAGTGTGTCCTTGTGTTTATCCAACCTTGTTTATGGATTCAAAATGTACGACGCGAAATACATTTTAGTTCCTCAGTAATACTAATATATTGTTGGGAAATTAGTCAGGGATGTTTTGTAATGTCTAGGTGAATGACCCCGTTATTTTTTAAATTAAGTGCAATTATTAGGGTTAGCTCAAATATATACGGGTTCTTTGCATGCTTACAAATTCATCCTAAAATTGTGTGCAGCATTGAAATTAAGGTGAATGCTAAGCTGATTTAGCCAGCATCATTTTAAACAACACGATTTCAGGATATGAAATTTCAACTTTTGCTAAAATTGGGTTAAATAATACGCCGTCTTTGAAATTAAATAGATATATCAAAATAATTTAGCTTAATATAACTCAATGAATAGTTCTGCATCTTATTGATATAAATAGCAACTCACTCTGTATTATCCTTCGCACCGCAATACTATGCAATAAATTACGGGACCATCGCCTAGTAAAACCATAATTTCAATTTCTAACTGATGAACTGCTATCAGTTACACTCCAATTATGATCATGTTTGGATGCCGGGAAATAGGGATTACCTTCCTAATCATATCCATAGCCATATCGCTAGCATATTTAACTTGGAATCGAAATAGATCCTGGGAATTCTATTTTAAATTATTGACAAACGTTAAAAAGTGATTCACTGAGGCGCTAAGATGTTCCTATGATTATAAATAGATTTTTATATTTGCATGATCTAGATTTAAAACAGCATTGTTCTATTTTTCATTTTAAAAACTAGTGAAATATATCTATAAAAATAACACAAACCAATTAATTAGTGATCAACAATGGTTTAGAAATATGATCTTTTTTATCAAGGATCAATGTCTTTCTACCCTCCTATGGATAAAAGTCCGCACGTGAGAATAGGTCAACGGGAAGTTAAGGAGGCTATATGGCGGCAGGCAGGGGTATTTGTAGGAGTTAAGGCCCGGAAGAAATCTCTGAAAGTGAGAACTCGTGTCAAAGTTAGCTCTTTTTAGGTTGGTGACTCCATTAACAACTGTGTACGTAAAATTAATGGAGAATGAAGTGGGCTTTTGCGTGATTCAGGTTTGGACTAAAATTGTATCATTTAAATTCTGAACATAAAATATCTGCATCAAAACCTTTTGATTATTTAGTATCCGAAACATTCTCAGCAATATTAGGCGACACGCCACATTTATAAATATTTTTAATTCCATTCAATTTAATCTTAATGTTTCTGTTCGACTCATATACATCACGCATATAACAAATCAAATCAAAAATTATTCTGTTAGCTTAGTTGCCAAATATAGCTTTCAAATTAAACTAAATATTCCCCTATTAATGGACAACTAATAGCCATCTCCAATGATCAACAAATATATTTCTGGACGTATGCTATAATACATCATCTTAAGGAGAACGAAGGTAAATTTGTTGACTAATGGACCGGTAATTAATATACTCCATTTGAACTAAGTCATGAAAGAAATTACACATTTCGAGGATCATACGAATTGTTAAAGGATTATAAACTGAAATATCAATATTCTCACTAAGCATAACTCATATAAAATGATAAGAAAGTCTGCCTGTGTAACTTTAATGATGTCAAATTGCTGAAATTGTATTTTGCTATATAATTGCTTATAATGAGTAATTTCTATAGGGTATTATAATTATATACGAATTATATACGATATTGCCTTATTCAAAGCGTTCAGCAATGGGTATAAAAAGGGCATCTCTATGTGGAGTAAGACATATGCCACAAGGTGGGTTAGTCCAGTGATGGATCATTGCTCGGAAGGCTGGGTATTAGTGAATGACAAATACCAATAAAATATACTCGTATTATGGGGAAAGACATATTTCCTCAAATCCAATACTAAGTTATTGTGTTCTCTTTGGAACATCGGAAACTCTAAAGCATTGATTGAAGTACCACCTAATGAAATGGTGAACCACGTAGAATTAAAGTAGGTGATTAAAGTGGATGTGAAATTATTAAAATAGCCATTCCTACCTGGTTTTAGAAATAACATTTCATCAACATAAGGGACCAAAAAGGCACTCATGAAAATTAATTAATTTTACTTGGAGTCTAAGCCAAGTAATCAAAACTCATATGCTAAAAGATGTGATCGAAGTGATCACGTTGTCAGGTCATAAGACTATTGTTAAGATCTGCTGCTAATTAGATAATAACTTTGTTTAACAAGCATAACAGGAAATAATTAACATCAGTTTAAACAATAAGATTGCATATCTATTTCTTGAGGAGTTCAATTATTCTACCAGCCTCTGTCAAAGCACAGTCTGGCTTAAATAAGTTAACAGCACCAATAGACATTACATCAATTTTGGATTTGATAGAAGCTAACAGTGCAAGTTTCTCTACGCTATCTATAGAAGTTTGGTGGTCATATTTGAGCTAAAAACATTATTTTTGATAGATAGCTCACTTATGACCATACATTACCACATTACCAATTCTAACAGCTGAAATTCTCTTTAGTGTCTTTAAATTCACTGTTGTCAAGTCAACTATGGAATAATTCCGAATGCTTATGACTGCAGAGATCTTGATAAATCAATTTTCGTGAAAGACATGAACCCCTGTGGGGTGTGTCGTTTACCAAGATCCTTTATCTGAAACTAACATGGAATTTTTTATCATGAAAATTTGTATTAACGTCGCTATCCGTTGGTTTTATCAATAGCGTTTTATACTTGAAATTATCATTAAAATAGCGCCGGTTCTGGGGAGAGGAGGACGTCTTTGTGGCCGCCTAATTAAGGAACAAAATCTGCATGGATTATTCACTTTCCTGCCTCCTCCTCTTCGATACACCTTTACTCTACGAGAGTGACCCTGCCAGGAGCAACACGTAGCTTCGCTTAAGCAAATATTTAAGAACACATTATAAGCGCTAGTATATTTCAGGATGTATACTCTGATAATTACAAAATATAATTATAACAATTTTTTTAATAACGCACCAGTATGTGGGATATTCTATTTAATCTAGAAAAAAGCTGTTTATTTTTGAAATGGTTATTACAGGAATTGAAATCAAACAAGCCCGTGGGGACGGAAAATATTTCCGCAGAGCTACTAAAAGGTTTAGGAAAACATTGGAGGAAGATTTTTTATGGGCTAACTCAAAGCTTTTATGAGGGAGAAATTTGGCCGGGTGATTTCGTCCGATTAGTATTAATTCATATCGCGAAAAAGGGAAAGGTAGCCATATGTGACGGCTACAGAACAATATGTTTGATTTCACACGCAGCTAACGTGATTCTCAGGATTATCAAGAAATGGATAGAGAGCAGCGTAAATGATTACTCTGGGAATGATAGGTTTGAGTTAAGTAATGGGAGAGACAAAAAAATATTCTATTGCAGTAAAGAGATCACTAATAGAGGGAAACACAATCAGAATGTATTTTTATGTTCGGTATCTTTCGAGAAAGCGTATACTAGAGTTAATTGGGTCTAATTAATGATTGTAATGCAGAAAATAAGACTTCCGTAACCGGTACATGTCTATCACTCTTCAAGTGCGACTGGCGTTTGGAATCGGAATGGACAGTATAAGGAGGGGTAAGACAAGAGTCTCCGATATCATGTTATTTTTCAACGTATATGTATCGAAAATGATTGGGGCATAAAAAGACGCATGAGAAAAAATGAGATAGGGATGAAAGTTGGGACTTAATGAGAAGCAGTCAAATGGAAAGCGAACACCCGCCATAACACACAGTCCTCTCAAAAGGCGGCAACACTGTTGCCACGTATCGATACTGACATCCCTGTGGAAGGAGAACTATATAGCGACTACTCACAAGCGTACGTAGTGGTTGGATTATACCCTTGTTGGTACGCGGACTGGTCTAGTGTGTTCGTCCAGTTGTAGAAATGGAGGGAAACAAATAAGAGCAGAAAAACTCAGAGCACTCCACACATGTTCCGGTAAAGTCATGATGACCTTTTACTTTGACTGCAGAGGTCCCCTGCATGCTAGCTTCCTCGAGATGGAACCACATTCAATGCGCAGTGCTAGGGCAGACACTTTGCAGAAACTGCGGCGCGCCAAAAAGTCAAAACTCCCTGAAATGCTGTCGGACGGAATCGTCCCGTTGAATGAAAATGCTTGCCACCAAACTGCCGATCTGACGAAGATTACGCTTCAGCAATTTTATTGGGAAACACGTCAACTTCCTTCATACAGCCTGGACCCTTAACTTTGTGATTTTCCCATCTTTGATCACTTAAAGAAAGACATTCGTGGATGTTGGTTTAATTCGGACTAGGAAGTGCAAGAGTGGGTGCGGTTGTGGGTCCGTCAGTGACCTACCTCTTTCTATAGAACTGGAATACATCGTCTAGTGGGATAAATTTATCAACGCTTTTGGTCATTAGTTTTAAATAAAACCATTCCACGGGCAGTTGTAACGAGTGTTCGGTTTTTATTTGACTGGCAATCATAAGTAATGTTCGCGGATGAGCAACCTTCAGTTGGCCAGTCAGCCGAGAGATGGCAAGCATTGCTGAACGCATTCAGAAGTCAGTAGGATAGGTAGGGGATATAAAAGTATAGGCAAACAAGACAAAAGGGGTATGGGCATGGAATAAGAGTTTCCCTAGGTGAAGAAGCTCTCACAGGGATACGGCAATTTATGACAGGGACGTTGGGTAAGAACGCTAAGAAACGACACTTTAAATCTTTGATTAAAAGTATAGTTCTCTACGGTGCGGATCATTAGTAATGAAGCAAGATGATAGTTATAGAGGCTTTAAAAGTTTGTGTGCGAAAGATTGTTGGGAGAAATTCGAAGGAGGGAGGAATGATGCATGTGGAGTGCTATGAAAAGCAATATGATGTGGAAGACGGCGTTAAAGTAGATAACGCCAGGAAAAGAAGATGGATGGAGAATAGAACAGGCGTGTTTGATGGAATGAAGGAAGTATGCAGGATTGAAGAGGGACTTAGGGATGTAGGTTGTTAGGTTGTATTGTTAGGATGTTAGGAGAAGCAAGGAAATACTATATCGCTGCACCGTTGTGTGGGCTTTGTCCACCCAAAATCCACCTTAACCGGTAGAATACCAAAAATATTAGAATTCTTCCACTAAGAAGGGATCATCCGATATAGCTCTCAAGAGAAAAACACCATACTCTGAGTAGTATACAAAATTGAATATAGGTTTACTATAGTGTAAGGCAACATATTGTACGAGGTCTGTTCAAAAAGTATCGTATTTTGGCAAGCGAGCCATAGATACATAGGGGTAGTGTATCTTTTTGCTCATACAAAATCTACCTCGAACGATAGACCGCCTGTTTATTTATCACTGTAGATGTACCAATCAATGATTGAAATTCATGGAATAATTTTTTTAATCATAAAAATAAACATAGTATTGCTTATTACTGTCTTATGTACGAGAAATCGAATATTATTCGTCCCTCAACTTTTTTATTAAATGGATTGCCTACGTCCTTGAGGCAGCAGTCTTCTTAATTAGCGATCTTAATATCCATACATACATTTTATTAACACAATTTAGTTATGGGAAAATACAGTGACAAAGTAGCTATATTAAATTATTCATTATGCAATACATGTAGTCATTTGAAAATACATGAAACTCACTGCTTAAACTAAACACCTACACACACAAAAAAATATTACCACAGAATATCATGCAATGAATGAAAACAATTTAATATCAAAAAGAAGCATTGAGTCTGTATTAACAAAATAATGAGCGCCAAATAACAAAGTATAGATGGGGGAACATTTTCATTTCCTATCCATGCAGTGGATAGAGAATCGAAGTTCATTGAATGGAATCTTCGAAGTTTCTTACAATTATGAGGGTGATAAAACCGCAATTCCTGCGCAATTGAAAGATGATTGCCCAGCATTTTGAGGCACGAGTGAAATAGACGGTAAACTTTATATATATTACCGGTATTATACTTGGCGTTTCTTCATTGTAACGAAACACATCCACATTTTTATGAGTTAATAGAATGCGAGTACGATTAAAGCACTTCATAACGCGCGCGTGTATTCCATATAGTCATTAAGGCAATGGATAAAGATTATATAGTCACAGTTCTTCGAATTTCACGCCACGAAACCGAACGGCACGCGATTTGAGGCGATATTTAGAATCATTGGAATTTTTTCGTAAGATCCGTGATCCCAAACTGGCCTGCAGAAGAAAATAACGTTAGGGTAATGATTGATAATGAATAAAATTAATTCCTGATCACGCCAGGAGCTCCACAGGATAATTCTTAAATTTTCCTATGCTCTTTCATTGAAATCGAGAAATATTTTTAAATTCGAACCCAGACCATTTATTTTGAGATTTTAGATTTTTCTCGCCAGTTATTACACTTGCCTGACTTTCGTGACAAAGTTTAGCATTCTGGAGCATATGGAATTATTTCTATCGTATTCCTTTGAGCTATGAAGTGATGTTACCAAGTAATTTTTGTTTTTGTTACGCAGCCAGTTAGTTTGAAGAAGGGAATTGTTCCCTCAATTTTCAAAACATCGGTAAATAAATACGTTTGATGATATTTTCATTGGAATCATGTATAATTCTACATTCTAACTGCAACTAACTCAATATTTAAAGCTTTATTTTGGCGTGAAAATGAATTTAGCCTCAGGTGCTAATAGAATATTCCATTAGAAATGTGAAAAATGTGACCCCTTGTGCACTATTAAAACCTAACGTTTCTTTTGGTCTCTTTATTACTATGATCGACGATAAGTGGGCATAAATAAATGTTTACGAGGCAGGTTTTATGGCTCCGATAATGATTTTGTAATATATTTGTGCCGCGCCAACGCTCGCTACGGCGAGGCCGTCGTAAAAACCACTGCCAATTCGGGTAAGCATGCGCGGTTTACGGGATAAAAAATGCGTATTTCCGATGATGTGTTGTATTTTTATACTAATTCATTTGGTAAATAAATATGTCCGGTTGACAGGACCTTTAATATTTTTGATACATTTGTATGCGTAAAGTTAATTAAACGCACTGTACATATTTGTTGAGAAACAAAGTTTAATCGTTCCCTGTCCATGGTACAGAGTTTGGACGATTTTTGCTGAATATGAAGACATTACGAAAGATATGTTTCCTTATAGCAATTACTTTGACGTCGGGTTGGAAGTCAATGTTACCTGATTTATCGCTTCTTATTTCTGCGACGTAAGATAGTTTAATAACGGCCTCATCGCTCTCCTTATTTCGTACCAGAAATAGATTAATTATGTTACCAAACTCTTAAATCATTTAGCTACACTTTAAAAACACTACTCTTTGCTTTTAGAATCAGTCAGACTATCCTAGCCGACTGAATATTTTATTATTTTGCAGAGAACAGTAATTTAGTCCTTGCTTTGGATATTTTTTTATGCTAGAGGTGTATTCCATTTTTTAGACACATTAATAAGAGATCATCAGGAGTTATTTACTCAGCAGCAATATACTTAGGCGATCAATCACAGCGATGCTTTATGAAGCAGAGCAGTAATTATCTACGGGTGAATTGTATATTCAGTGAAATTCATTTTAATGCGGTATATTATCCAATAAAATCTAGAAATATGGTAGTTATTTTTAGACTGGCATGTTTAAATCTTGCCAGAAGAAAATAATGTTCCAAGCTTATCCAAATGTTCACCGTTTAAACAATTTCAACGCTAAAATTTATCGCCAGTATTACTGCAAATGATGGAATAATAGTCGTTAAGTTCCACCGGTGAGCAAGTTATATTGGCTAATAATTAAGGAGAATATCAAATATAATTTACAATAATGAACGTCTCATTTGGTGGTAATCCTATCAATTAAACGGTATATGTATGTAATAAAATTTTACGGTAAATTTTGGACTGTCGAAATAAAATATACCGTGAACTATAGTTTAAATATACAGAATTTCTTTCGTAAAAGTAGAATGATCAGCAGGTGACAGAATTAAGAAAAATAAAATAACATGCCTGCTGAACTTCCAACCATATTTCGCTTGAGCTAACCATCCTTTTAGAATCAACGGTTTCTTTTCGTAAAAGCTAGAATACCGTCACTGAAAATGGCCACGCACCAATGTGCAATCGGGCAGATACTTCTAAAGCCGCCAGACTATCCCAGGGATCCTTGCCACGTCACTTCATTGGCACACAGTGAGAACACTCAAACGGAATCCGTTCATTTTTTTCCGGCCGTGGTAGGCAGAAAAAAAGAGGTACTTGAAGTTGATCATTCAGCCAAAGTGACGAGGACGCGTGGGTCAACTGCTTAGTCAAAAGAAGAAGGTGCCTCGACTATGTTACTCGGACAGCGGGTAAGTTTCGCCTACGCCGGGAAAGGAGGAAGAAGTGCAGAGCGTCTTTGAACGAGCAGGAAATATTTGAAAATTACTTTTGAGACTTAATACGAAATATTCTAGTCTTTATTCTTCACATCACATGAAAAACATGATGTATAATAAAACTAACAATCACAAATGCTCTATGACTAGTTTAGGGAGAATCCACCCGGTAGGAATCAAACCCTTGGCCTCTGGGTCTCCCCATGATGACATACTAGTATGCCCGCCACCACCAATAATGTTCAATCACATTTTGGAGCAGATTTACACCACGTGAAATCCACAAGGGGCCTGATGTGCTACCGGAAGAATAAAGCCCTAGCGGAATGCAATCTCACTACAAAAAAATAATTGGAGGAATTAAGGGAGAAGTAGGGATATGTATTTTGCAGATAGAGAGCTCTTCAAATTTGTACAGAATATTCGGATTGTGTATTTTCAAGAAAATACTACACGAAGTACATTATTCAAAAATGGAATTAATCGGGTAGAATATAAGTAAAGACTAATGAAAATTCCAAAATTAACATTTTGTGGAGTTAAATCAATATCAGTTTTTAAAATTTGCCAATTTGTCTCTAAGGCAAATATAACACAAATATTATGTGATATAATGGACAGCGTTTGTATAATTTGTTTATGAAATGAACTTTGTTATAAGACTACATGTATTAGTAACAATATTAAAATATTTATCACTGGTATATCATGGTGTAATTAATTGTCTATGGTTTTTCAACAAACAACTGACGGTTACTTTAAACCATCCTCACCACTACCAGCGCTAGGGTCGATACGTGATTTTCTTCGATGAAAAAACTTGTGATTAGGATTTAATTTTAAATTAAGATATATTAGAATGGTACCGGGTAAATGTGATGAAAAGGTCAAAAAGAAACGTTATTTGTCGCTGGTTAGGCCTCATTTAGAATATGCTGCAAGTATACGATCACTAACGGAGCGAGAGATCAAGTGTAGAACAGATAGATTTAAGATGTAATTTTTTTCTGCAAATGATAAGGCATCATAATAACATTGTCCGACCACAAAAGGGTCATGTTAAGGTGAAAACTGGTCTGGTGTGTGTTTACCCCTCCAAGATCCCGAAGGGGTTGCTTGAAGGATACATAAGTACTAAATGAAAAAGGAAATAGATTTTTGTGACTTATGTAAGCCTTAGAGGCAAAACAGGTTTTCTTTATTGGCATCATTGATAATACTCGTAGGGCGCACTCTTTGAAATATTTGCAAAAGACGCTCCAATCACAGAATGGAATGATTTCCGTGCTTGCCAGGAAACGCATCAAGGCGACCTTGAGTTCAAAATGCAGGCATATACTCGTACGCGTGTTGCGTTCCAAATTTTATCAATAATACATCTAATTAGGGTTGAGCCGGATAGAGTTAGGTGTTTTAAAGGTAGTCAAGACTAATTTAACGCTCACCCCATTTGAGTGTAGCGGAATTTTGACGAAAAAAGCAGAAATATTTTAAAAATATATACTACAGCAAAAACAAAACTATTAAAAAATCAAGCAAACACGGAAACAAGCTTAAATCTTCTATAACACTTTCCTTGATATAATTGAGTCTCACCAGCGTGTACTATCTTACCAGGAGAATGGATCCAATGCATGTGGTACTCCAATCATTGAAATATTTATTGAGAGTCTTAATTGACTTTAAATTGTTTTTCTAAAAATTCTCCAGGTTTATTTGTAATACCTTAAGGATTTTAATTTCTAATGTTTCTCGGTATCAAATAATTTCGTCAGAAAATACCATGATGCTGGATATGGCAAAAGTTAAGAGAATTTATCGCTAATGACATAATTTCTACTCCAGAATTGAAACCGTTGATCCCTATTTGGAAAATAAGCAATAATATTAATTTCTGGTAAAATGATGATGATATTATATGTTGCATGCCAGAAAATAATGAAAAAATGAAATTGATGGAAAAAATTCCTCGGTGGACTGTGGTTTAAACGTCCACATATAATTTCAGTGAATGCATTTGTTATTTTGCTTACACAGAGCACACGCAATTATTTCTTGCTTTATTAATTTTCGGTGCTTTAATCACTCCTTGCTTCATTTTAATAAAAATGTGGTCTTCGGCAACTCTCACGGTCCCATTAATATGCGTTTTAATTTCCCCTTTCACCCACCATCATACATACATTAACGCACGATGCCATCACTGGAAATGATCGTTTTGAAACCTGTCCTCTAAAACGCATGTCAAAATTTTGATTTAAGTGATTTGAAACTACCGGTGAGGTTTGAAACTTCTGCTGTCCAATGGTACCTATAATTGTGGAAGATATAATCTTAATTAATGTATTTTACGTCTAATCGCTTATTGTTCCATACTTAAGCCGTTAAAGTATTATGAAACACTGAAAACTCAAGTACGCATCCAGTAGGTTGTTGCCTTTTAGAAAGAAGGATTTATGCGTTGTGTAATCCTATACACCACTTCTTTGATTTAGATTATATCATGACTATGATCATATAGTGTGTTTTCCTCTCGTCTATATGGCACTAATTATGTGGACTAATATATTGCTTGAATAAAAAATTATCTCTGAAAAGTGTGTTCGTATTTTTAAAGACAGAATTGTCATGAATTTTAATAATTATATCTATTCTGCTAGCGGTTGTTATTTTTCCTGCTTAAACCAGCAACGGAAACTATATTGCCTAAAAGTTCAATTGAAAATAATTACACCGTGAAAAACTGGAATTATAAACAAATATTTTTGAAGCATTGCAGGAAATATAGGTGGACTTAAAAATTCGTTCCTTCTTGCATGAGACTTCTGTGAGAGGCAATATCTTAATCCTGTAAAACCTATCCGGAGTCAAAACCTAATTTTGATAACATGACAATAAATTTGCAAAAAATCGTGTAATATATTGTGCATAAAATAATCACTGTCGAATAAAAACACGAACTGAAGCCATAAAAACTTCATTTTCAATTAAATCTACATCGATATTGTCCATTTCAAAGTATTCTCCAATCGTTGCTATGCACTAATTCCATCTTCTTTTCCTTTGTTTAAAGCACCCTTGGAATATACCATCCAACAGCCACCGAATTCACCTGATTTGGCTCCCTGTGACTTCTTTCTGTTCAATCGAGTTAAAAAACCATTACGGGGAACGCGTTTTAGCAGCCGAGAGGAAGTAATGGAAAAATCGCAGGAAGCACTGATGGACATACCGAAAACCGAATATAAAAAATGTTTCGAGGATTGGATCAAGCGCTGGCATAAGTGTGTTGCAGTCGATGGGGATTACTTTAAAGATATAAGATTAAAGATTAAGACAATATAGATTTAGATGAATAAACTTGTATTTTTAATTTTCTGAATAAATTCCGGGAAATTTTTGATCAAGGTAGTATACGAGGTCTGTTTAAAAAGTATCGTGACTTTTGTTTTTTTTTCAAAAACTATTTATTTAATCATGAATATCTATTTTATCCTCTTCAAAGTAACCCCCATTAGATATTATAACCTTGTGCCAACGATTTTTCCAATCCTCGAAGCACTTCAAAAAATTATTTTTTTTATCTTGATCAGGTCTTCCTTCCATGCAGTCTCAATCTCGTAAATCGTAGCGTTGTGTCGTCTTGTTAGAACAAGAAAAAGTCACTGGAGGCCAGATGTGGGGAATACGGTAGCTGCGGCATCATTAGTGTGTTGTTTTAGCCAAAAATTCGCGCACAAGTGTAAGCAGGGGCATTGTCATGGCGCAAAAGCAAATTTTGGTTCATCCACAAATTTTGTTGGTGGCGGATTGCTTCGCGTAATTTGCGCATAACTTGCAGGCAATATTCCTTTTTTCCCGTCTACCCTGTTGCAAGAACTCATAACGCAAAACGCCCCTGCAATCGAAGAAAACTATGAGCAAAACTCTCACATTCGACCGTAGTTGGCGCGCTTCTTTCCGTCTCGGCTCCTGCTGCAGCTGCCATTCGGATGTTTGAGCTATAGTTTCCACATCATAACCATTAACCCATGAATCGTCACCAGTTATGCCCCTCTGAAGCAAACAGAGTCCTAAACCTCATTAGCAAGGCTAATGCGTTGCCGTTTTTGGTCGAAATTGAGCAACTTTGGTACGAATTTCGTGGCGACCCGTGTCATGCCCAAATCATTTGTAAAAATAGAATGGCACTAGACAATTAATATGCTTAGGTCCTCAGCAGCTTCACTAACTGTGATTCAACGATTGGCCAATACTGTTTTCTACACTTCATCAATATTTTCGCCTGTTGCTCACGTGCTCGGGCGTCCGGCACGCTCTTCGTCGTTAACATCTTCTCGGCCCTCTGAAAACATTTTGTGCCACCGATAAACGTTTCTTCGTTCCAAAGTCGCTTCTCCGTATGCCATAGTCAACATTCGGAATGCTTCCGCACACCTAATGGCGTTTTCACAGAAAACTTGATACAGATTCTTTGATCCATTTTTTGGAATAGGCAAAAATCGAAGGCAAGCCAAAACACGTCAAAGCAAAACAGCTATCAACAGTTAACTGAACATTCAAGATGGCCGAACCTTTGGCATGAGTGAGAGACATAGGTACCAACTTAACGCGACGAAAAATCAAAAATCAAATGTACGTTACCCGCTGAAATTCAAAATGCGGGATGCCTTTTGAACATATCTCGTCTATGTATATATGTGTGTGTGTACATATATATATATATATATATATATATATATATATATATATATATATATATATATACACACACACACATATATGTGTGTGTATATATATACACACACACATATATATGTATTTATACCGCTTGGGTTAGAGCATCCGCCCGGCAAGTGGAAAGATCCGGAATTCAAGTCTCGGTCTAGGAAATATTTTTGCACTTGTGATCCGCTTAATTCCGCCTTCCCCACCTCTACTATGTTCGTCCTTTATATGTGTTCTTTTACCTTTTCCTCATATCTATTTTCATGTGAATGTATAAACATCTATGTGTGCATACATGTGCATACTATGTGTATATATCTATGTGTGCATATGCAACGTCAAAATATCTACTTAACTATCAAAATATCTATCGTACTCTATGTTTGAATGATATAGCAGGGCTTAATAAAAAAGATAGGATATATATAGGTGGATAAAAGAATCTTGGAGGGCACTTGACTTTGGTTTCTTATATTTGATCACTTAATTAAATAAATACAATTAGATGAACATGCGTTCCGGATCCGGGCTCCAGGAGCGGGGTTCTTTGGCAATGGTCATTTCACCTGGAGTGGCAAAGGGGGGAGCATAAGAGGTGAAAATTAGAGTTTTGGGAGTGGGTGAGCAAATACTTGGGATGAAAGCTTGGATGGAAGAGAAGTCCACCCTGGAAAAGTGCTTTGTGGGCAGAGGGCTTCTTTGTCCTTCGGTGAGCATGAGGGTGGAGGGTCTGGGGAGAGGAGGTTGAGGCAGGGAATCCGGTCAGCCGGAACAACAGGACAAGCGAGAGGGAGAAGAATGAATCGACTTTGGAAATCACTACTTCGTCCATTAAGGAGGGAAAGGAAAGGAAGTTTAGAGGGTTGAGAAGGGCGAACGCCTGAATTGTCGTTCTCGGGGTGCTTGCAAAAGCCACCGCGGGAAGGAGCGCTCTGCGAAAGAAGACCTTAGACCTCGTTTTGGACAAAAAGAATCACGTGAGCAGAGCTGAGTAAGCAAGAATTTTAGAAGGCGGGAGAAGCCGCCGGAATGAGGAAAAAAGGAGTCGCTGACGGGAAACCACCGAGAGAGCTACAGGTATTTGACCTCTCAGGTGATCAACAGATAATGCACGAAACAATCAAGCGGAGTTTTTACCTCAATTCTTCTGAACTTTAAATGAGGTTCATAATACTAGAAGAGACAACGTACTTTTTCACACCGTTTTAATTTTTGCACCAGTTGTTACTCCCTGTTACGTTATCATCAGGTACAATAAATTTGACGGCGTGGAGCATTATAGCATTATATAATTCGTCTACTTTTCAGTTCATATAATCTTCATGAATTTCCTTCAACGTCAAATTTCGAATGCTTCAATATATTTCTTCAAGTAGGTTCATATTTTCTAATTTGCTTTTCTATGCAAAAAGCACTCCTCACCAAAGTCTACATCGTGTTCTTTTTTAACCTTACGCTGAAGTGCTTTAAAATAAACAGCTTTTTATTTTTGTCAAAATTTACTTTCTTTTAATTTATTCCACTCATTACATCGCTATTACTTCGTCTTGTTGATGTTAAACCGCCCACTCATTCGTAATGAAAGTTCTGTGTCTCCCTATATGTTTCTCACAGAATCCCACTCTCTCAGCGTGGGCTATGGGTTGTGTCATATTTTCTGGTCATGAATATCTTAGCCTGACTCATATTTCTATTTCTTATGAAGCTTTCCATACTTCTGATTGCAGCCATGAGGTTTTCTTCTCTTTCGGTAAATAATGCGATATCATCAGAATATACAAGTATATTACTTCGGCAACTGTAAATTTACAAAGGGTAAGGAAGAATAGTTAATATAACTTTGATAAGAGTCAGTGGCGAGGTAGTCCAGTGGGAACCATGAATACTCTTTACTCACCAGAGTGTTGATTTGGCTACGGACCATAGGGCTCGGATTCATTTCCGTTTTAAGTCTCTGGGTGCTCTAAACTTAATCAAAACTGTATGCTTGTTAAGACCCTAGAATTTCGTGGAAAACGGCATAGTATCTGACCCGTCTTACCTGAATGAATGAATTCTACCAAACGTTGAGCTATGTACAATATTACTCCAAACTAGCCATCAAAACCATTTTGGTATCACTATGGTTTTTCGTAAGCGAAATAAAACGAAGAAGTATTCTGTTTAAAACATATTGTTAATAGCAATTAATTAAATATTATCAAATAAATAGACAAACATCATCAGTATTTTGGCCTTACTTTTTTCGAACAGCAGGAAATACTTAATACACTCATTCCTTATAATAATGAATTTCGTATATTTTAATTCTTCAGCGCCCACATAGATTATTATATCTCTCAATCTCACAGATTAAATAATAACTCTCTTCTAGATATGTAGACATACCATATTGAATCATTTCATACTCGACCGGTCTATTTGTACTTTGGCCTTTCCCGCAGCCTTATATTTCGTTCTTTGTATTTACAGTGATATTGCGATCTTAAAATTTGTTATGTGGATTGCAATAAAACGAAATATGAAAATTAAATTCACACTCAAAAATTTAGTGTGTATTGGCATTATATTATGAGGATGCATCACGAGTCGACAAACACTATTCGTTTGGCATGGGGGATTTGCGGTGGCAAATGACTGGCTTCCCACCCATAGGGCCCGGGTTTGCATCCCGGAGACGACAGATATTTTTCAGGGGTATCCCGATTCCTACTTGCGGTGCTTTGTGGAGAGCAATTGGAGTGAGTACGCCGTCCGTCGGATGGGACGTTAAACTGCGGACCACTTGGCGCCTTTCGTAAAGAGTAGGCTAATGCCGACACCGGGTTTCCCTCCACCCTTGATCCTTTCCTATCAATCCTTTTTGGTGCAAGTGACGTAAGCTGTCGATCGCCTCCCCTAAAAACTAAGTTTAGAAGGATTACCAAGAAGGTCGAAATATAGAAAAGTAGATCGGATAAATCAATAATGAGGAGTGTTTCACCAGCTCTGGTCAAATACCTTAGGTTATTGACTTTAAACGTGGGGTCTTTTACTTGCAAAATCACTTTTCCTGAATTATTAATGGTAGTCTAACGTTAGTAGGTTTTGGCTACTCAGGCATACTAACCTTATCTTCGTTTGCAAACCTCACCTATGTGAATACTCTTTTAGAACATGGACGCTAGTCACCCATAAAAGAGAATGCATATTCCCTATGGTTTATTCAAACAATATTACCCATCCATTATTAGCAGCTGATACTTTTTCGATAGGCAATTTATTTCATATTATCAATAAATATAATTCGGAAGCTACTATAAATCATAAAATAAAATAATTCATATTATCACTAAATTTTATTGTGATAACTTAGCAAACACAAAATTTGTAAACATAAAACTTGTAAACATTAAATTTTAACCCTTGTGTGGAAAGATTATATTAAGAATTTGAAGTTTATTGATAAATTATATTGTCACAAATTTATAAAACATGCCCATAACTTTTGCATCAATGCTACCACATTCTATGAAACCTCTCCCTAACCTAAATTCAACCCATTCGATCAATATATCAACTTAGGTTTGATAAATTCATTTTCATAACTTTTGTTGTCCTTTTACAAATAATTTTTTCATATTCAACAAATGGGGATTATTTTGAAATTTGGCTTACTCGTATTCAGAGAATTGGTCAACTAGCCAAATTTGGCAAACATTAAAAATAAAGGAATTGAACGTAAGGATTTTCTGTAATTGTGAGAAAGCAATTTCAATCATGATGCTTGAATTAACCTATGACGACCTAAAGTTAAAACCGAACTTTTTGAAAGTTTCAAAATTTAACACTTTTCTTTGATTTTTAGATGAATATCATGCCATTGTTTCATACTGATGTATGTACTGACTAATATTTGTGACCTCAGAAATTGAAATTGCCCTTTCGGTATGAATTCCTTTCCCCCTCTCTTAGTTTGTAAACATATGTGTCATTTGCGTTATATTGCAGAAACTGATGTTTAATAGCAGTGTAACTGATGTGTGATTTGCGTAATTATTCAGGATTGATTCATCGCTCAACTAGCTTTTTCGCTTCCCAAATTCCACACCAATCCAGCAAAACATTCAAAGATCCCTTTATTCTTTTACATCTGCCCTAAAATTATGAGACAACAAGACCGTTTGATCATATAGAAAGTTGCACATTTATCTCTAAAAATTGTCTTTTAGCGTTCAAAGGGATTGAGAAAATTACTATTATTTAAATTTCATAATCAGCCGCTTCACTGCCACCAGCCTGCCTAGTTTTTCATTAACTAAATGCTAAATGTTATACTTTGATTTGCTCTAGAGTATAAGTTATCATTCCTCTCTGCCCATAATTCAAAACCGATTTTGTTTTAGCCTTGAGATATTTTCTCAGATTCTTGCATTATCAACCATATATACTCAATAATCTTACAAAAAAGGCAAATTATTCCAAATATTATAATATATCCTTCTATCGTTTGGCACTTTTTGCCACTACAGAAAATTATTGCCTTTGCCGGAACTAGAAGTAATCGATTTCTTTTGAACTAAAAGGGAAAAAATATATTCCCCTCACTATTTTTGTTCCTAATGACCATGGCTTTGACGGGAAACGATCATTAACTGACGATGATGCTTTATGCCAAAACCAGGCAGTGAGAACTAAAAAGGATGAGCAATAACAAAGTGTTTGTTTTTCCATTCATGCCATTGAAGATTATATGACAGTGGTGGTTTGGATAAATGAAGAGTAGGTGCGCTGAATTACATGATGCGGAGGTGTTTAAAAAATGGCTCAGGAAACTGACTGAGCTAAATGGTAATTTTTAAAATTGACCCATATTTTGTAAATAAAATAAAAATGTCGTTTTTTCGATTGTATATAATAGGTAGAGAAGCAGAATTTAAGCAGAAAGCTGTCGAGGAACGTCATAACCAGCAGCCTTATCTCACGGCGTTGTAAAGTTTGTTACTTGTCACTTTTTGTCTTTAATGACGAAGTACGCCAATGCATCAAAATGGGTGGATATCGTGTAGAAGGTACGTACGCCCCACTTGGATAAAAAACTTCGCCAGTTCTCTTATAATTAATCATTTTCCTCTCTTTCTTTTTACATTCAGGAGGAACTAAGGCGTGATCGTCTAAAAAAGTCCACTTCCACATGTTAAACTAAGATTTGTGCCGTAAGGGTAAATGACACTAGAGTGGATAAGAAACTTATAAGGGAAGGTTATCTCAACGAGGTAGTGCGGAAGAGTCTGAAAAACACAGACTTGGTATTGGCATTAATCACGAACGAGATTTTGCTTAAAGAGGCCAAATTTATTTCATGATGATGATTTAATTCTAATAAAAAACAAGAAATTAAAAAAACCATAAGTCAAATTTACTGTTATAATTCTGTCAGAATTGTTTTTGACCTGCAGTAAATTAAACACAGACAACCAAAATTACAAATGGTGCGTCGCGATCGATGAGATGCAAGAACGAAAAATGTATTTTAACCACTAATTCAGAAGTATTCCTTAATATAAACTAGGATTCAAAAATACTTCGTTTATATTCAGCTTCTTGCGGAAGAGTTTTTAATGACTCGTATTTTATATTGCTTCTTCATTGCAAATGTTTATTAGGCTAGATCGTGTGCTCTTCTAACCTCTGCAGTAAATACCAACGCAGCGTGAGTGCTCCTAAAGTTGGTGAAACTTAAAATTGTGAGCGAACCGTCGCCTACATTTTTATTCTATTGTCAGTTTTTCAATGAAATGATTGGGGTCCACTTTTATTACGTCACGTTAAATCCAATCGTTATTTAATTTTGGAGTCTAACATAACGTGGAGATTACTAACTCATCTGATTTTGTGAATAAATATTCGTAAATGTGAAAAAGAATGTTGTTTTCCATCTGAAAATAGGGCTTTTTGAGTGGAATAATAATAAAAATAGTTACGCATCATTGATTCTAAACTGATGCGTTCAATTTCAGAAAATCCTCGGCTCACAAGAAATGCTTGGTATTAATTTCCTAAGTAGGTCATACAGACTAGAACTCCTTCGTTTGAAGCCGCATGTGTTGACAGTATAAAGACGCGAGGCATTCGGTCATTTTCTAATAAACGGAATCAAATGGAGTTTTTAGTGCCAACAGGCTTCTCGTAGAACAGAAATGAATGTCCCCTGTCCCAAAGATATTATAAGGAAACTGATGTTCATTTCACCTCAGTTCCTTGAATGAATAATCGGAATGTTTGAAAGTAGATCGAATGAATATTAGGCATTAGTTTGAGAAAACAAGGTGAATGGCTTAATGAACGTCGATAAGGCTCTTGCTGAGCACCGTCAATCCTCTTATCCAGGTGGTATTTCGTTAAAATGATTTCCTCTCTCATCATTTAAATAAGTATCTACAAGTAATGCGGCTCAGACTCAGATAGGGTCATTGACGATCCTAGAAATCTTGTAGATAGCGCCACCGAAGTATAATATCGCCCATTATTTTTCGGGTAATACGGTAATATAGTCTTTTGCACATCCCAGAGAAGAAATAAAATAGGTGCCGAGTATTTTAGGATAAGAAATTTTTTTAAGTAATGGACACAATTATTCGATGATATGAATTAGTACAGATTTATGCATGCATATTGCTCCAAATTATAGTAATACATTTTTTAACACAATCTTTGCCGCATTTGTAATCTTCATCCTGAGAAATATTTGGTATAATATTGTAAGATTTCTATTATATTCATTTTCTTTTAATAATCACGTGTCTATTCATTTTCATGCTATGTTGATGCATTTGAGAAGGGGATGTACGAGTTCTCGTAGGACATTGTAAGCACCCATTGAATAAGATTAAATATAAATTGGAAAACTAAAATCACCTTTTTGGGGGCAGAAAATGATTGTTATTCTAAGAAAACCATTTATTATCTTTTTTATAAAAGTATGGTTGATGCTTCCTGATTATTCGTTTATAAATATGAAGGACATTACGATGAAACGCATGTTCATAAAATATAATTTCTTTCTCCCTTTAAAATGTAAACTCGTTTATGGCAAAATTTAAAGCAAATATGTTACAATATAAACAGATAACAATTTTCCACTAGATATGGTAGTAGTAGTAGTAGTTTTTAGGGGAGGCGACCGACAGCTAAGGTCATTTGCGCCATAGGGGATGGACAGGAAAGGATCAAGGGTGGAGGGAAACCCGGCGTCGGAATTAGCCTACTCTTTACGAAAGGCGCCAAGGGGTCCGCAGTTTAACGTCCCATCCGACGGACGGTGTACTCACTCAAAGTGCCCTCCACAAAGCACCTCAAGTAGGGATCGAGATACCTCTGAAAAATATTCAACACCGCCGGGATTGGACCCGCGCCCTCAGGGTGGGAAGCCAGTACGTTAGCCCCCGCACCATCTCGATCCCCTTCACTAGATGTTCCTAAAGATTTTCATTAGATTAAGGAAAATTGTTACTATCTATTTTTTATTGTGCTCAGATTCCACCACATCACTCCTGAAATTACTCAATATGTAAATATTTTGTAATTGAACTTAATATTTTTGAATATGATTTCAGGACTGCCAAATGATGAAACACGTGAAACGTTAAGAAGATAACTCTTACCTCATGGTTTAAAATCGCTGTTTAGGCAATCTTGCATATTGAAATGTATCCAATGATATGAAGCCTGCGGTAATAAACTTATAAAGACTTTCTCCAACTCTTTCGGTTTCGCGTGCTTTTTTAAGGATGGAGGCTGGGGGAAGACTTTTTTAATCTACTCAATAGAATTCCTAAAAATACTTGTTTGAATTTATATACGTATTTTAGCCATAAAAGTTTAATTTCCAATTTATTTTGAAAAAGTCTTTTTCTTTTGGCATCATAGACGGAGTTAAAAATGAGTTATTACGATGCTAAGACGATACTAAGACTCTGGGCACCAGCAGCTCCACCCAAGCTAAAGTGATTTCGGGTACCAGGTCTTCCTGGGAAACCATAACCGGCGCAGGGAAAGGAACTGGCCCCTCTACCCTGATGTGTGAATTTTCAGACACCGTATAGGGCTTAGTAGTACTGGGTGATCTCTACCATCACCTACTAAACCGACCTTCGGGTTGATTACTGTGTTTATGGTTTTTATGATATATATATATATATATATATATATATATATATATATATGTATGTATGTGTGTGTATATATATATACGTGTAGAGGTAAATTATTACACAAATACTATAAATATTTAAAAATATTTTCATGGATTTGACGGATATGTTTAAATTCCCTTCGGGTACTTTACATAAGGCGTTCTTAGTCGTCTTCTCTCCCTCACGATTTGTTGAGCCAACTTTCGTCATGCTGAATTTGTGAGATGGAACCGTGGGCGCCATGTACACGCAGTAAGCTGCTTCGTTTGCATGCGTTAAAAACAAAATTATATAATCTGAATAAATCTATAAGAATTAATCTTTTCTGTCCGTACGTTCTCACCGTCACTATGGCGTGTACTTGTGGAATCCTGCCTAGAGATATTTGGTTTCTGAAATTGGTGATAATGGAATATTAAACTCGTAAGAATCAGAGCCGTTACAACTACGGTGATTAAGTTGATGACTTAAATTATTGTGTAATATCAAATAGAATGAGTTACGTACTGATTCTGAGGAAATGATTCTACCGTCACATCACATTAGTCGGCAAGATTTAAATGATACACTAATGGAGTCATAGCATTGCACAAAAATAATCCTTTATTCTCTCGCACATAACGTGTTTAATGCAGGTTAAAACGCATTGCAATCATTAAAAGTTAAACAAAATAAAATACTAGTCTAATTTTTTAAATATTTCTGCTATAACTGAACCTACAAGCCGCTGTGTTGACTTATGGGTTACTATATGCGTGTGGATATGCAAGCACGACCGCGAACAAAACGGTGTTGGTTTACGCTGATCCTATCAGTCCCCATTTATATGCCGTTTGGGTCTGAACTGTATCTATGCACTACTACGTGAGTCCCTGCAAGTTGCAGTGTGGACTAGGTGTAGGATGCTTTAGACTGCCAGTATTTCTTGCATTTTTGGAGATTAAGGTGATGTGTTCGAAACTGGAATGCTAAATTCCAACTTAGTTTATTTGCTTGGATGTTCGGGTAATTATCGTTGGCTTAGTTTGGAACGATAACTGTGCGGAGCCGTGCAGATCGCAGAGGAAATGGAGTTCGTTTTGCTTAGTACCATGAGAAAACTGTATTAATTTTATGATTCCTCCCAATTGAGTTAACACATGCTTAAAATAGAGTTTGTGGGGCCTGAATCAGTGCACTACTGCTGAAATTGACTCAATGTACCGGATACTACATATAATTCCGTCTCACGGAAAATAAACACCATATCAAGAAAAAGATGAGCAAAGAAGTGGTTTCGGGCGTAAAGTAAACTTACCAATTTCTTATTGACTGTGACACTGAATTTTTTCTGATGTGCTAAAATGATATACATAAGCAACAGTGGTTGTTAAAAGTCTATTCTATTCAAATCGTTCACTCTTATCATAAATCCTCACTTGCATTCATAAATTCTTGCTTAAAAATATTCATATTTTGAGTTAAAAAAGTCATCTCCTGAATCGACTGGTATGAGCGCTTTCTATGAGGGTAAAATTTGTGCGAGATAAATATTTTTTTCTCAATACAAGGGTTGCTGAAAAGTATTCATGTCATTAAAATGTTCACTGATAGGGTGTCAATGTTTTAGAAATCCGATTTTATTTTTACATTTTAAAAAGAGCTCAAATTATTGGCATACTTTTCCGTATTTTAAAACATTTATTTTAATTACATGCATGGTCCCAGTTTCCAAAAATAACCTACGTTATGCCGGTAAAATACAGCTACTAAAATATGTTTGCATCCGGAAACATTAAAATATTATAAGAAAATCAGAAATTATAGGTCCTTTGTTGAAAAACTGAAATATTCAGTGTTATTCCCGGTAACATTCATCCTAAAATCGCAATTAACTGAAATGACAGTAATTAAAATAAGTACTCAATATGGGTTCAAGAGGTCCCCAGTAGTCTTAGATTTTCTGTTTCAATAACTGATTTCCACTAATCGACAACGGCTGAAATATCATAAAAAATTACTACGTAACAAGTTAACATTACTACAATGAAATTATCATTTTCATAGGGAAAGCGTTTCATAAACATTAACAGAGAAATTGATATTTTACTTCTTTTCTAGTTGGAAAATGACACTTTCACTGCATATTTTGTGGTTGCATTCGGCTTGAGTGATGAGTCTTTGGTAAACTATAAAAAGAAGCTTTGCAATTAAGGTCAGGCCATTATAAATAGAAGTTAGTCTACATTTACTCCGTTACTCCGTTAGTTTAAAATAGAAATATTTTAAACTAACGGAGTAATATTTTTTGCATATGTATGGGAACGCAAGTGCCATTTGCAATTCTTAGACTCGCAATCATGTATTTATTAAGAAAATAGAAATATTTTTAAGGAATTGATTAAAAGAAGATGGTATTAATGATTAAGGTTTTGTTGATTCTAAAAACGAAGATAAACGATACAGGCTGAGTATTAGAACTTAAATTGGCATCTAATATTTTATGTACAATTACTTCCTCAAAATTATGTTAAGCACAATCCCAACCGTGAACTTACATCCGAATTCGGATAGGACATAAGGAACGTCTTTCGTCACCCATAGAAAATAGGATTAGGAGGTGTTTTGAGGAAATGAGGAGCACATTAGGTTTTAGGTTTTCCAGTCACGAGGGTTTGGTGAAAGTGAAGCGCTTCTTTGAGAAAGGAATCCAGGGGTACGAGAACACGCTGCATACGAGGAAAAAGCCTGAACATTTGAAATAGTTTTATTCATCTACATAGTGATACGTGCAAGTATGAAACACAGCTTAAGGGAAAGAGGAAAAATATTTTATAGAGGTAAAAATAGCCGAACAAAAGGCTAAGGAATTTTTCCCAGCTGCAGCCCTTAAAGCTAAAAAGAAAAACTCTGGCGCCTGCAGTTCCAGAGAAAACATTAGAACTGAGAGTAGTCCGTTGATTGTAACTAGCCATCAACAAAACTAAACTAGTAATTATGTGGCTATGCATAAAAATGTCCATCCATTAATGTTATTTCGAACCAAAATCAGCATAAATGAAATAAATAAGGCAGCATAAAGTCAAAATATTGCATTTTGTTGCTCTCAAAATGGATTCAATAACAGTCATGAAAAAAGCTCTTCAATGTGTGCAAATATATTTTTAGGAGAGGAACCTCGCATAGACCAATGAAACTTGAACTCAATAATATGTAAATACTTCTGCTTTGAATGCTCACACTGCATTCAATGGGACAAGTAAGAGCGTAAATTAGCTTATTATATACGAAAATATTATGACATAACTAGTGAAAATCGGTGTGACTCAACAAACGCGCAGTATACTTATAGTAGTCCAAGCCATTAGCTAATATAACTGCCACGCTCGTCATGTATATCCCTCTATGTATATTGACAATTAAATGCCTCTTCAAATATTTTTGGGCCAGGTGAATCTGGTATACGAAGAGGGTCTCTGCAAAAAGCATAGGAAGTATTAAGTAAAATACCCCTTAGATATCTTTAGTGCATTGATATTTGATAATGTTGTTTTATGCTATAAATGCAGGTGTTTGCTCTGTTATTATACCATTATTTCTTACCTGGGCTCATGGAATCTATTCACCTTTGGTTTTAGGTGCTCCTTTCTTAGTGAATGTAGAAATTTGAACTTCAAAACATGAATACTAACAAAAAAATTGAGAATATAAAAATAATATTAGATTAATTTTCGTTAAATGCGAAAATTATATTTATTTTCATTTTTTGACCCCTAACTGAGTTTCAGCTTCATTATTTATTATAATCAGAATTAAGTAAATTGGCCATTCATATGGTATTGGTAACATTACGAGAGAAGTCGGGTTTGAATAATAATGAAAGAAGTCAGATATCAATGCCTGCATCATGGATAAAAATACGTACATAAATTATCCAATAACCTGGGACGCACGGGATGACTCGAGTAAGTGGTTCTCGAGGGTGAGCAATAGAAGAAGCTCTCGGCCTGACTCAGTACTTCAGGTCAGCTGGGCCCGATGTCTCAGGGCAACACGACTCATACCTGGCCCTGAGACGAGCCGCCCTGCGTCGGCCAGTCGGGCTTTATTGCTTGGGCTATGATCGGGTCTGGGTCCAGTTGCATTGCTCACCCTTGGGAGGGACTTAATCTTGTTTGCCTTGACCGGCTAATGATCATATCCTGTATCTTGTTGTCGGTAGGGTAATGCACATACGTCTTTCTATTAACAATACATGTATTATTATCCTACATCCGCTTCCTTTAATAGTTTAAACCTATTCTCTCGTATGCCACCGCATGATTTTTAACGTACCATTCATGGAAAAATTTTAACGCAACACATCGTCTAACATAAAGCGATACATAGTTTTTGAATGTTTGGGGAATATTAATTCAGCTATATAGAACTTTTGAAAGTATTATTTCATCGAAGTAATTCCCGCTTATCCTCATAATTGTTTCTCCAATTAATAATGTGAGACGTTTCCCACTAGTCTTGGTCAGCATTTTGCAATCGCATAAAATGTACGCTAAAATCCTCTAAGGTTATTTGGATTAGGGCCAATATAGCGAAGTAAAAAATGCAAATTTTACAATTTACATGTTATTTAATTTTCTAATTCATTAATGATAACACCAATTACCACACCATAGCCTTTTAAATCGACTTAAATGATGCAAAAATAATAACATTAAGTAAAAAAACAAAGTGAAATTTAACCTTTACAGACACAGTTTACATCATGACAGAGAAAACATTTCCTGAAGCACTCATTTCTTTGATAAATATTATTTGGGAAATTACCAGGGGCAAGATGTTTCTCAAAATAATCGACGTTAAAAGGAACGGAACTGCCTTAGACTCGGTTTTAATATCAAGTTTATTTGTGAATTTTATGTATCGCGACGATTCTTTTTCGCTACAGTAATGCATTTTTGGCCGGTACCTCCAAACTTAGTGTTGACTATCTTCCTCATCGGCTTTCACTGAATTCGATTTGGTTTTTCTTGAGGCTTTCTTCTTTCCTCCTATTTATTAGACAGATATACGAGTAGGTATTTTTGATGCGTGAGACATCAGCGCAATGTTCTATGATCCTCGTATTTATTTTTTCATTGTTTCTTCAGTTTTGCAATCACCCCACTCTTCTCAAAGTCCTCATGTAGTTTTTCACTGTCATAGCTGTCTTTCATACTTCCAAAGAGGGCATCTTAGGCTTTGAAAGGGAGCTCCAGGATTTTATTTTGGCAATTTCTGTTGCCTTGTTGTTCTCCAGGTCTTTTACCATCCTGCCGAATCAGTTCTCAATATTTCCGGACCTCGGTTGTTTTCTTCTATCAGGATTTATTCATTAATTAATTCCCTTATGACTGGTTTTGGCGCTGTTTAGAATACTAAAATGTAATTTTTCTTTATATTCCCATGGTCTTCAACTTCTCAAAAATATATTTCCCTTAGCATCTCGGACACGTTAGGATTTCATTTTCCTTTCCCCTATTTGTCTCTTCACCAGTTCATAAGCAGTATCGGTGTTTCTCTTCTTATGCCGTTATTCATTATATGTTCTGTGTTTGTTATATTATATATTATATGTTATTATATGTTATTCGTTAATCTTGAAGAGGGAAATTTTCCTTCTGAGTGCCATGAAAAGAGCATACACTAACTGTCAATTCTGAATAATCATATTTTCCCACCCTGCTAAGCCTCACATAGAGTTTCCGTTACCAATGCACTGTTACCATTTGAACCTTCGGGTACCCCAGAAAAGTGTTAGGCAAATACTTCCGTAGGCGTAACAAAAATAATATGAGTCCTTGCTCCAATTGGCTGGGTGAGGAGATATGGAGGGGAAGTTTACCACCCGGTATGGTATAATCTGGGTACGGGAGCCATCTATCCTTCTGGATGTTTTCTATGTTGCCGGATTGGTATTCCAACTAATTTTCCTCCGTAACTTAATCTTCAAAGAATTCTCAGCATTCAATAAGGCCCAATCGAGTATGATGGCTCTCCTCTTAAAGTATTTAGTCAATAACCGTATAATCCTCGTGGCTGTATAGCGCCCTCGCGAGGGATTTTTTTACTGCACGGGAGTTAAAAACGTCAGTAATTCTGTAGAAGAGAATATATTGGGGTATAAAGAGGAAAAATTTCGGAACATGTACAATGTTAAATTTTAGGGTAAAATGAAGAAAAAGCGGATAGAAAAGAATGGTATAAGTTTATGTTAAGGCTTTATGTGATATATAATGTGGCGATAATGTAGGTCACGAATTCCTAGGGGGGAAAGAACTTGTTCCCAAGATTATTTTCTCAAAGTAAGGGAAATGATGACGGACAAACAGCCAGAAAGAACAGCCTGACATGACGGTTGAGGCGTTTCAATGTCGAGCGTGAGGTGGTATACCAAATGGTAGAGTTGCAATTTTCCAGGATGGGGAGGATACAGCCGATGAGCACAGCTCCTGAAGGTAAGAGGATCACTAATACACTTAAGTCGGTAAAGTAGGCCGACCACGGCCATTGCCTAGCGGGAAATTAGCATAATATGACTTTCAAACGTGAGCCTACCTTTGAAAATTACACTTAGATTGAATTGAGTTTTCATAGAGGAAATCGGGCATTGGCTGGTGATGTAAACTGTTGAGCTGTTCCGTTTATATGAAAAAAGACATGATGGTTGATTTGGAAGTAATGATAATGTATGATGATTTTCTTCCATGGTATTATATGCAAAATATAAATTCTGTAGCATTTTAATGTGTATCGGAAATGGATTGAACCTAAGTTTCGTTATCTCTGTGCAACAATAAATATCAAGTGCGTGACTCAGGACACATCCTATTTGAACCACCGTGGCCAAATACAGCAGAAACGGGAATCATTGAAATGGGGAAAGGAAAAAGGCGATGAAGGAAAATAGAGGAGATGGAGTGGATGGCAGGAATAGACCCGGGTTGCATTTGACCGGGTGCCGTCCAAGATCGAGGGAAAGAACGGAGGGAGTGCGGAGAGGGGGAGTGAGAATAAAGGCTTCCCGAAGAGGCAAAGGCGTCTTCTTCTGGACCCAGGCGCCCCCTAGAATCTCTCTCACGTATCAACCACCCGACGCCGTGCGACGCGGGGGGGGGGAGGGCGGGCTGTGAGGGCGGAGAGGGTGTGGGAGGGTTGAGGGAGGCCCGGAACGGTAGGGGTGGCCTCCGGAGGGAAGAGAAGGGGAAACTTCCCCTACGATGGCAAGAGAGATGAAGCTTAGCCGCCACCGTGGCGCTAGCGTCGATCCGTCGATCCGCAGCCGAGAGTTGGCGCCCGGGAAGCGTCGGGAAAGGAGGTCGTCCGTACAGACACCAGTGCGAGGAAAGTGAGCAAGAGAGAGAGAGAAAGAAAGAGTGAACAGGAGGAGGGAGAGAGAGAGAGAGGGACAAGTGGAGGGAGGGAGTGAAAGTTCAAAAGGAGAGAGGTTGGACGGAGGAAGGTGACATACAATAGACAATGTGAGGAGGAAAGAGTTTTCCCCAACCGACATTTGACCTTCCCCTTCTATTCCGCCGAATCGAGTCTGCCGCTTTAAAGCTCTTCACCAACATTCTGCTTTAAGCAAAAGCATCCTCTTTCCTGGAGTTTGTTACCCGTTTTCCTGCCCGAACTTAAGTGTTGCGACCTATGGGATTGTGAAAGTGATAGTTCCCATTCAATTTGTCCCGTGCAAAGTTTTCCTTACTCATTTGTCCGAGTTGGAAAAGGGTGAAGAATCGAGAGAGGCATTCGCTTCTGTCAGCTTCTGGTGCCTCATCCCTGAGGCACCACTTATTTTGTCTCACTCGGAGGAGGTGGTTCGTTTATTCGTGTGAGAGCACGGCGGCTTCCTCCCTTTAACCCGGCCCGGATTCAGAGAGGAGAACCGACGGGGGAGTCACGCCCTCCGCGTCTTACATTCGCCCCGGCCGTCGGTCGGCGAGGCCGCGTGGTTCACATTCGGACCCAAGAGTACCCCTTCATCATCGGCCTAGTCGCACTCACCGAAAAACCCCCGCCAGCCCGTCTTTCTGTCCGCTCGTGTGCTACCCGGTTCTCACCCGAAGGGAACGCGAGTGCGTGGAAGGGCCTCTCCCTGCGCGGAGCGAGGAAATTCGCCCTCGCGATTCGTGCCCGCGCCTCCCGGAGACCCGATCTACCCGAGTCGACTCGGTGGTCAACTGCGACCGGCGACAGACCCGCTGTTTCATCAGTAGACTCCAGCAAAACCTCGCTGCCGTTTCGCGCGCATTTTATTGATGTTCCAAGGTGAGGCGACGCCGGTTTGTCGTTTTTCACTCGAACTTCCGGTGACCCCTGCTTCGTGCCCATGGACTGACGGCGGCGTGAGCATTTAGTCGCGTTAATATATAAATATTCGAGGAAACGGCAGCCACCAAACCCTTGCCACAACACCCGCTATTTTGTTTTTTACATACTTGCCCATCGTGCGCAGAGCGAAGAGGTCTAGTGCCGGTGGGGAAAAAAAGTTGACAGTGCTCTGGAGAGGTAGAGTGTAGAAAAGGAAGGAGTAAGGGGATTTCCATTGTATTTCATCATTGCTTGGGCTATTTTCTTGCGAGAAAATCCCGAAGTGAGAGAGAGAGGTTCCACCATCATCGCAGTCGTCGTCGGCTGGATCACTCTTGAGGAGAAAAGTGCTCTTTTCGGAAGTTTTTTCTCTTTGAGAGATTTTTCTTTGTGATTCGTGTGCTTTTTGAGTGACGTCTCAGGGAGATAGGATCCCTCTTGTATTCCGCGGCCTCAGGGGGGAGGGAGAGAGAGGCGAGGAGCTGAGCCGGAAATCGAATCCAGTTCCCCGGAAATAAAGGAAAACAAGGTTGGTACATTTTCTTTGTTCGTGCTCGAGATTCAAAAATTTTTAAGGTTTTTAAGGCGTCGGGAATCTGAACTGTTTTTCTTCTTGTGTTTACGCTTAATACTTCGCGCTTCGATGAAAATAAACAGTAGGTTTTTATCTCAATTGAAAAAGTTGTATTTAAACTGTTGAATGCTGCTTTGATGCTAATGGAACCCCTAATATTTGAAGTTGTGTAATGAATCGAGGTGCGGAAAAACCTGCCATTTGAAGGTCCAATAAGCTGTAATGTTGTTCCAGCGTCACGTTGTACGTTTTAAATAAATTAAAATTTAATATATGATCATTTTGTGAGTGAAAAGTATCGTGTATTACAAGTAAATAGTAGATAAGTATAAACACTAGAAACGAGAGTATTCAATTTTTTTAATGCACACGTTTAATCTGGTCTATATTTTGTCTCTAAGAATACTAATATTATTAAACAAAAAGTAAAATGCAATTCATTGCTCTATACACTATGTAAATTATAGTTGCAAGAAATGTAAATGCTATTCACTATTCTGTGTGTATTGTGATGTCTGAAATTTTTATGCATTTAAACATTATTTTAAGAGATAACGAGAAAATTTTGTCATCCAATAATGCAAACGATGTGATAGTATATTGCAATATTGAATATTCACGAAGAGAATCCGCACTGCTCGATAAAATATCTTTTAAAGGAAATGTGTGTGGATCATAGTGATCGTCAAATTGGTGATGAAATAGTTGATTGTGGGGAAATATTGGACTGAACATCGAATTGCTAACTAAAGCATGAATACAATTACAGAAAAATAATTAATTTGGAAATAAAATTGAAAAAGATGTAGAAAAAATTATTTTGTAAGTCTTTTACTCAAAATGCCTCCGCAATTCTTACCTACCTACTCATTGCTTTTTCTGGAAAATGTAGATAAATGATTTAATTCCTTTGTTCCTCCCTTTATTGTAATAAATAGTAATTCTACGTGAAAAAGCTAGGTTCCTTTTTTCTGTCAGCTTTGAACTTAGTATCCTTAGAGCGGAATAAAGGAAATGTTGTTTTCCGTGAAAAAAATAATTTAGGTTTCTAATGGCAATTCGAGCCTCCTTGTCTATCCAAATTTGGCGATTTCGAGTCATTTAGAATTCTGAGCCTCAAAGAGACTGAGCCCATGCCTTCCACCCTCCTAACCCATCGCAGACTGTTAGAGGGCTTGGTAGGAAAGAGGGCATAAGAAAGAAAATTTATGAGGATTTATTTTAACGTCAAGCGATACAATTTGTAACATAAAATCTTTCGGCGAAGTTTAGAGGCATCCTGTTGCCAATCGTAACATTTCCATGCGGTAGTCCCATTAAACATTTTGGTTATTAAAATTTTCCCATGAAGAACGACGTTCTTCTTCAGTTCTAGTAAAAAGTGCCTTCGGCCTTGAATTATACGGCATTAGTCCAGTTTTCTGTGTCATGCTACGATATACTTAAGTGGAGCTCAAGAGAAGCAGCCGCGCGACTGACCACGTCCCTTCCCTTTTCCTTTCTTCGCTTTATCTTCTTTCCTCCCGCATGTTTGAGCCTATCTCTTCCATCGGCTTTCCTCATGATTGCCGTGGTCGTTTGGGAAGAAGGAATCCCACGGATCCCCGGCTCGCCCTTTCTTCTTTAAGGAGCAAAAAATCACTTCTTCCATTTATGTAATGCGTATCACAGGCTCAATTTTTTCCCTCCCCTTCTTCACGAGGTGGGATTTAAAACTTCAATCCTCTCCCAAAAAATAGAGAGATCTTTCTTCAGTTTTCTCAGAGGGAGGAGAATATTGCACGGGTTGACTGATCGTCGCCGTAAATATTGAACATATCGCATGGAGATGGAACGAGCCGAGAAAATCTTAAGGGGGTTGAGTGGGGAGAAAAGCTTTTTGTCTGCTAATTCGACATAAAGCGTACGCCTCAGTTCGTTTTTCACCGAGTTTTTCTGCCGGAGTGTTTTTTCATCCCTTATGGTTCTCCCAGTTCTCGCTCAGCGATTTTGAAAGCACATCTGTCACGATCTGAGTAGGCCTATGAGTTTGTTAGCTATCGGATTTTCACTCGGGGGCCAGCGACTAGCTGGAGACTCGGAAGTGTTGCGTTGCTGGTGTTTTTATGACGGCTTCCGTGACGTTTTTACCATCTTTGTTTAAATCAGTAGCGTAAAAAAGTGTCTCAAATCGATAGATGAACGCAGTCCATATGCTAATTTATATGGATTAATAGTAATTTTAACTTTAAATGTTTATTTTTGAATTATAATTAAACAAGGTTGGTAACTCAAGTAAATTCATAACCATATAGCTACACCATTTTTCTGTATACAGAAAGATTTTGCGAGTTAAATTGCGGAAATCCATGCTTGTAGAAATAATATGCGTGCTAATAAAGAAGAATCGCTTTCAAATAGACTCCGGGGATGCCGCAATAGTAACTTTTACCTGAGTCATCCACTAATTCGCAATACAATGAAACAATTTCACTGTACAAAAATCATTCACGAATAATTATGACCCTTTGAAATTGTTACAAAAGAATAATTTGCTTGTTAAATGTTTTCACGCAGTCAGACTTATGTTGCATTTTGGAGTGTTTTTCCCCAATTCATATATTAATGCAGCAATATATTATCATTTTTATTATTATTAACCTTGGGTGGAAACCACTCAGATTATTTCTTTTTTAATTGTAACTAAACTACAGTCATTTAGAAATGCTAGTTATTGGAATACTTTTATTATTTAAAATTATCTGAATAATCGATCGATCTGAAACCCTTAAAAAAATATGAAAAATTGAGTGTGTGGAAAATTGAAAATGCGGTTAATATCTGAACTAGGAATGAACTATACCTACATAATAATATAGATATAAAATACTATTAATATAAATGTACATTCCCATGGAAGACGGGGAATAACTCGATCCAATATATTTTTAATTAGAATTGCATTATACTTAAAAGTGTTTGTTGGGCACACCCAGATATTTCATTGCATCGCAAATGTAGCATACTTTTAAAAAATACGACCAACTGACGGAGTTGATCTTTTGATTTTTTTCGGGTTTGATGACTAACTTAGAAGTGGGAACTTTTAGTTTGCTATAAACATTACTGAGTCAGAATCGTTTAATTCTAGAAAATCTTCAGGAAATTAGCACCTATTAGTAAATTTTTAATGCTTCGCATGGATAATAGATGAGTGGAGCAAAATAAGTTTTTAGATGAAAATACTATTTTATTTCAAATCACATAGATTTGTCTATGTGATTATATTGTGACTAACATCAAAAGCTAAAATGAAAATTTTGTCTTATTTCTGTTGCATTATTTAAATTAAACTTAAAAAGTGTGAGAAACCAATCATTCACTTTTTTAGATAATCTTAAATGATTCTATAATGCTTTAGTAAGGGTATCAGTTTGTTCAAGCCTAAATGTATCGTAGATGTGGATATGAATAATTAATTAATGCAGTCTTGCTTATATGAATTTAACGGTAAATTACCCTTAATTTCTTGTACTTAGCCATCTTAGGACATTAAGTGGCATTAGTTTCAATTGAAGATTCATGCACATTATAATTGTATGACGCTTAATAGACAAGGGTGCAGTTCTGTAGCCTGTAAATTAACTGAAGCACCACAAACTTGTATAAGAATTAAATAATATACACATATTTGCCTTAAACCTTTGCTAGGATAATGATGTTTTCTGGCTGAGTGTAGGTTAACAGCTGGTGCATTATGAGTAATAATTTTGCTGATACGGTCTTTATCTCAAGAAAGCGCGCAGTGGGGAGGACCACGTACATAAACCCTTGAGCTGTTAACGTTCTTTGTTTCCATGAAGGTTAAATCATATATGTCGATGTAAGAAATCATTTCAGTTTGATACTGGACTCTCTATTCTTGGTTCGACAAGATATCTGTCAGTTCAGGGCAACAATTGTTATGCATTGTTAGTAGACAACGTTTCCTCACAAAGTGTATATCTTTCACATTGCGCGGAGCAACCATCGTAATACGAAATGATTCTTTCCCTGACAACCTTAAATGTTCGCTCAGAGTTTTTATAATGAGCGAACCTCTGGTATACATGACTTAAAAATCAACCGTAGTTCAAACATTTATATTCAGTTTTTAACTTAACCAGCCATTGGAATTAGAAGAAATTTTGTTAACAATCCAAGTGAAAGGAAGTATCGAAAACTTACCAATCAAGTGAATGTCTACCTATAGGCCACATTTTCAGGTCCACCGGCAGTTGTTGTAACATTTTAAAAAACATATTTTACAATGGTGAAAAGTGGAGGTTACTTATTTCTTTCACTTGGCTTAATAAAAACTCATTTCAAAGAAGTTTCTGATGCATTTAAAATTAGTTAATCATACTAAAGAGTATCAGTAATTATATTACATAAACCATAAACACAGTAATCTACCCGAAGGTCGGTTTAGTAGGTGATGGCAGAGTTCACCCAATACTAGGCCCTACGGCGAGTGAAATTCACACATCAGGGTAGGGGGGCCAGTTCCCCTCCCTGTGCCGGTTATGGTTTCCCAGGAAGATCTGGTACACGAAAATAATATAATAATTAAAATGAAAAATATTGAATTAACAACAATAGCTAGCTAAAACTAAAGATTTTTATTGATATTTTTGTCAAATACTTGTAATAAAGGACTGTAAAGTATGAAAGGCGTACCAAAAGTACTTCTCTATTCTAATCGTGGCTGTTTCCTGAACAAATAGGTTGATTTACCACATCCATGGCCATCGAAAATTATTGTTATTTGTAGTCTTCCATTTATGGTAGGCTTTGGACAGACTCTGACTGAACATCGATATATTTCTTAGTTTCGTCTAAAAAGCTAGCCCTACGCTAGCTCCTAATGTATGTATACTTATTTTTCACCATGGCCAACATGCCTATTATTTTCCTCAAGGGGAAAGCAGGTAGCCATAACTGTAAATCGCGATACCTTTTTCCCGTTTTGAAAAGATTCAGGTTGTCACCGTGACAATCTCCATGAACATATCGATTTATTCATGGTAACATTTTTCCTTCCTGAGTCTCTGAAATCCATTTCCAAGATCTTCCCAATACACGGAAGTTGACATACACCAATTATTGAATTTTGACGACGAAATCTATTGCTTACTGATGAAAATATCAGCACTTGAGGAAGTGGGGGGGAGGCCAAGCCGAACACTTCCATTTTGAAGGACCACCGGTAGTAGAGTAATAAAAATGGGAAATAAATAGGAATTTCCATTAGATAAGTTTTTATCAGAGTTTTTTACTTTGGAAATGTCGTAAAAATTGAGGGAAACTCTTGATCAGTCGCATTTAGAGAAGTAAATTCAAACTTCTAATACCTACTGCCAAGACTATGATAGTGATTTTTATAATACTTGAGAATGTAATGGTAAAACTACCACCAAGTCTTCATTAACACAACCATCCATTTTTGGAATTCTTTCGTAACCACGCATGTATGCACTTAAATGCTTGCTATTGTTCTGAATAGACAGTCTAGTATCAGTAGCACATATAAGCACCATTTCTAGTTGTAACTTGGATAAAGTAAGTAATAATATTTCCTGCAGTAGTTATAATTGTAGGGTGAAGTAAAATTATTGATTTACCAAGCGTAAAATTAATCATTAAGTTTTCTCAAAGGGTTTTTGGCGAATTACTTAATACTAATTATATGGGCTAAATTATCGTGGGCGAAGGAAGAAAGCTTGAAATCTCATTTCTATAGGTATGACTTTATAGCTTATGTCTATAAATGATGTTTAAATTAAAAGTTTTCTGATGTACTCACTCTGTATTAATTCAGTCAAATTAGTTTGATGATTGAAGCACCTAATTTTGAGCTTGTTTTGTAGGGTCACATTCAAAAAACAATTCAATGAATATTGGGTAGCGATCTCGAATAAGACCGAAGTGGTTGGGCTGAGTTGCCGATATCGCAAACATGTAATGATTCAGACGTTGAGAGTTATTAAAAAGTCAATGTGTGCTTTGCCATTGTTGACTCAGCAAACATCAGGTGGAATGTGGTTTGATCACTGAAGTGTTTCTTTGGAAATTTAATAATCTCAAATATGAAGCTCCATCTTCAACAGAAGTAAAATCTCAATGGTGTACAGAAAAAAAATATAAATGAAAACCTTTGATGGAATCGTATCTTTCAAGATGGAACTTCCTGTCAGCTTTGACATGTAAGGTGAACTAGAAGCTGGATTCAATTAATAGAAATGAAATTGTATTTCCATAGCTTTACTTCTGTGTCGAGGATGTCTTTTAGTATAACCTACCTGCATTACTCGGTAGTGTTTCATGTTCGTTAACATGTGAGAACACCGCATGAGAATCAATACCATTTATATTTAGAATAAATTCGTTGAAATGGTCTTCCTAGACTAAACTTCAACTGTGAAATCGCAAGGAGAGATTTTTCCACCTAACCGATGATTACCCTAAAAGGCAAAAGATTGAATAAAAAATGTGCCAATAATGAAGTATCATCAAAAATAGGAAATGGACGTAGGTTTCGTATTATTTAATAGAGATATGACAGTAAACTTAAGACTTAGTTATTTCAATATAGATTTTTTTAATTACCTTCGCTGGCATATAAATGTGTCATCACTAAGCAAAGTGCAAAAGTTAAGGATGATGATTGGACACCATTAAAAGTATGAATTGCTAAATTATTCATCTCAAAGGAAGATTTCAAAGAATAAAAGTCTGAAATAATTTAGAATTCAGCGTCAAATTTAAATAAAAATGAAAACCAACCTTTTTTGTGCTTGGCCACTTCTTATTCAAGCATTGCCTTCATTATGAAGTTATTATTTATGATAAGTAAGAAAGAACAACTTGCACTAGGCATACTTCTCTTCTTACCTTCGATTTCATTTTTTTCACTTTATAAACCTTGAGTCCCGATTTTATGGGAAGAGAATATGTCCTAAAAGCCACATTAGGTTACATTATTATTGTATTTGGAAAATGTTTTTCCTCTCAAAATTTCTTCTCATTTTATTCTGCTAGCAAGGATACGAATGGTGACATGTAAAACTACTGATGGTACTATTTAAACCTTGATTTTGAACAAAAACTAAGGCAGGAAATGCATGAAGCTTGTGCTACGAATTTTCCCTAGGCTCGTTAAATTTGAAATGCTCAATCCAAGGAGCATTCATTTACCAACCCCACACCTGCGTTCGTAATGCCATCCGAATATAAGCTTTCTTGCAGTGCACGGTTATGCATTTTTTTTCTTCCATATAGTCGCGGTTCAAAGCACGAGTGGAGTAAATGGAGGAAAATTCATTTTGTAAAGGTTAATGCGGTGGCCCAGTTTTATTGAACTTATATAAAATAGTCGGTGAAGTACTCGACGGGTTTATTCTTTTGAAATTTATCTTGCGCGACAACAATTCGATGGTGTAGACTGGTAAGATTAGGATTGAACTTTCTCCTCAAACCCAGTTTGATGATTGGTTATAAAATTATCCGATGAATCCGCTACCACTAGAATGGCGTATTTCATTAGTGCATGCATTGATATATTCCGTTCTTCATGTTGCAAATTAAATAAAATTTTTTTTAAATTTTTAAGTCTGTTAGGGGAAAAATTTCATTTGGGTAAAAGGACTGGCTTTTAAATAAATAAAGCGTGGCAGTCTTTCCAGATTCCAATTGGAGAAACTAAGAAGTTAATATTTTGTAATGTTTCGTATACCGTACTCCAAAATTAATTATAAAATTAATTATGCACAGGGCCTAAAACTTTCTTTGGAAACTCCGTAATCTTCAGGCATGAATTAGTTTACTAATAAAAACTGTGCTCATCATTTCGAAATTTCATGTAACTCTGTCCATTTGCTCTTAATTCTTAGAAGTGTTATTTTTCATAGCAGTTTTCCAAATGGCAATAAAATAACTTATGGCCGTAATTACTCAAATATCCTAACACAGCTTGACTTTTAATGTAAATACAACTTTCGTAAAAGGTATGACTCAAATCAATTCGATATACAATTTTTTAAATATGATTAATTGTCCTGAATGGAAGTAAAAGCTTAAGCTTAGTTAATTTTTTATAGGGTTGGTTATTAAATTCGGAGTACTAAGCTTTACTGTTTAGTGAGCTTTACTTCAATTTTTTTTACTTTTTCATGACTGAGGTTGCTTTTCGATATGCCAATATGAACCAAGATTATGAATATTCCAATTCATATGACCCAAGCCTTCAACTTTTGAGCGGTGAACCATTTTATAAAAAATTACCCGGCAGTTAATTTTAATTAGGTTTTGCATATTTTACCATCCTTGATGGCGCCACCGAATAGGGCCAGGGGATTTTATCTGACGGACCCCTTACTTCCGCCCTGAAAACTAAAGCTGGATTTGTTTTTTGCCTCATCTCGCTCTCCGTTCTCGAAGGGAAACCCGTAGAGAAGCGAATTTGCCTATAAATTAGGGGATTTGGCGTTTTTCTTTCTCTGGCCCCTGCAAAATAATAAATTATCGCTCGTCGCCGACTAGGTATTCTCATTATTCCCTAACGTATCGAAAATCGGATATTCTTCCCTCCCTCCTTCACGCCCTCTCTCCTTCCCCGGCCTCAAGACCATAAAGTCGCTTCGCGTCGCCTTAATTTTTTTTCTCTTCATGGGAGAGGGATTTCGTCGAGACGCCGGCGGAGGAAGTGCATTGCTGCAAAGGATATTGCAGCAGGCGCCATGCCACCATAGCGGCAGTTGGGGGTGTGGGAGGGGGGTAAAGGAGGAGAGTTTTGGGATTCGCGCTACGGGTCTTCTGGCCATCCTCTAAAATGGCGCTCAGGACACGCGCTCCCCTTATCTCTTCAGCTCACGAGCGGGTATGTGCGCTCTAGTCTCGCCTCCGATCTCACTCGGCCTTAATCTTCATCGTCCGTTCATCCGCTTCTTTCACCCGAGAGAGTGCGGCTCACCTGGTGCTACTGCTCTTGGTTGCAGTCGGCCATAGTCTGAGGGAAGCCGAGCGGGGATTAATTAAAACCCGTTTGGTTGATTCTCTTGACCGGTGTAATTGCTCCAAAATACAACCTTTTGGTCACAGCTGCTTTTATTTCACGTAACAATGAGAAGTTTACAAGTTCAAATCGAGTCTGGGTCACCAATTATGCGATGATGGGCTGCTTTGACTTGAACTGATAGGCTTTAAAAACGGAAGTGGGGTATTAATTTAGTCATCCCATTCAATAGCGCCCTCTCAATTGATACTGGTAAAAGATGATTCCAGGGTCAGATTGGAGAGTTTCGTTTTTTTCTTGGCTTTGGAATACTCTGCTGGTTTCCTTCATTTCCTCGAGATTTTTCACAGCGGAGGGTGTCGGCTCCGTGTCCATGAAATATGTCACGTGGGGTCATCGCCCATCGCAACGTGCTATATAGGAGTTTTCCATCCATTGCGTTGAATGGTTTTGATTTTGCTGATATCCCTTGCCTATAATGACCAGCGCACGTGCGATGAGATAATTTTTGAATGGTAACGAGTATTTTTTGAATTTTAATAAATCTATAACGCAATTTTCAGGTACTGCAATAAACGTATTATAAATTAATAACTTTCGTTCCGAGGGGTTGTTGAAATATCGTTAATCTGTTTCCTGGTCAAACATATCAAACCTTGGTAACTCTAAAAGTGCAATTATTTTTGAACGAGAATATTTGGTGAACTTTTGGGCTTTCAGACATGTTGATTGATGGGCTGACCGATTTGATGATTGGTTTTTGATTCGTGATCGATTGCATATTTGATTGTGGAATGATTATATAATCTCACAAATATACACAGGAAATTTTACACCGACTTCATGCGTGATTTTTAAATGGAGAATCAAATGAATCTGAAAGGATTTTAACTCATTTTTACGAGAATATATATATTTTCAATATTTGTAAAAAATTAATTATGCTCTTAAGTAAATGCAAGCGTCAACTATTTTTTCAGAATTTGTTCACTAGTTTTATATTCAACATGTAAACTAAAAATGCTGTTACGTTTTTATGATTCTCGCAAAGAGTAAACTTACATGTCTACTCTTCAATTCATGGGGAAATCTTTAGAAATACCGGCATGTAGTTACCCTGCTAAGGCGATCAGAATAGAGACATTTCTCGAAGTTATTGGTTTTAAGTTAATTCAATTTTCTTTTTACAAAAATGGAAGGCAAATTCTATCAAATGGGTTGCCATTTAAGGTGTACTTCTTCCTCTTGAGACGTAAAAAGTCAACTTTTAAGTAGAAAGTACACCTGTTGCAACGATTTAAATGACAGCTGGTGCACTTAGCTCCAATAAAATTAAGCCAAAATAAATGAAGACATCACACTGTGAGATTTGTATGATACCTGTATATTTTAGAAACGTTATTTATGGTGAGGTATGCATTTGATAAAAAAATTGTGCCAAAGTTATTATACAAATTTTAATAAGTGAGTAAATTTATTAGTTACGGTTGAGAATCATTTGCAATCTAAAGAACAACATTTACTCACTGCTGAACTAGTAATGAAGGCTTTTGAATAGATTACAGAAATATTCAGCCAAAAATTGCTAATTATTGAGTCATATCTCATTCCAGTTGCGAGAATTGACAAAATAACTCGTTTTCTAACGAGACTTTATTAAAAACCATCAAATTATTATTCGTGGCTAAATGCATGTCACGGCTAATGATAAGAGATATCAAATTGTACAGTCGTGTATCTCATCACCCTCTTCCTTTTATCATGATCAACGTCGTAGATGCAGTCTTGTCCACAACTATGGAGGCATATAAAGTAATGGTTGTTTAGTAATCCCTTCTCCAATTAGTTTATTCTAAAGTTGGAAAAATTGCATTACAAACAAACCGTTTACTGCAATCCTATTGCCTAGACCAAAACCAGACTCCAAAATAATCCAACAATCTTTTGGAGCACAGAAAAAAACCACATCGTTTCACTCGAAGATGAGTTATTAAATGAACGCTTTCATTTTGATATTATATCAAAATGGCGTTTAACATTAACTCTTTTACGGCATGTGGTTTACTTATCTGCGGTTTCTAAGGAAGATCAGGACTCAGTTCAGTTTGTGTTTCCCCAAGAGTTGTGGCAACAAGTTTTAAACTCAGGACTTCTGCCGAACGATTAATATTTTGGGTGTCAATATGCCAAGCACCAAAGAGAAATGCAACATATACTATTCATGATCTCAGTTAAATAGTATTCGCACGCATCACGATATTGATTAAATTTTCTCTCTGGACAAGCCATAAGCTGGAAAGGTAGTTTCTATAACTTGTGACGCCGCCGTCGTGTACTTTTGACGGCAAAATGCCAAAACATTGATCAAAATCCCTCGCTTTATATGAAGTAAATGCCAGAACTGTTTAAGGGTTATATGTAAATAAATTCAGCACTTTTATACATTCTACATTTGGTAGTCTATCGTTAAGTTAGTTATTGGATAGATTCACATATTAGCCATGACCGTTATTCAAAGCCTCTCACCAGAAGACAACCTAATATCCTATGAACCTTTAATTCCGTAATATTTCTACCTCCCTTCATTCCGTCACTACTGCCTATCATTTTCCTCGTCCAACTGTACTTACATAGGATATTTCTATCTGCCATATTCTTCAAGAGTCATTCGTCGTTCATAAAACTTTGCATCAAATATTCCGACTCCTTTCTATTTCTCGCAGAAACCCTCTTTCTCTTCCGTCACTATGCCAATAATTTCCTCTTCTGTTTTCTTTTCCTTCAGTTTCACTTTCTCAGCATCCATCCCTTAAAAGCATCCCAAATACGCCTCACAAATTGCCTCAGCGAAGAATTTTCTCGGTCTTACATTGTCAACACATGATGTTATAAATTATTGGAAGGGATGGTGTCAAAATATCTTTAATAATGAATGTCAGCTTATACAGCTGATCAGATATTACAGAATCCCTACCTATTTGTTATTTTCCGTTTTATTCAAATCCGCAGGACAAAATATTCATAATATTTTTTATTTTTACTCAAATATAATGTAATAATAATTTTTTGTATGCACATTTTTTATGGCTGAAACAAAATAATGGGTTACCGGATGGAACGTTATTAATACGAATCTGTAAAAGCTTGTCATACTAGGGAGCGCATTTTTTCGTGAGAATCACCGTGCTCGATCGACTTAATCAGTCAGATATAACTAAAAACTTCACGGCACAAAATTTATATCGTAATAAGCGAGCTAATGCTTAGTGTTTCTTCCATGTTTGCGTGCTCATTTTCGTGAAAAATATCGCTGCCGCACGTCCATGCCAGCGAACCCCTCGTATGAAATATGTGTGCATTCGTGGCCCCCCCTTTAGAACGTGCGCATGCACTGGCCGCATTAAAATCAATTTCCAGGTAATAGACGTGCATGATTTCCTTCTCGCGGCGGCTTATAGGCAGATTTGACCTCGTGACTTTGGGAATTAGTATCCCCGCGGTCCGTTTTTTCATCCAAAATACGATATCATCTGGACATATTTATTGCACGATAAGATTTTTTTCGAACTAAGCGCAGCGACTGCTTCAGGACATGCTGCTTAAAAAAGTTGGGGTGTTTGGTTGGAATGATTTAGTTTGAATGTGTAAAATCATGGTTTTGAAGTTTTCTACTAAATTCATTCCGGTGCACTTGTTCTTGTGTAGTGTTATTACGCTGTGGGTGGGTACTGATTTATAGACCACTGCCTCAAAAATTCAACATCATTTTAAAGTTAATTGTTGATCTCTTTTTTTCGCAATGAAAATAAATATCAAATCCGTCCGTCTTTCATTCGACTATTCATATGATTAAGCTGGGATTTTCGAATTTATGAATTCTGTGGGCATATATCATTCTTCTCCCTTCAAGTTTTACCATTGGCGAAAGTATTCGTTTAATGAACATAACTTATTCATTGCAAAATGTTAATTTGTGATCCAAGCATTGTTCACTTACTCGTAAACCCTGTGATCCCACAGATTTTCATCACCATTCACACAATCTAGTTTCATACCCTCGTGGCTAATCTAGAATAACTAGTTAAAACTGCGTATTTAAGGAAATTTGGTTTTGGGTTTTTCTCTGTAACAATATTCACCGCACAAATGAAATTTCGCAATCCATGGATTTCAAATTTTAGTATTTATTCAGAATTTTTTAATACAGCGCAGGTAGATCTGGGAGGGAATTAAATTACGCGAAAGATATCTAAAATTTCGATTGCAGAAGCTATACAAACATACACCTCGAAGAAATATTGAGAATTGTAAGATAAATTATGGTTCTTGAGGTTGAAACTTGAATAATTCTATTGAAAAAGAAGAAATCTAAGGCAGAAAAATAATTGAATACGCATTGATCAACCTATAGCTTTCTACAGCCTATTCACAGAACATTCATTAAATCGGTAGTGTCATCCGTAAATATCTGGTCCATCCTGTTGACAAATATAAACAAAATACATTGTATGAATACGAGGGAAATTATAACGTGAGAGAAAAGTTGTGGAATTATTTTCCTTTGCCCTGTACTGAATTGGAGGATAGTAGAGAACAATCCCCATGTCTCTGAAATGTAGAGGTAATTGGTAGTGTTCCGAAATAGATAGGATCAGGATATCCGGTCTGGATTTCAAAGTTGCCAACTACGAGTGATGAATCGTATTAAAATCAATACAGCTGCTCGTACAAGTTTCCCCATGGCATTTGTGCCTTTTTCATCCCCTTCTTCATGAGTGGATCCATAAATTAGCTTCCAATTACAAAATGCTTAAAGGGCATAACTTTCGCGTTGACCTTAATGCGTTTATGAATTACCTAGAGGCTAATTTTTAATCAAAATATTGAATGGTGGAAAAGTTTAATTCATTTGGACTTTGAATGCCTCGTACTTAGCGTTCATCATCGACATATTGCCAGTCGGGTAACCAATATAAAACGAAAGGAAAGGATTCTCGGTCCAGTGGAAAGAGACCAAGGACTAGTCTGGAAGCTTTGGTATGTAGACGTGAATTATGGTAATTATAAATATAGGCTTTCGGGAATATATATATTCCCAAAATATTTTATAATATATAATGTCATATTAAATTATTTAATCCATGCAAAAAAGATCTTTTGTGTGCTTATAAAGTAAAGAAACATACTGCGTGAATATAAATACTTGAGCTAAGATATTGGAGATCAGTTGAAATTGCATGGGTCCCGAGATGTACGAAATGTTTTTGCATTCCTGGGTAAGATATCAAGCCAAATAATGTTTCCTACTTTTGGAAAATTTTTTCTCAATAATTCCCTCGGTCCAGGCTAGAAATATAATGTTGACATTTTATAAGTCATCCTATATCTATTTTTATTTGAGTAGGAATATAGTTTTAAATCAATGATCGTTTTACTCATATCTTACACCAGTGAAGTGAACTAGCCTTTGCGAAGAAAAACTGCACTGGAAATAGATTGCGTATCATGGTTATAAAACATGGTACCAGTATTTAGAAAGGATAAGAGAAAAATATCAGTGAAAAGTTTGCTATGGAGTGCGGTTTTGTACGGCGCGATAACATGGTTGTTGAAACACGGTGATGAGAGGAGAGAGAATTGTTGGGAGGAATCCAAAGGCGGCAGTAAATATGGATGTAGATTATCTTGATTAGCGATGGAATTTTGAAAATGATGATGGATGGGAGACTGAAGAAGGGTTTATAGAAATGTTGGGTGTTAGGTTCGTCTTCGTAAATAGGGGTAAAGAAATGCATCGTTTTTCAGTCAATGTTTACCTGGGACCTACCTTATACTGTGGACTACCTAATAATAATGGTTTTGAAGTGAATAAACAAGCGAAAAGTGATCGTTACAAAGGTCTATTAAGAGAATATACAAAATATTTCTCACCATAAATTATTTTTATTCTTTATTTTTCTGTATTTAATTAAAACGACTCCAGTTTCATTGACATATAACTATCTAACAAATGAAAGTAATTACTGTAATCACTTTTCCTGAATGTAGTGAACTGTTAAAGCCTTATTATGTTATTCAGGTGGAGTTGAATACGTATTTAATACTGTGCATCATACCGCTAACATTATATACGTAATGATCTTCCAAAAAAGTAATGACGAATCACAAGTAATTACTATAAGAAATCACCCGATCCAGTATTTTCAGCAATTTATTTGATCTCTGATATTTAGTATTACTTCTGTTAATTAAGTTAATGCAAATAAATGATTACATTCAAATGCGCGTATAGTTATCATCGCAATAATAGGGCAGCTAAAATGTTTCCTGTATTTCAAAAATATTAAGGTGCACGGAATGGAATATATGACCGTTTTAATTGTACTTTAATACTTGTGTTCATGTAATTAAATTATGAAACTACACAGTTTGCAAAGATAAAGCAAAAAAATCTCTTTCGAGGAAGTAAATATGATTAACAGGCAGTTGAGAAGCAATATTTCTTCCATTTAAGTTATTATCTCAATGAAACATTTTCTACATACCTAATAAGAATACGTATTAACCACTGCCATTTGCTGCTCGCATCTTGCCACAACAAACTGTTGTCTATGACATCGTTATGATAAGCGTGCTTCGCTTACTCTTTCTGTTTTTATGGAGAAATTACATATTTTTAACTGAAAATGCTCGGCAGATCTTTATCAATTATGCAAATATTTACCTTATTTATTTAAATTCAGTTTGCCATTCATTGGAGTTTTAAATTAATTCCTGCTGTGCTTCAATGATTTTACTTTCCTTTGACAAGAATGAAAACCTGATATATCACAACTGGTTAACCTTTTTTTACACCGTAGTCATTGTCTAATTCCAATGAACAATGCATTTTGTTATTTGAAATGGCCTCACATATTTCTTCGATGGAAATTAAAACCCATCATTACATTGCCAAGCTATATTGCAAATGAAACATTTATAGAATTGCAGAGGTAAATCTTATCGCTATATCGGGGCCATGCGCTCTTCGGTAGAGAAATGTGCACTTAAGATATTTCCCTTGGGAAATTTTTCCTTTGAGAGTCGTAAGCAGAAGAAATGGCGATAGTGACGCGTAAGATCGTAATTTGAGTGTCATTGGAGACCTTTGAATTTTTCGATTCCAATTTCTTTATTGAGACTTTTCACTTTTTTGGACTTTATTCCTTTTCCAATATCTTTCCCAAACGTTTTTTTCTTCCGCAGACCTTGGCTCCGGAAATCCATCTACTTGTTCCTTCCTTCATATGAATTTGAATAACAACTTATGCTAATCCATGGCTGCCCCAAGAAGTTGCTTGAATAATTCATTAAGGAAAGTACACATCCGTTCTCATAAATTTTCCCAAACATTTTGGTCATCGCATCTCGACCGCCCCGAGGTAAATTGTGGGTACTCTTTCTTCCAATCGATGGTATTATACTTGTTATCCCGAGATGATATGCTTTTCCGGCACCCTCAAATGGGCTGACGATAAATAGGCAAATAATTCGTAAGTTTCCGGTAAGTATATGAAATTACGATTACTCAGACTCTCTGACGTATATAATCATCGTTAATACGTGCATAACGGGAAGGGTACAGGATCGCAGGGTTAGGGCAAGAAAAACATACCGAGTTTTCAAACCCAGAGAGGAATATAATGAATGGAATTCAATGGCATTAACTTTCTGATTAATGGCAATTACTTAATGCATGCCTGTGGTGCCATATTTTGCTTGCTACTTTTTAGTTGGTTGCAGCTTAAAGGGCACATTTGGCTATTTGAGGAAATAGACACATTTGTAAATGTCTTGATACTTCTTTTGTCAGATATTAACATTTTTGATTGCCAGCCCCTTACGTTGCCTCATTTAAGAAATGAATTTCTCTAGTATGCAGTATTTAAGAGTTAGAGTAGTCTGATTATCTATAATGTAATTATTTTTTTCATTATTTTATTTTAAATAAAGTTTAAATTTAATAATACTACCTGTTTATCAATACAGAGTATTCTTCTTTGTGGAAAAATGATTGTGATCATTTATAGTTTGAGTTTAAATTTTTAATTCAACTTTATGCTAAATGCAGTGAAAGTGTACGGGGTCTTGCCGAAGAATATCTAATCTAGCCATATCCATCTTCTGCCATCACTTTCACTGCAATTAAACTTCCGGGTAGTAGTAGTTTTGAGGGGAGGCGACCGACAGCTAAGGTCATTTGCGCCATAGGGGATGGACAGGAAAGGATGAAGGGTGGAGAGAAACCCGGCGTCGGCATTAGCCTACTCTTTACGAAAGGCACCAAGGGGTCCGCAGCTTAACGTCCCATCCGACGGACGCCGTACTCACTCAAAGTGCCCTCCACAAAGCACCTCAAGTAGGGATCGAGATACCTCTGAAAAATATTCAACACCGCCGGGATTTGAACCCGCGCCCTCAGGGTGGGAAGCCAGTACGTTAGCCCCCGCACCATCTCGATCCCCTTAAACTTCCGTTATCATATTATTTAGCTTAAAACTTCAGGTGGTGGCTTATTTTGAGGATCAAAACGAGCGATCCGCGGTAGTATATTATAATGTTTATGTGTCAAAATTGACCGTAAATCATTATTATATATGAGGACGGAAATATTCTTTTGACAATTAGACTCAAAATATGTTCTTGTACTCCAAAATCTCTTATTGGTTAACATAATGCTTAAGCGGAATTCATAATTTTGCAAAAATTAAAATGTATGTGAAACGGTGTTGAAAGAATGAATTTGAATTAAATGACTCAACCAAAATACGTACGTATTGATTGGACTGATCAGCTCCTATCACTAAGGTCAATCTTCGAAAATCGACCTCGAGACCGAGACTGAAGGTCGAGACCTCTCTCTCTCTCTCGACCTATCTCTTCGACCAAATTCTGATTTAAAGGCCATATCTCAAAATTCAATTTTTTGTCAAGGTGCCGTTGAAATAAAGTTAGCGCAAAGTAAGCCACAGCGAAAGTAAGTGAGACAAGTATATCCATTACGTATACAGGTCGGAAGGGAAGATTAGGGTTGATTTGAAGGTGATGATTTATTTGAATCAATTTTTCGTATCCTTTGCGTTTATACACATACGCATCTAGACTCTAATATAAATCTCCATATTTTTTGGAAGAGAGTAAGCAGTACCGTACCAGGAATCTATTTACATCCCGCGAGATGAATCAATATTCGTTAATGGGGGTCGTAAATTGCCTAACTGACGGCTGGTTCTAAATCTCCGGCTGCATCATCGTCTGACGTGCAGTTCTGATGGCCATTTGCTGGCGAGATCCAATTTTTTTAAAAAGTGCTTGCGCATTTCCTAAAATGCTCTATAACGGGTGTCGTCGCTGCTGTCCTAGCGATTTCAGAAAGATCAGCAGTCCGCGCTGTAAATCGCCACCAAATTCATTCACAGAAGGTATGATCCTCTGCTGTGCAGAAGATTGTGTTCTGGCGTTAGCAAAACTTAATGCTTCGTGCCAGTGTTTATGGGCGCCTACACTCGGGTATCTTTGCAAAGTGCTCGCATGGAAAGTGTTATCATCATTAATACAAAAGCTATGAAATAAGGGCTCAGTAAGAATCGATTTAAACTCGTTGAATTTATGTCAGTAGCCTTATAACCTCATAATTATGAAATGATTATTAATTTTAGGTTATAGTTCAAAAATGGATTTAATATTTCCGGAGTTGGAATTTTGGTACCACAGATTCCGAATACCGTGTGTTTTGATAGTTTTGATATTTGATGAACATTCATCTTTCTTTCGGTCAGTGTGCCAGTCCAAGGAACAAATTAGGATTCGTGGAATAGTCCGCTGTAAATTTTAAGCAAATATAATGTATTTGGATTTTTAGGTCTCATGAAATTATTTAAATTTAACGTGCAAAGTACTTTTCCAAATAAAGTAATTTTTCTCATTTCATTATATTATTAAATTTGACATTTACTATCCGTGATGTGTGAAGAACAGTGTTATATGCAACTTTGAAAAGTAATTTGATAATTGAAAAGTATATTTTTAAAGCGAACTTGCTTACATCAAGTGTATTAGTTTGAGAGAAAGTTGAGACCAATACATAATGGAGTTCTATTATAATTAGCAAGAAAGAATCAAATAACTTCGCGTTTCCACAGAATAGAAATTATGTTTATTCTGTGGAAATGCAAAGTTATTTGGTTCTTCCCTGTTCATTAAGTACAAACATTTCACCGCCAATCTTTTTTTATAATGTCTTGGGGTTACAAATTTACAATGATTTTGAGAACTGAAGCTTCATTGCGTTATCAATTATGACATTGTGTTTCCTGACACATTTAGTCACTATGCATCTGAAGTTAATTATATGCAACAACATAAATTTAAGGGTAATGAAGCCTGAGTTGACACGAAGAAATGAACTCCAACTCATTAAATGATTTGCTATTCAACTCTCCCTCACAATGCTTATCCAGAGGACACACCAATTTCATGTCCACCTTCAAAGTGTTTGAATATAACATGCAGAATTTGCGTGCTCACAGGCTTAGGGTGGAACGTTTACAGTAGTTAACAGTGAAAGTAGTTTTTTTGTACATATTTTTAATCAGTAAGTGTGTATAGCATATTTCTGGTTAACATTGAGTGAAAAATGAAATATGAAAACCTCTCTTCAAATTTACACCAATTTTTTTGGACGCCGTTTTCTGCATTTGCTGGGCAAAAAATTAACTTTGGTTTGGTTTAGAGTGTTTGTCTACGGCTTCGATCAGTCACCGTATTGGGATTCACACTTTGAAATTCATGTGATTGGTCATTATGTATCGTCGTACTAGGTTGCACATGCATCCTCTGTAACACTTATAAGTCACTAAACACCACTAAATGTCTTAAGTGCTGTGTCGCTAAATCTTGGCACTAAGGCGTTACATTAAGTCTAAAAGTAAATCGTCTGCCGGAATGAAAGTCATTTCGAATGCATGTCAATTTTACTCCTTTCATTGAGTATAAGCTGTAAAGTGAGCAACATTTGCAGTAAACTTTGTCATCCTTTACTATAACGACCGGGCAAGTACAGCTGAGAAAGTTAAATTAAAGATTGAACTTCTGCCTTATAATTTATTACAATTGTAATGCGTCTTCATTTTACAGTCTAGTATCGAAATACTCAAAGAGGCTGATTACTATAAGTGCTAATTTTTTATATAATCCATTAATTTTAGTAAAGTGACAGATATTGGAACATTTTTATTAAATGTTTCTCAATAGCTCCATATATTATCTTTTTCTTAAATTTATTGTGGCCAAATATAAAAAACCCTAAATATTTCATATGAAGTTAATTATGTGATTAAATATATTTGTATAAATTATAAATTAAAATTTTTATAATTTTAAACTTATTAGCATAAGGAGTTTAGCATGAAATGATGAAATCCTAGGTAGAATATTATATAAATATGATAAAACCAATAGAAACATGGCTACAAAGAGGATGATAATATCGGATTAAGGTACCTGCCATTTCTAACAAATGTAAATGTATCCTTTGATAGAGTTCTTTGAAATTACTTTTGAAGTAATTACTAATGGAGTAACTAGAATGATCTTATCGGAAAAAGTTTAAATTTGATATTTATCCTTGGATAGAACAAACGTTTCGCTGAATGTAAGTTGACTTGTTAAAGGGCGTGGTAAGTTTCAAACTTTCCTTTGAGAGTAAACCAATACGATAAGCTTTGCATGATTTTGTATTGCCATTACCATCTATGCATATATTAAAATTCATCGATATTTTAAGCGAATCCAAAACCTTTGAAATTAAATGCTTGCATATACAGAAAGTAGTAAATAATTGTCGGAAAAGATGGAATAAATATGAAATCACATTTGCGTTGGACCTTTATGGCCAAATTCGAATTGCACTCTTCATAAACCCAAGACTACGACATGTTAACTTGCCGTCATATCCGGCGTGCAATTCGTGGACAATCTGGCTGAGAGTAAATGCCCTAGTGCTGGATTTCGACAGCTTCTGCGACCGCAGTTGTATCGCCCGGTATCAAAAGCACTTTGCCTCCCTTAAATCCTCTTGCGAACGTATGCACACGTAGCATGACCGGAAATCCAACGCGAACCAATTTGGGTGGGCAGCGCAGCAAAACCATACGCGGGAGGGTGGGAGAGTTGTGGGCATTGATATGTGAATACTCGGGATGCTATAAAACGTACTGCGGTTCCGAGAGCGGTTATGATTGATGAAACAGTCGTAATTAATACAACAACCCAGCATGACCCTTAACACATTCCGCGGATAGCGGGGGGCTCGGAGGAATTCTATTTCCCTCCTTTTCCCCCAGAGACCTGTCCAGTTGGACGTGGAATTTTGGGGGGCGAAATTCTTTTTTTTTATCTCTACTGCGGACATCCCGTGCAGCGGAAAAGGGGGTTTGATAGCAAGATGTGTTTCCGCATAGTTCTCTCCCGACCCGGTCTCCCAAGGGGTTAGATATTAATATGCGGAATTAGGGATTAGTCTGGGTACCCCCATGCCCACCCCGGTGGTCCCACTCGTTCCCACCCTCCGGCAGTCGAGGTGGTGGTGGTAGGGTGGGAAGGTCGTGGATAAGAAGCGTTTCCCGTGGGGGAGGAGCAGAGGTGGGTGTACCGAGCAGGCCTGCCGGTGAGTGGCGGGCGAGAGGTGAAGAGTGATGAGCTGGGAGGCGGCGATGGGAGGGGCTGGGTCTCTACGAGTGACGAGGAGGAGAAGGGATGGAATCTGAGAGGGCGGGAGAACACTCACCGTCGCTTATGCTTAGGATTCAGTTCTCTCTCCCGCCACCGTTTCTATCCTTTGTGATTCCCTTCAGGTCATGAAATCTTCCTCAGAATTGGATCCCTATCCAGTGTATCGTATGTCGCTGGTTTTCTCGAAAGATAACTTCGGAGTTTAGATGGTTGAACACCGCCTCAGTTCTGGCTGCATTAACCTTTAGTTTTTCTCTGTTGTTTTTCTCTCCACATTGCTGATGCTCCAGCATAGCTAGAGTACTGGGAGTGTGTACTCTCAGAGAACTACTGTTTATTCTTTTGGCTGCATTTACCTCCTCGCATCCTTATCAGAGTAATACATCGTATATTTCCTGCCCTAAAGCTTTTAATCCATCGTACATCACATTCCGTATGACAGGTGTTAGCATTTATTTGCCATCGTTTTTCTTGATTGATATTAAATAATGCCCTCAATTCTCTTGTTTAAATATATACCCAAGGAAAGATAACACGGTATTTTCAGGGAAAGGATTAAGTTTAATGATTTCTCGGAGTCGCCATTGCTCATTTAAAAGGAAAGAATTCATACTGAATATGATTTTATTTGGTTGGGATTGAACTGTTACATCATGTGAGTATTTTAAATTCGGGTTAGGGAAGAATATTTTTTCTCCTGGGCCGCATGAGATTTTCCCTTAAATTCTTGTATTCTTGGAAAATAAATTTTGGTACTCAGGATCATTAACGAAAATTGAAATTTGAGTCCCTCTTGCATGTAGTCAAATGCTGAACACACTACTCTAGGTTGCAACTGCCTTAAAGAATTGAAAAGAATTTTAATACATAGTTATAATTTCTCTATTAGTGAAGATGATACCCAATTTAAATTTTAAAACGAATGACCAAAGCCATTATATTTCTTATGATGTGGTCGGATGTTTTTAGATTCATGGCGAGGTATAGAAGGATTCGTATCTGAAAATTTGACGTGCTAAATGTTTTTCAACTTAATGGGAGGTAAAAAAGGGATCTTGGCGGTTTAAGAATATATCGAGCACTCGGAAAATTGAGCAATTGGGTGTGGTAGAGTAATGTAGAAAGTAGGAGGAGAAAGTGTATGAATGTCAGGTTATGGAGCCTAAGGTCGTCCGGCCCACTGTTCTGAAACACATCTTCGAGAGGGTTTGGATTTTAGGGAAGAGTCGTTTTGAGTGGGCTTGAGGGCCAAGGAGAATGCCCACAGGAATACCGCGTGCAGAACCATTTCGAGAGAAAGTTTACTTTTGGGAGGGAATGTCGAAGGGAAAGGCAGAAAGGAGGGGGTGGTCCCGAGAGGTGGGCGGGGTCAAACTGGGCGGAGAGAGAAGGGTTGATGGGGGAGAATAATGGGCCGGTGATCGCAAAACTCATTGATCTAACTTCTCCCCTCAGCTCTAGATTCCTGTGCTCGAAGGCCAGCCGTGACTCTTTGGTCGAGTCACCCTTGTCAGAATATGCTGGCCATGCCCCAAACCCCCGCTCCCAGATGACATGTGGAGCTGTGGGGAACTCTCTCACGTGCCTCTCCAAGGCCATTTGATGCTCGAAATCTGCGTTACCCCATTCAAACCTGGAGCACGCTCACGTCGTAGGACACCTCTCGGCTCAATTTGACGACAAACTCTCACACTCCCTTGCCTGCTCAGTATTCCCTTGCCACTTCGTGCCTGGTCTTAGTTTTTTTTCTCATGCTCTCTTCATCAAGTTAGATTTTGCAATATTTACAGCAGGGATTGAGCGAGTGCTATCTTAATACGGTAGAGAACGAAATCAGAACAGTAAGTAGTGATACACCTTGTATCTTTTAAACAATTATTATGCTTGAATGTCGTCTATGTAAACATATCAACATGGAAATTTCTGAATGAAATAAACTTGATTACGCATACTTGATTGTATGCTTATTTTCCCAATGTTAATAATGAGAGAAATTTTCAATCCGTCGACTAAATTTATATGATAGCCGTTTTCAGATATCGAAAATTTTATGAAAACCGGTTAAGAGCGGCGTGGAACTCCATGGTAGCTTATTTCGCCTGATTATTCCTGCCCATGTTGGCTACACCATAATCCAGGTTACACTTGGTAGTTGAGGAAGTGGACATGGATAAATAATCTGAATAAGTAAATATACTGAATTTAAAACTGGTTTATTGCAATGCGGACTGTTTAAGTATTTAGAGCAATTCTAAGCTTGTCTAAGTGCATGGATTGTTTCCTAAGAGAATCACAGTATCGCGTAAAAGCTATACCGGGTTCCCTTAAAATCCTATCTCTCTTCGGTGGACTACATTAATAATAATCAGTTGGAATCCCAAAACTTCCGACTACCGGAAAGTGAGGAAGGTCTCGATCGTTCAGTGTTCTTTTCTCTTCGAGAGCAGGTTGTTTTCGTGCTCTGACCTTTTTATCCAATAAATTATGATTCATATTACTCATCAATTGAAAACCCTTTTGAAGGAAAATATGGTAGTCATTCACCGGAGAACAGTCATAAAATTTAAAAATCGAATAGTCGATCATTTTTTTAAGAATTATTTCTTCTATAAACCTTGTTGGAAATAAAAGACAGTTAAACTATACTCATGAAGGAGTTAGTCGTCTCTTACAAGTGCTCAGACAAATCACAATATGTCATCCACAAAATTCCTGAGGCTCGATATAAATGTTATGCGTTTTAGTTTTAATTGTAATTGAATGTGTTAAATTAATTTCATTAACAAAACGAAAGTTTTGATTTTGAATCATTAAACTATCCTTATTTATGTCTGATACCCACAAAACCTTTCTTACTATTTTATATCCGCCATGTTGTATTCATAATTGCAGAAGAGATGCTAAATGTAATGAGTAAAGAAATTGAACTGTATTCTAGCTTCATTAAATGAGTGAAATAATAGCATTAAAACGTACGGTAAGAATCCTCATTGAACCCCTCAACTTCCATAAGGAAGCGAAATGCAAGGGCATACCCCGCCTCGGACTCAAAAGCCTTTGATTTAATGACTAGCTCATAGCTGCACTTCCAACAGCATGTCTAAACATCACCCTACCAGTGCATCGGGTCCAAAGACCTCCCTTAAATTCAACTCAAAAAACTTACGTGCAAAAACTTAGACATCAGGAAATTTTCAGCTTTTAGGATGGGTACATAAGGCGTGATTTCTTTTCATACCAAAAAGTATAGGAAACAGTCCTTTCAAGCGTTGCAAAGCTTGATTTTGACGCATTTTGGTCTCCTTTTAAGATGATTGGTTGAAACTGAAGATTCTACTATTTTGAATCAAAAAGTACCAATTCCTTCCAATTTTAGAATTCATGAAAATATTTTTAAGCAATTATGTAGTAAGTTTTTAGTTAAAGTAAGTATATCCTCATCTAAAATAAATAGCAAAAATCCACTCTACGAATTTACAGCGAGTAGATAAATGAATAGAGAAGTAACCTTATCTTCATAAATGGGGTACAATAGGCCAATGTTCTTGTTAAAAAATTTCCTCTAATTAGTGAAATGAATTTCTTCAACGTGCTTCTAAGTCATGAATAATTGTGAATGCCATTTCAATGTTTATTATTATTTAATACTCCTTAGGATGGCAGGCTAACTAATGAGATGGTGCTAAGGTTTTCCGTTATCAATTTGTATTCTTTGTAATTATAATATCTATTTTACGTTTTAGTCTCAAATATCATTCAGAAATTTTGAGAGCTTAATTCCGTAATGTATAAATGATGTTTTTTTTAATGGTTCATGATATTTGTTACACCACATCCCGGCTCGAGGAAGTGGGTGAACTTTCTTATGTAATCACTTCTTCAGGGCAAAAGTAGCGTAGAAAGGAGACAGTCGGGCTGCTGCCTGGAAGACCTCCTTTTCAAGACTGGGTGATGTCTCTTTAGACACCACCTGTGTGATTTTCTGTGGACCAGAACTTTCTAGTAAAGTTCACGGGGAACTGAGAAAGTAACTGTCCCATTTTTTCACCATGAATATGTGAATTTCGCACGTCGTAGGGCTTAGTGCAAGGTGAATTATGCCCTTACTTATGAAACCAACCTTCTGTTTGATAACCGTTTATTCAGTTTTGTATCTCATAACATAGTAATTTCCCCCGCGGTTCCTGAGGGCTACACATCACACGGTTCTCGGTGCCCTCAACGAAAGAGTAAATTACCTGAACGTGGTTAAATTAGTCTATTCAGGCTAGATGTTCAAACTTCACCGGTGTGGGTGCTTGCTAGTAGTACATAAATGTAATATATGCACCTTTTGCTATGTGTATGAATTTAAAAAACATTAAATGACTTTAAATAAGTTAGTTCAAACAATAAAGTGCTGCGTACGTTATCCACCACTGGTAGTAGTAGTTTTCTACATCTACATCTACATAATACCCCGCAAGCCGCCGCAAGGGCGTGTGGCGGGGGGTGTTAGGTCACCAACCGTAAAAAAGAAAAATACCACATGCAAAAAACAACACGGAAAATTACACCCACAGCAGCGCACACACTCATGCAAAAATCCCTTCATCCAATACTCATGCAAACACATATACCGCAAAACAACTAAAAAACTGCACCCCATGATGCAGCACGAAAGACATCCTACAACACGGAAGCCAGGACACAACAAGCAAGAAATTAAAACATCACTACCACATGAAAATGCACCACGAAACACTCTACCCCCAAAGAATCTGTAAAAGGCAGGGAATGCGACCCAACGTTGCAGGTAGCAGGAATTTCCCCCCGCGGAGAGGGACGAGGGATTGAAAGGGAAACTTAAAAACCGATGAACAGAACATGAATGAGGTCATTTGGAAAGAATGGGTTATTATAGCAAAACACATAAGGTTAGTGGAAGAGCATGCATTTAAATACAACTAATTATTTTTTAGACGCTGAGGGTGGCAAGTGGAATTTTTGCTATCTATAACCCTGCAGTTGCTATCCCGTATTGTCCGTGGGAAGAAGGAGTCCTTGAGTCGGCTAGTTCTGGCATCTATTTCCCGAATTTTATATGCATGATCCAAGCGACCAATGTATGTAGGAGTACGAATAATTTGCGAGACCTCGGTGCTGAAACATGCGGATCTAAATTTATTTAATAATTTCAATCTTGCATTGAATCGTCTCTCAGCAAATGATTCCCACCCCAAATCCATGAGCATTTCGGTGACGCTTTGCGTTTTATCGTAGGAATTTTTTACAAAACGGGCTGCCCGGCGTTGAACCTTCTCAATTTCCCGAATGAGACCTTTTTCACTCGGATCCCACACGCTGCATGCGTATTCTAAATGAGGCCTTACAAGAGCGTGGTAACAACGTTCCTTGACCTTCGAGTCACTTTTGCCGACAATGCGTCCAATGAATCCCAATTTTTTATATGCTTGACCGCAGACTTTACGTATGTGAGTCCCCCAAGTTAAGTCTTTTGTGAATGTGACACCTAGGTATTTCACCGTATCAACTACTGCTAGGTCACCTCCAGCTAATTTGTAAGCAAATCCCGTTGATCTTTTAAAGAAATTTACCACTGAACATTTATTATAATTTAGAGTCAATCCCCAGTTAGAACACCATTTAGTAATGCAATCTAAATCCTGCTCTAGAATAAAACGATCCTCATCCCCAGATATCTCCCGATAGATCACCGTGTCATCCGCGAACATCCTAATTTTACTTTTCACTTCGCGGTTCAAATCGTTAACAAAAATCAAGAAAAGCAACGGCCCGATCACACTTCCCTGAGGTACCCCCGACGTGACTCGAACGCTGTCGGAACTAGCGCCATCAAGGACTACCCTCTGTTCCCGCTCTGAAAGAAAATCTTAAACCCAGCTTATGGCGCCCTTGTTTATACCCGCGACCTTTAATTTATGAATGAGTTTACCATGTGGGACCTTATCAAATGCCTTTTGAAAATCTAAGAAGATGGCATCCACTTGCCTACCTCTCTCACCCGATAAAAGTAAATCATGTGTAAATAATCCTAATTGGGTCTCGCAGGAGCGGGTTTTACTGAATCCGTGTTGATTGTCACTTAAAAAGTTAATATTGTCAAGGTGTCTCATTATTGAACTGACAATTATGTGCTCTAAGATTTTGCAACAGATAGAAGTGAGAGATATAGGTCTGTAATTACTGGGATCCTCCCTGTCACCACCTTTAAAAATAGGCGTTATTTGCGCGATTTTCCAAATCTTAGGTACTTTGCACTCTGTGAGGGATTTTTAAAATATAAACTCAAGGTACGGGGCAATGTTTGGAGCTAAATGTTTTATCACCCTAGCTGGTATATTTTCGGGACCCGGGGATTTGTTGGGTTTAATCTCGTTAAGCAATTTTAGAATTTCTTGTTGGTCCTCTGTTATTTTTTCCATGGGTGGAGTATGCATTGTTTCTTTGAGATATGCGGTGGCAACATCATTTTTTATGGGAGGTGACCGACAGCTAAGGCCATTTGTACTATTAGGAATGGACAGGAAAGGATGAAGGGTGGAGAGAAATCCAGCGTCGGCATTAGCCGACTCTTAACGAAAGGCACCAAGGGGTCAGCAGCTTAACTTTCCATCCGACGGACGGCGTACTCTCCTCAAAGCATCTCTGCGCCAGGATACGAACCCAGGCCCTCTACGTTAGCAGCCGCACCATCCCGATTCGCTCCATCACTAGTGTTTCAACATGTGTACCGTAAGTTAAAGTATGTTAGTTGATCATGAGGCGGAACAAATTTGAATGACGTCAGTTAGTGTAAAAGACATTTTAAAATAAAATTATTACATGTATGATTTTTGGTGTCCATGCAAGTTTATTACATTCAATTGGTGCAAGTAACAAGAATAACTTAGCAAATTCGACAAATTCGTTATTAATTTTGTACTTCAGGTTTTACTTGTTAATTCATCGTCAGCTATGCTCGATTTAAAAGGTATACCGCAAGGCACAGTGTAGATAAATACCATTGTTTTGTATTATTTCCAATGATCGGGAAAACTGATTGCCGCATAGCTTCACTGGTAGGGGTCATACATAGAATTTTTATAGTCAATTTTAGATTTTTTCACACATAATTACCCTTATCAATCCATAAAATTGTTGTGTCCCCCTTACGCAATCTTAAGCAATGGGAGACGCTATCATCTCTGTAGTTATTAGTTACCATTTCTAATAAATGTAAACGAGCACGTTAAGCTTTGACAGTAAATTTTAAGTCAAGGGTATCTACTGATCACTTAAATTACATATTTATAATGAAAAAAGTTCAGCACCATAAATGGGTTGATAATAATTTATTTACTCTATCGAGTATTAGCAAGTGGTACAAACTGTTAATATTAAGTAATCTACCGGTTAAGGTAGGTTTTGGATTAACACAACCACCATATAAATAATTTGTCTCTCTTAACAAAATCAAACCCAGCATCCAATTCTACAACATGCCCCTCTTCCTCTCTGTACTATATGCATCCATCCTGCCTTCATCCCGTCCAACGTCCCTATCCTATTCCTGCCCCTACCTCGTTTTCCTAACATTTTCCCCTCTATTCCATTCTTCATAATCCCACTGCCGGTCAGTATGCCCTGCACCCTTATATCCTGCCTTTTTATGATTTATCCCAACCCAGTACTCCCTTATTTGCTTCTTCCTTCTCCATACCCACATTTCATAAGCCTTCACCTATCATCTTGCTTCAGGGACCATGTTTCCGCGTCGTAATAAGCTGTGCTCCAATCAACGTTTTGACGAGCCTATTCTTAACATCCTTACCCTATGTCCCTATCATCAATTTCTTCCTCTTTGTGAAAGGCATTTTCTCTTGTGCAATTATTTTCTTTATGTCCCTTCTACTTGGGCCATTTTAGTCCAAAACACTTCCGGGGTACGTAAACTGTTACACCTGCTCTAGTTTTTGCCCTCTTAAGAAAGTCAGTATAAAAAAATCGAGTAGTTTTTCTTCAACCTTATAGAAGATAGCATGTATACTGATAAGTGAACGTTGAGATAATATTGACCTTATTAAATATATAGCTTTTAATTTTAAATAGGAGGATATGGGGATAAACTTCTCCTTGCGGGTGTCATTTTTCGGTTGGACGTTGGTGTTCATTTGTAATTTCCTTTTTTTAGCTTGTGATATATATCGAACGGGTCTTTTTTTGTAGTTATTGGCTTAGTATCTTGACCAAGTGTTTAACGCCTATCAATTGAATGTTGTTGCGTTGCTACTTCATATAATGTGGGAAATTAATCAGAAACTTGAATTTTACCCTCTTTTGTAGACGGGGATGGTGTTCGTAATCTTTAATATAACATTCGATTATTTTTAAAATGTCAGAAATAATATGTTTAAAAAACTCTTTTGTGTTTCATCGGAGAACTCTGTCCTTACATTTATGAATCATTCAACATTTTGCATCATTAATACGTTTTTTACCGTCAAAATTGGTAGATACAATTACACGGTATACTTGGACAACTACACGGTATACTCGTGTACTGCTGTAACTGAGCCAGCATATTGCAGATGATGCATTTGTTATCCGTGCCATGATATTGGACGTAGCCATATGTTCCCCGTATTGGTACAATACCTCTTATTTTCAGACTGAAGCATTAATTTCAATTCTAAATTTTATTTTTTAAGTCAGTGTGAAGAATATTCATTAAGTGACCTAAAGTTTATCAATTTCATTTAATTGCTTTGATTTACATATGGTATTTTAAATACCAATATTTATCGGTAGTGCTTTGGAGAGAGAATACCTAGACTTAAGTTCGATTAAAAATTTTACCAAACGCCTACAATTATAAACAAGTTTAACGTTCAATATATATTAGCTTTAAGGATGTAATGCTATTGATATCTGCAGAAATTATGTATGCATAAAATATGATATAAATTTAATTTGGTCATTTAATTTGGTTTTGTCATAGTTTTCATTGAAGTTATCATAATTTCTTCGATATTTTAATAAATTCACATTTCTTAAATTGTCATTCATACTGCAATAACGTTATATTTTGGTCAACATTCAATGATTATGGCAATGCTTTAATGTTCTTATCTGAATTCATATTGAAAATATGAAATGTTTTATGCTCATTCCATGACGTTTGTTTCGATGCTATACGCTCAGTTACTGGATTAAATTTTATAAAACTCAATTCATTATTCACCAATAGTTACGAGCACCTCGTATTTTAAGCTAAAAAAGTAAATTTAAACATTTAAATATTTATTTCACAGTCATGAAACATCAAATAGACTCCATTTTTCAATTCATTTTAGGTCGTTCGGAAATTACAGTGTATTGAAAGAAATACACACCGTCAAGTATTTCCATAAGTATTCGATGTCATAAAATCTCCGTCGGGCTAATTTAATTTTATCATGTCTCACTATTAAATATTTTACTTGTTGAGGTGGTAGAAGTTGGAACGTACAATGAGGTTCATCTTTTTTGAATTTTGCAATATTTAGCAACGCTTTTGCTGCACGGTGCTATTTATATGTTAAATGGAGGGCGTGAGAAAACATAAAATATCGTTTAAATCAAATCTCGGAGCACTCATTTGGGTCTTTGTCCTATTTATTTCAAAGTAATACCACACAAAACCTCAGAAGTGGTATTTATGGCTTCAGCCGGCAGTGTAAAATGTATTCTCCGGCATCGACGCTCCCAAGCTGGAGCCCGATACTTTTGGAATAATGAAGAGCAGTGCTACACTCTATTTAACCATTTTGCGAGTAATCCGCTAATTTATGGGGCCCACATGTTTACTTAGTTTATGATCTCACTATTTAGCTGTAAACTCGAGTATTAATTCTTTCGTGTCACTTACAAAACTTTCGTAAAAGGGTGCGCAGCTAGCACCGATGCCACCCTCTCGCGACTAAAAGCGTTTCGAAGTAGCATCGCAAATGAAAAGCTTTGCAGGGTGAAGCGAGAGAATTTTCCCATCCTATTTTAACGGGATATGATTTAAATAATTCAATCATAATTTCATTTGATGTAGGATATTGCAAATTTTATAAGACATCCGATCATTTCCGCTTAGCCGATTTTCTCTAAAACCGACTTCCTCGTCTGTTTTTACGCACAGTGTAATTATGACCATTTGGTTTTTTCTAATCTTTTGGTTCTTTTTAATAATTATCTGATTTTCTCTATATATTTCCCTACTTTATATTAGATGCAATCGCATAATATGGGACTTTTAAATTAGCTTGGTGAACATAATAGTTAATTACAATAGGTAATGAGGTCAAAGTGTCTTCGTTTAGCCTTTGTTATAGTTGATGAAAGCATTAACTTTTGTTTGTGGCTCTCCAATTGATATTGATTAATGCTCAAAAGGGTATAGAGGGTGTCACGGTACATTTCTACTATACTATTAAAATGAGGGAAAGTATGAATTGGTGCTAGTTTTAAATAATATTTTTATAAGTCATCAGTAGGAAATAATTTAGAATTGAATCATTAAAAACCGTAAAAAGTATTATCATTGCTTTACGTTTATTACAAATAATAACGCGATAAAATACAATTTGACGGTTGAGATTATATTTGAAGGAGGTATTTAAGTTGTCGAGAATGTTAAATATTTTTATTATTTGAGCAGTGTTGTGGAGAAAATGGAATTTTTTATGTAATACAAGCGAATTTTCTCAAAATAAATAAGTATCCACGAATAGAAGTGATTTTTTGGCAGGTACTATAAACGATGAAGAAAAAAGGTGACAAGTAGGTGATTGGAAACGAAGGGTCGCATCGTCAGGTTTTCGAAAGCTGGTCTTTGAAGGAAGACATTGAAAGTAGATGAGAGTTCTTTTAGGGGTGATGATGAAATAAAACGAGAACAATAATTTGATTAGTGGAGAGCGACGAAGAAGTAGGAAAAAGGGTTAGGGAAAAGATGAAATTATTTCATGAAATTCGTAGATTGAAGGAAAAGTAGACAAAGGGGATATTAAAAGAGATGTTAAAGAGTTTGATAGATGGCTTTGATTGACATTTTGTACGACATGAAGTGGGCTAAGAAATTAAAAGAACCAAATATGGAAATATGCCGGGAAAACGAGAATCCAGGCATGGGAGTTCTTAGAAATGTACGATTGTTCTCTTAATTTATAATTTTCGTCTGGGGACCCACCTGGGGAAGGTGGGTCCCCAGACGTTAAATAAACTAAGTTGTATCAGTATCCTTGATACAACTTAGTTTATTCTGAATCCTACTTATGATAATGGTGATATATCTTTCATGCTTTGCTCCGATAAATATTATTTTGTGACAGCGTTTATCAGTCTCCGGTGGGACTAATTCATACTATTCCAGGAGGCATTCTCCAAAGGGATAGGCATATTTTGCTTCCGAATTTATCATGTCATGACGGTATAAAATTGAGTCATTTGTGGTAACAGCAGTGATTTTTTATTTCCCGTAATTAAATGTTATTTTTTTTAAGCCAGGAAGAAAATCCATCGAAGTAAATTATAGTCTTCAGCGCAGCTTTTGTTCGAACATGTGGACAGTGTCCTTTGTTTGACAGGACTTGTTAAGCAGGAGACAAAAGCTTTGTTATACGGGCCAAATGAATTTTGTTAAAGCTGCTTGGATGGAATTTTCATGAAAGAGATTAGACCAGGAATGTCACTGAACGATCTCACTCCTCGAACAAAGAAGACATGTATGGGAAATGAAATTAGATTTGGGGCGGGTTCGGCGGTAAGATTATCAAAACTTGTTCCTTTAACGAAAACGTTTGAATGAACGCCGACGGCGGGGGCTCGAATATTTTTACAATTAATTTCAATATATAGCACGATTAAGTGCTTTATCAAATCGCGGGATATTCCCATGAATTATCACCTGTTATCACATTCATTATCTCTCCTCACCGTTTTCTGAATCCGTGCGCGCACTAAATCAAGGGCGTGAGAAGGTGATTAATTTTTTTTTCTCGGTGAGCGGACCTTTTTAATTTATCTCTGCGGCGGCGTCGTCGACGGCGGGTCCCCAGATTCCCTTTACTTCACCCAAAAATGTCAGCGGCAGCGGAAAAAATCTCAATAAGCGCGTTAGCGTGGCCGTAAAAGTTTAATTCTGCTCATTATTATTCATAAGCTGTTGCATTTTATGCGTAGCGTGAGGCGTGATTTAGGGGGAAGCGTGTAAATCATACGTGGTGAATTGTTTATAAATTAATATGCAATGTAAAAAAATCTAGCGATTTAGGCAAGTAGAGACGATGAATTTCAACTTTTACTTGCGCAGGTGAAATCTGCAGGACGAAATGGCTCAAGAGTTCATGAAATGAATGCATTTTTAATTTTCTCTAATTTTTTTTGGTCACTGGTGCCTATTGCTACTCTGCCATGCACCACTTTGCGGACTGCAATGTGACCGTTGTTAATCGTTATTTAATTTTCAAGGTCTCATTTATATCAGTAAACCTTAATTGCCTACTGTTAGCCGTAACAGGTTTATATTAAAATTTTATTACCTTTTTGGCCAGGTAATGTGTGTTATGATCAACGCTCTGCAAGGTTTTGGGCTTCTATACTCAGACGAAGTTTTTGCTTTAAGCGACGAAAATCATAGATGGAGAGACGTGGTTTGAATTTACTGGGTATTATTAGTAATTAGTATGATGTTAAAAGATTATAAAATAATGTATTTTCCCTAATTTCATTAAAAATTACTTGAAATACGACTTAGTAATATCCGTATATGACTTTATAGATTTTCTTTGCCGTATCTTCTTTCATTGCCTAATTACGCCTTCAGAAAAATGAATGATAAGAATCAATTTTATTAAAATTTTTAAAAGGCTCAATACATTTTTCAGTTGGTAAATGAAAAAAGTACATTAAATCTCGGTCACCTTCATGATTAAGTAAGAAGTAGTACGCAGTTACTTGGCCATAGGGTAAAATGTTTTTACGTTGAAAGAATAATGGAAAAATAACAATTTCCTTAAAATTTTCATCAAGTTCTTCCTTTAAATTTGTACATTTATTTTACACTATTAACCACTTAAGTATTTCTCGTACATTTCCACAAGGTTAATACTCCAAATTGTGCATATTGTGTGTCCTGCTACACACACTTCGTTTTCTGCAATTTGGTGACAATGCCTCATTGCACTCTTATGGCATTTAGGCAGTTTTCTCTTATAAATTTTCAAAATGTGAAATAAAATTAGGCGTTGATGATGAACGTTGTTCATTACTCCGGCTTAAATCTGGATATATTTTCATTTACTTCAAAAACTTTCATTTACTTCATTGAACTTCAAAAATTATCCCCATCATCACTTAAAATTTTTTAATGTTGTAAAACTTTTCTTCAAGCGTATGTTGAATTGCGTTAACTCAAATTATAGCAACGCGTTTACTTAATCGGCACTCTTGGGCAGATTCAGAATAAAACTGCCATGATAATACTGTAGAATGTATGGAATCCAATATCGGAAGTAGGCACTAAAAAATAAAAGGAAATAGCTAGGTACTTGGGAATCATTGGGGTTCTTTGAAGTTAGATTCTCTCTAGAAAATGATAATCCGAAGGAAAAGTTTACCTATTAAAAAGCGCCCTGCATGGGAAAATGTTTTGGGTTTGATGGCATTGGGATCATTTAGTAATGCTAACCTGGCAGTAACTTGGAAGAAGTTCTGTGATCGCTAAGACAATGCTGACTTAACGAGCTCTGGTCATTTGGATGAGTTTTCTTAAAAGCTACTCTTTTTCGAGACCGTTGCACCGTTGATTGCCGTGCGGGGAAACTCTCTCGGTAGCAAATGCTCTAATAAACCGCTGATGCATTTCGATTCTGATCCTGTTTATTTAAGCACGTCGTTTTATTGATTCAGAAATGGCGACGCTATTTGGGACAACTTAAAGTTGTGATTTTACCAACCCACTCATATGGTTTTATTGTTAGACATGCTAGCGCGTCTCAATTCTTCGTGGAAGCCCCGAAGGTTTTATCGTCTCTTTAACTTAGCTTTAATAGGAATCTGAAGGTTTAGAATTCAACTGTCGAATACCTCATTCTGGGTCATGGTATTTAGCCAAGGAAAGTGTTTAAATTTTTATGCACCAGAAAAAATTGTAATGTTTTGAGATATCAAATGAGCGCATATGTCTCGAGTAGCTTTCAGTTGAGGATGAAGGTGGAGCGAAATGATATATTAATAGTGGTACTGTTACCTTATGGCCAGGACAGAATGCTACACGTAATACTTTTAACCAAATTCAGGATCAATATGTTTCCCTCATACCCCATATTATGAATATAGCTAGTCTTTAATGCTAATGTTCTGTGATTCTTCCACCACGTCATAGTTGTTCAAACGTGACATTTCAAAAGACTATTGTCGAGTAAAATCGCTTTCATATTTACACATTATAACTGCAAACATTCAATTTCTCATCGAACTGTAGTTGTAAAATTTGATCGCAGTTCACTCGAATACTCGTAGTTCCATGCCGATGCATGACAAGCAGCCACATGAGTTGGCCTCAGCAGATCTTTATACCCCTTTTTGAGGAAAGCTAGTGGCTGAAATATTATCTCCCGTCTTCTTTTTGTACATAATCTTAGGGTAAATATTCTTTAAAGATGCCTTAATTGAAATGACTCGGGTATTTCGTATTAAAAAAACACGTATACTGATAGCAAAAATGTAAGAATTTTTTTGTATTCATTCAAAAGAGTGAATGAACGATACATACAATTATCATCTACTTTTTCAATTTTTACTGCCACTGATACATTACATACTCTAAACACATAATACCAAGAGTAATTATAAATAAAATCCCTAAGCCTTTGATTTTTAAGTATCTAGTTTACTAGATCGAGCCTCTGTAATATACCTAAAAGCTTCAATGACAGAGGTCCTAAACATGGCAGTTAACGCAGCGTGCGTTTAGACGAAGCATAAACCTCGGTAATTAACCCGACGGTTAGTTTTGATGAGTGTGCGTAGAACTTACCTCTACTTAAGCCCTAAAGGGTGTGAAATTCACACAGCGAGGCTAGTGGGAGGCCGTTCCATTTTCCGTAACACCTGAACTTTCCCACGGAGTTCTCGGATCCATAAAATCTCACAGTTTGGATTTTAGGCCGCGTCAACCGGTTTTAGAAACCTGGTGTATACAATCAGTAGCCGTAAATTCTGCTTGCTAATCTATCCTGCATCACTGGCTGAATGACGAAGCATACGTTAGTAAAAAAGGAGTACACCTAGAAAGGAGTAAATCTCTCGTATTTTGATGAAGAAACTATGAACTACTCGACTTCTTTTGGTACAAAAATATATTTTCCTTTTACGTAATTCATACATTAAGAGTATTTTCCATGAGACAGCTGTCCTCCAATCACCGTGGTAACGGTGGCTATTACCAAGAGAATACTGATGAAATAACCCGTATGATTGCTAATTAGCTTAAAACATCTTCAATTCACCTAAGCTATGTAATGATTCCTAAACTACTTCTTCCTGAGGAAACCACAAATGAGACGAAAAATAACTGGTCCTTTTACACTGTTAAGGGAAATTCTATCACTGGAGGGCTTAGTAAAAAAACAAGCTTCACTTTCAACTGATAAACCTACCTATGGGTTGATACTGTACTTTTTACAAACACACATAAAATTATTTATTGTTGTTATTTTTCTATAGCTTAAAAATATATGATTGTTAATTAAATTTCTACCAAAGCCCATGGAGACATTCAAAATGAAACATGCAATCGAATAGCTATGCACCAAAGTAAAATTTATTTTATTCTGGCAATCAAATTGATCATAAAGAGAGGTTTAAGGAGACTATAAAATGAATAAAGGTTATACATATGAAGGCAGTATTAATTAAACAAAGGTGTGAGGGAGAAAACGTGGAAACCCTCATTCTACAATGATGAAATACTCCAGGGTGACTGATTTGCTGGAGATGAAATTCAAAACATTAGTTTGATTGAAAATTGGTTTTTTACATTGAGGCAAGGATAGTGCTGAGAATATCAACAATTACCAAGACCAAGTAAAATATTAAACCTACTTTATTGTTAAGTGTTTTAACACTTAAGAATATTAGATCCAAGTCGGTTTTTAATAAACTAGTGCAATGAGTTCTTTTAATATAATGAATGTACATAAAAGGAATGATATTGAAGACCGAGTTTGTATTTTAATGGGTAACGAAATTATTACCGACGATTTTAGCACGGAGAGTAGCGTGCTCTCGTTCCAAAATAAAATATTTCAGAAACGAAGAGGAGTCCAGGAGACTTTTGAATTGTCACCTGAAGGGAAATGAGGAAAATGTTGTTCGAAGGATATAAAAATGGATACATAATAGATGAAATGAGGAAATATTTGGAAAAGATATGGAGAAGGTCAATAAGGTGTACATAGAGAGGTATTAAAAGTCTACCAACAACTCAAAACGGAATTTTTTTTCGGAGCATTGAAAAGCATAGTAGAAGCGTAGTTAGTTCGTCAACTAGGGGAGGAGCAGGGTGAGAATTATTGTACTTTTATTTGGAATGAGTCGAATGTGAGTTAGTGATATTATGGAAAAGGCTAGTAAATGCGTCGTAAATTTGTATGAGCTTTGTCCATCCAAACTACAAATAACTAAGTAGAATACTAATAATAATAATAACTTGAAATGAAGAGTGATGCAATGCGACAATATGGTTTTGTTCAAACAGCTATAATATTTTTCAAAAATATTTTTTAAATCCATCGTAATATATATTTTGCTAGAACAGCTCAATTCCCATTTCCCTTAAGTTGACTAACTCTATTAAGAAGTATTTGCTATGACCGTTTTATTATGCATGTATATATATATATATATATATATATATATACGAGGGTCATCCGGAAAGTAGTACCCGTTCGTGCCGCATGAAGTGCTGACGAGGCGAGTAGCCGCTGGACGAGGTCAGATAGCTTCAGTGGCTTGTCTGCCTTCTCTGAGCCAAGTTGCGCGACGCTAGCATTGCCTGTGTTGTTTCTGTGATTGTTTACAATGTTTAAAAAAATTGAGAACGCCGCCAGTTGTGAAGTGAGGGCAGTGATTAAATTCCTCAATGCAAGAAACGTTCGCCCATGTGATATTCATCGCCAATTAAAGGAGGTGTATGGAGACAATGTAATGGACGAGTCGTCTGTTCGGCGGTGGTGTCGCAACTTCAACATGGGGAGGGGGAACACACACGACGATGAGCGTTCGGAGAGACCGTCTGTCATTACAGACCAACTGGTGAGCTCAGTTGACGAATTCGTGAGGAACGATCGGCGCGTCACAATTGATGACATCTGTGAGCATTTTCCCAATGTTTCTCGAACAATTGTTCATGAAATTGTTAAACACCATCTGCATTATGCAAAAATTTGTGCAAGATGGGTCCCTCGCGTATCTCAATGAGCTGGCGGCGAAGGACTATGCAGCAGGAATACAGAAACTTGTCACACGTTATGACAAATGCCTTAATTTGCTTGGAGATTATGTTGATAAGTAGTTTAAAGTATCCTCTTTCAAATAAAATTTTTTATGTTTGTTAATATTTACTTTTGTGTCTTTATTTCACGAACGGGTACTACTTTCCGGATGACCCTCGTGTATATATATATATATATATATATTTGGATATCGTTCCGCTCTCGGAAGTGAAAAATTTTAGTTTTGTTCAAGATGTTTATTTAAATAGAATCCATGTAGTGTCTGATTATTATTGACCCTAAGTCATTTGTACTGTAGTAATAGTCCATAATACTACGTTATTGACCCCGCCAAGCCATGGATGTCGCTTGACTATGTCCTCAGTTGAGCTTAAACCGTGAAGTTTGCATACTGAGTCGCTATTGGAATAGTAAGCGAGGAACATGGCAACAGCTAGCAGAGGAGGATTTTATGCCACAATTGGCATAAAATTAAACCTGATCAAAACAGTGGTATACAAATCATGGAAATGGGAGTAGAAGTACGATTACAGGGATCGGGTATCCAGGTGAAGTGTTTCCTGGGATACCTACTGTAATGATGGCATAATATCAAAAATTGGCAGTCCTCTTAAAAAAAAATTAACCTGGCTATGTATAAAACTGTATATTTTAGCCCGTACAGTATTGTCCCTTACTGAGTGAAGCAGATGATTTCACATCTACTTATTAAATACATCCAGAATATACCATAGAAATCTATTTAGATTTTGGCCAGTATTACTTTGTGAGAAAATAAAACTATGCAAACAATGATTGCATAAATTTAGTTTAGTCAAAAGTAGTATTGTACTAGTACTTTTACTTTTTATCTCTTCACGTTTTGCTCCCATAATGTTTTTATAATTATTTTTTATGAAAACTTTTACACTTCTCGTGCCTTGAACTAAGAAGTATCTCAGTGGTGAAACATTAGAGGTGGAATTCCTCAAGATAATTTTTTTTTAATGGGAGTGTATTGATAAGTTGACTGTTAACTAAGCATGTTGAAAAATGATTAGTGAAAATGTTGATGTGACACGTGGTTTTGCAGAGCGCAGAAGTAAGATCAAGAAGGAAGCAAAGCTTGATAAGCGTAGAGTGGAGGTTTTTGAAATGTGGGTGAGGGGGAAGACGAAAAATGTGAAATGGACTGAAAATAATACGTGCAAGGAAGTGCTATGCTGGGTGGGTGGGAGGAGAGGGGATTGTTTGGAGAAATAAAAAAGAGACAGGGAAGGTGGATTAAGAACATATTTTTTTGGTGATGAATTGTTGAAGGCTGTGATAGAGGGAAGAAAGTGAGGCAAGCTTGGAAAGGGGAAGGAAAAGGATAAGGATGTTGGATGGAACGAAAAGAGATTCACTATCACGTTTTTGCTATTTCAGCTTTAAGTATTTCGCAAACCTGTCAATAATTCGATGTCTGATATTAATTTACTGAGATTTCGCTCACGATTTATTATCAATAATCGTCAACGTCCAACGGTTTACCATCGTCGTCTTATAAAAGATTATTTTGAATTTTTTAACTTGTTCCAAAGTATAGAGTCTTCAGAAGGTAGTGCCTTTCTTTTAGAAATATTCGTTTTGCAGCGATCAAGGTTGTTATCCATGCGTAGCAACAATTACATTTACCGGCCCTGAATGCCACTCCATTGCCCTGGCATATCCTTCGGCCCCTCAGGCCCTTACGGCAAATTTTATTGTCCACCATCCCCATACCAAAAAGAGCGTCGAGAGAAATCCTACTTTATTAAGGTAGCAAGTGCTTCTCTCGGCCACGGTCGTTTTTCGGGGGGAATAAAGAGAAGGTCGGTGCGAGCTTTCTCAACCCGTATCCTCCATCTTTCCCTCTCCAACTACCCTTTCCCCTAAACTTCCCATCTCATCCCCCCCAAACCTTCCCACCTCTTCCCCAAACTTCCTGGTCCCCAAACTATCTACCCAGCTCCCCGCCCACGACCGTCTCCTCCTCTTCCTGCGCCCCTCCTGTCCCTGGCGGTCTTAACAAACTCCTCACTCCCGATGCCAGTGCCTCCCTTCCAAATGCCCCTCCGCTTTTATCTTCCATTTATTTTGAAAGGCGTTGCTCGCGGGAAAAATGTGGGGAGGAGGCAATCCTTACGCGATGGTCTCATTCGTAGAGTTTTCGCTCTTTTTCCACGAAGATGAGTTCGAAAACCTTGAGCAAACCAACTGATCTTTTTATAGAATTTTATATAAAACCAAAAATAAAATTATGGGGGGTAGGTGGAGTGCCGTTGTAAATTTAATGAGGGGAAAAGTTGCCAAGGGAACATATTTTGAAAATTTAGTTTTTTAACTCGATTAAAACGGACTAACAGTGGTATGCGATGGTATAATAGTGTAGTACGCATCCTATTTCACATTAAAACATTCCGATTTGTGGCCTAATACCTTCCCTTTTGTAGTCGTAATACACATATTTATTTAACGTGCCTCTATTTTATTTATTGTATTTTTTTATGTTGGCCTTCGACGCTGATACAAAAAGATAAATGAGAAAAATATATGAGAGATAGTCGACCGTTGCAGTGCGCTCTTTTCGGAAGATTTCGCGGAACGTGTCGATTGTACCAGAATTGGATTTGATTTTGATATTCCCACAAGCTTTTTACTGAGATTCCTTCCTAAGTGCCAGGCATGGTTTATGTTACATTCGGAGTTAACTTGGTAAAGTCTCACGTATGGCCAAACGCCTTCAAGTGTACTGTATTCTGGAAGACCGAGAAGTGTTATTAGAGAATCTCAGTACGGCATTACTTTTTTAATCATAAATAACTTTTTCATTATTCGTAGTAAATATGGATGCATACTCATGCAAATGAGCATGTGAATCGGGTTAGGAACACATCAGTCAATTTTCATGTTAAAATATATCTGTATTTTGGTTCTTCTCTCTCCTTTAGTCTAATCCTATACAGAAACCTTGAAGGGCAGTATATGAATTATAATAAACGCCATGAAGAATGAAGTCGTACTAAATTAATATTGCAGTAGGTCAAATTTGGCAGTAAGAGTACTTGGAGATGATTGCTGGATAGAATAGATTACTGAATAAATTGACCGAAAAAGTATTAGATATGGTGGAGGAATAAACTTTCTTCTTAATAAAATATACAAATACATTGAAAGATTCTTAAATTGCTATTTACGATCAAATGCTGATCCAAACTCAAATAGAGTTTTAAAATGTAAATTCACTAGTAGAGTTTTAAAATATAATGAAAATTTGAAATCTGTTACGATGATAAATGATTGAAAGATGGGTTTAGTTTTGACAAAATTGGATTGAAATTTTTATTCCAGAACTGTAAATTCATCTAAAGAAGACGCCTCTGAAGCAATATTAAAATTTTTAAATCTTTTTTTGGGTCATATACACACTCAACTACCGACCTCAGTGAAATTTTCAGGCTGATATCTTACGAACCGTTCATAGTCGATGAAGTTTTATAAGACAGAAAAAAATGATTTTCTAAAAGTATTATTATCACTGTTACCATTGAGCTGATTATGATTTTTTTCATCCTAATAAGTAATGTTTAACTGTATGCAAATTTGTGTAATACCTAAGGGATATTACGTATCCTAATTGTGATTAACATTATTCCTTTATATAACTTCGTGGGCCTCTTTGAGAAAAAAAACTTCTTTGGAGATCGTTCTCATTTAAAAATGCTGATTTTCCAATCTGTAACTTCTTATAATGGCTACGGGCTCCGTTGTCGCATCGGAACCTTAAGTTTTTCCGAAGAACTAGATTGGCTCTGAAAAAGTATTTCTCGTTATACAATCTGGTGTATCGGTCTCTCCAAAAATTTAATGGCTGTAGAGTAGGAATACCATTGTCATCATGACTGGTATTTTCTAATATTTTTGTGTTGGGAAAGCTTATTTTGCATCAATAAAAATTTTAATATCAGGCTGAAATTAATTGAGATCGCATTTTTAAGGGATTTTTAAATCCAGCTGTCACATGCAGATTTTCTGTTGTGTACAGAGCAAACTCCGCTGACCCAGTATTAAATCAGGCTTCCACCCATTCAATCGACCAGCCAAATGTATGGTGCTTAGTATATGGAAACAATTTCGTTATGCACTCAGGAGTATTTGATCCCTAATTAATTTCCAAAGGTCAAATATTTCAGCGTCAATGGATGTTTGTTATTATGAGGAATTGTTGGACGAATTAATATTAAACTTCTGCTAACTTTCATCCCAGTTGATGGTATTCATACGCAATAAAGGAAAAGGGTGGGTTACTGGTATTAATTCGTATCCTTATATTTACAACGCCAAATACTAATAGTCTAAAATTGATTTGACAGACGGTAACAACTTGTTTCATGATCCTTAGTTCAATTAAAAAACAGGAAAATTTTCTAAGTACTCGTCTTACTTTGTACCCATTTATTTTGGATTTTCTAATAAGCTAAGATAATACATGCCAGTCCATTAAAATAGCGTTTGAAATTTTTTTATAATTTAATTGTTATGATTCCACCCGTAATAATTCTATTTTCAAACAGTTAATTAACAGTTCACAGTCTATGGGTAGCTAAACTTTTTTTCATCAGTTTGTTTCATTAAAATTGTGTTATCGGCAAAACTCGTCACAACTCTGATAAATGTTTTGACGAAAGTTTTTTATAGCTTGAAAATTATCAGGATAACTATTTCATTACTTCAGTTTCACAAAGTTATCGACCTTTTTTCTCCTCTTATACTATCATTCAGAATTCCTGAAACTTCATCCACATCACCCCATCTATAATTGCTCTTCCTCCTTTCAGTCTCAACATATTAAATAACCGACTTCGCCCTTTAAATTTGCATAGGAGTTGCTTCACTTTTGCCTCAAAGTTTTGTGCATCTAATATTTAGTTTCTTCTTGTCCGAGTAACATTAATTCGTCAAATGGCCGAATGTTCGTTCGCGTTGCCAGATGGCTCAGCCAAGGTTCAAATTGAGCGCATCGTTCTTAGTGAGACGATATGTTTTAGTCAACAAGAAATTTCAAATCTAATATCTTATATGACATCACCGTGGAACGTACGAGATGCGTACAAGTTTAGAATGTACCAAATACCCTCTCGGGACTGGGAATAGATAGATACGCATTGCTGAGTTTAACATTCGCGGGAACTTTTGCATATGCAAGACATTTTTGGCTACGCCATGTAGTGAACAGGGTTCGTTAGGTTAAGCCGCTGGAGAGGGAAGAGTTTTCAACGCTTAAAAAACAGCGTGATTTTACGTTTTCTCAAGTTGCGTAGATTATAACGCATTGAAATTATTGTTGATTGGTTTAAACACGCATTGATTGTGTTACACTAGTGTAAATGTCCATTCATCGATGTGAGAGTTTAAAAAACGCCAAATGTTACATGGCAACATACTCGAGAAGCTTCGGAGTGGGACCACCCTTTTTTCCAGTTTTCAAAAGATGGCAACACCGTACTCGATGGCCATGAAATCATGCGTATATGATTTAAAAAAAAGTGTGTTGATTTGCATAAGGACTATTTAGAGAAGTTCCATAAGTTTCAAACTCTTTTGTGATCGTCAGAAATCAATTAATAGGTCTAAGACCTTGAAAGCGCCTCGTATAGTTTAATTTTGAAAAAGAAAAATTTCATATTTAATTGGTGTTGGAGGAAAATTTCACATAGAAGGACAGAGAGGAAAGTACCATATGGAGAACCCAATGGCAATAAACAGCAGACGCACTTCGAGACACAATGGAATAGTTAGAAACATAATAGAAGGTAAAATCGATGGGATGATCCCCCTGGAAAGGCCAAAGCACAAAACTACGTAGGACAAATCAAAACAGAGAAGCTATCAGGTTTAGTGATTTAAAACTGAATAAAAGAGTATGGAGGGCTATGGTAAACCAATCTTAGGATTGAAATATTGATGTTCATCATGATTTAATGGTAAAAATGGTGGATCTTTCACTGATTGCTGTTAAGTTTACACCATAAGCATTTCTATATATAGTTTATCAACAGATGAACCTGTCTAGAGGGTGTATTTAAATTTTTTTTTTGAGTTTTCCGACTGCACTTTAAATATTCATATGGCGAACTAGCCAAGTAAAAAACGAAATGTAGAAGTACCAGACTTGTCCCAAAAATAGTATGACTTATTTTTTCTCAGATAGACGGACGGATGGGCGGCGGTTTTTCTGGCTGGGTTCGAGGTAGAGGAGTCTCAGGAAAGGCTCGAGGCAGGAAGCAATTGGCTCCCAGTCTTTGCCGAGTGGTAATTGTTCGTTTGCGAAACCTCTATAACGTCACATCGTTACGCTCCATCATGAACTGGTTATTGGAACAGTGCTATGCCATCAAATTTTGCGTAAAACTAGACAAAACCGGGAAAGAGACTCATGGCATGTCAAGGCAACTTATGATGATAACGCTAAGGGTATATCGGGTATAGTTGAGTGGCACAAGTTGTTTCGGGAGGGTAGAGAAGATGTTGAACACGCCGAAAATCCAGGACGTCCTTCGACCTCAATAAGTTACAGTTGTGTTAAAAATACTTGAATGCGCGGGCTCATAAGATTGAGCCCCAGAAATTATCTAAGTAAATTATTTTAAGAAAATAAAATACCAATAATTATGTTTTAAATATGTTCGTGGAAAGAGAATGTTACTCGGCAAAATTTGATGAATGCTAAAGGATTGGATGGAAGAGTTATTTATTGATACTGGTATGCTGAAGGCCGCAATAAAAGGGAGAAAATGTGGTAAGAGAGGAAGTGGAAGGAAGAAAAAAGCCTCTTAGATGATACCCTTATGAATACATGAAAGAAATAAAGATAATGAAGATGAAAATGGAATATTAAAGCAATAGGAAGTCCTCGTAAATTGTAATTGTTTGTTATAGAATGCCCTCTAACTAATTTTAATTTGCAGGTTACAGCCATGATAATTACCGCGTCAACATTCAGCGGTTAATCTGTAGTCATTACTGACACTTCAGTGAAGATAACACTTTCCTAATGTCTATGATACGAGGGTCATCCGGAAAGTAGTACCCGTTCGTGAAATAAAGACACAAAAGTAAATATTAACAAACATAAAAAAATTTATTTGAAAGAGGATACTTTAAACTACTTCTCAACATAATCTCCAAGCAAATTAAGGCATTTGTCATAACGTGTGACAAGTTTCTGTATTCCTGCTGCATAGTCCTTCGCCGCCAGCTCATTGAGATACGCGAGGGACCCATCTTGCACAAATTTTTGCATAATGCAGATGGTGTTTAACAATTTCATGAACAATTGTTCGAGAAACATTGGGAAAATGCTCACAGATGTCATCAATTGTGACGCGCCGATCGTTCCTCACGAATTCGTCAACTGAGCTCACCAGTTGGTCTGTAATGACAGACGGTCTACCCGAACGCTCATCGTCGTGTGTGTTCCCCCTCCCCATGTTGAAGTTGCGACACCACCGCCGAACAGACGACTCGTCCATTACATTGTCTCCATACACCTCCTTTAATTGGCGATGAATATCACATGGGCGAACGTTTCTTGCATTGAGGAATTTAATCACTGCCCTCACTTCACAACTGGCGGCGTTCTCAATTTTTTCAAACATTGTAAACAATCACAGAAACAACACAGGCAATGCTAGCGTCACGCAACTTGGCTCAGAGAAGGCAGACAAGCCACTGAAGCTATCTGACCTCGTCCAGCGGCTACTCGCCTCGTCAGCACTTCATGCGGCACGAACGGGTACTACTTTCCGGATGACCCTCGTACTACTCTTGCGAATCTAAACCCAATGTCTCTTTCTTTAAGCCTATCCAGTCCCCATCCTAAATCCCTAAACCTTGTCCTTCCGGGTTTTCACTCACCGTTTACTGCACCCTTACCTTTCCTTCCACCCTCGACCCCCGCCGCAACTCATTCTTCCTCTCTTCCTACTTAAAATTCCCCTCCCGACCGGTAGCCGCTCGCCCTCCTACGTCTCCCCCGAACAGGCGATATCTTCGAATGCGATATTTCAACCTTTTACTGTGGCTGCTTTATGCACCGAGATATCTCCGCATTTTCAACATGGGAGGAAAAATTTATTGTGGTGCGGAATGGGGGAAAACTTTTGCCCACCACTCATGCACTCGTTTCTGTCTCTCTCTATCTCCATCTCTGCGTCTCTTTCCCGGTTTCACCGTTCTCTCCTTCCTCACCCTCATCTTCCTCCCCTTCCCCCGACCCCGCCTTTTTCCAGGACGCCGAAAAATATGAGGTGTTCGAGGACGGGTTGTCGTGTGGAGAGGGCGTTTTGGGAGGGTGTTTTTTTTGGGGAAACTGGGAGCGGTGAGGAAGATTGTTCCGGTAGCAGTGATTTTCGTGGGGGGGGGGGAAGGCTAGGTCGGGATTTGGAGGGGGAGCAGATTTCCTTTTTTATATTTTTGAAATCGGGAAGAGCAGTAGGAAATGAGCGAGAGGAGAGGAGGGATCGTGGGGAAATAAGGTCGTCGACAGTGTTGGGGAAGGGGATACCGCAGGAGTAAAGGGGTGAGGCTTGGGAGGAATAAGGCTGGCGGGACGAGAAACTTTTCCCTGGCTCGAGTACGGCTGCGTAATTTTTGGAGCACTTGCATTTTTTTGGTACCTCACCCAAAGCGTTTGTGACTCCGTTTGTGGAGCCATTATAAAAATAATAATTCACCCTGCCAGGAGATTTACAGCGATTTCCACACGTCCTAAACCCATCGTTGCCCCTTTTTCACCCCCACGTTTCTCTCTGTCTTTGCTCTTGCGGATTGCGTAACTGTGTCTAAATGGATTATTAGGGCACTTAGCTGAATGTAGACGTGTCCCGTAGGTAGCGTGTCGGGATAATAGATGTACGTGACGTTTTAGTTCCTCTTGCGGCTCTTTTCTTTCTTTGGAATTACCTCTACCGCATTATCAGGTCATTTACTAATGTCAGTAAATTTGGCGCTTCTTAAATTTTGGTCTCGATAAAAAGGCTTTTGAGCTGAAAATGGCTAATTTTTTCAGGGCGAAAATTGATTACAGGGCGTGGAATTAACGCTTCGATTGACGTGCACGTGTAACATCTTAAGTGGTCTTTTTTTCAATTAAATTTCATAATACTTGATACACCAAGTTGATGTAAATTTGCTCAATTTTTATTTTGTAAATTGTTTGATTTTGTACACGTATCATTTAATTTATATATTATATATATATATATATATATATATATATATATATATATATATATATATATATTTATATATATATATATATAATATATTTATATAAATGCATGTATAGAAAACAGCAAATGAAATATACTTTTTATTTCTAGTACATATTAACATTTAAATGAAGCTGTATGATCAAAATGTAAGTAATATAATATTTAATTGAAAGGAAACATCACATAGGGTATTAGAAAGTTTCATCAAATAAACATTTTCAGCAAAGTTTATTGTTTCAACTTCAGTACTACTTTTAATGAGATACCTGGAACCACATTTTTAAAGATGTATGGTTTAGATTCCATAAGTTTGGAGCGGATTTATGCTATGCTAAAATTTAACATAGAATGTTTAGCAGACAAAATCTGCAATGTTTGGCTATTCAAAACCCCAATAGAAAATCCCATGAAAAAATGGTCGAAACGATGAACAAACGTAACAAGATTCGGTCATGGAGTTGCATAATTAAATTGTCATTAAAGGAAACATGTTGGTATTTGAAAATTTGGGACGAGGTTCGCGAAATTTATGCCGAGCCGTGGTAAATAATTATCACAAGATATAAGTTTATCATATGCATGAATGAATATTAGTTAGGTGAGGGCATATATATATAGCGCTGTTTTAATTGTAGATGGAAAGTTTCCAGGTCAGTTGAGAAATCCTACGATTTTCTTTCTTGCTTCATGTTCTTGGCAAGAAAATATTTCTTATTTGCTGCAGGCTTTAACCGATATTGCACGCGGAGATGAGTGCGACGTTCGCCGTCCTACAGTTTTGAATGCTTTCATCCTAGATATAAACGGCACTTTACTGTTCTCAAAGCATTTTTTTATAGGGTAATGTTAAATTAAAGATATTTCCGTTTATTTCGTGTCGTTGGCGTAGTTTTCCATTACGTATGTGCCGTTAGCAGGAATGAAGTTTCTTCATTTCGCCTCCTCTTCTTTCCTCTGGGGAAACACGGAGTTGGTAGAATAGATGATGAGATTCCTTTGTGCCTTAAGACAAGGAATTCTTTGCTCGAGATAGAATTCTAATAACGCCTTGTTTCAATTTTCTTTCGAGCGACTAGTTCATCCAAGGAAACATTTACTGCGGTCTACTTTTTTGCCATTCATTCTTATGTCTTCTTTAAGGCTACTTCTAGGAAATCACCTCCAAGCTGGTTTATTCTAGTATTATATTACCCTGGCAATTAAATCGTTAAATGTTTCCGTCAAACAAGGGCAGAGCCATTGTCGTATACTTATTGGATTTTTCATGGCAGCAATATTCATCTTTGATGCGTAGAATATTATTTTTATATTCGCCATTTTCGAGAATCCAGGAAAAATTTTGACTTAATCAACGATAATCGCGTTCATGGCTAGTGTGATGCTTCTTAATTAAGTTAGTAATTCAAGTACCTCCGAACACCACGATGAAACTAGAATTTCCTCACCATCCGTGTCCCCTTGATTGGAATGAACAACCATTGAAATATCGCCCCATTGAACCCGCGGTTAGCGTTTCGGTGCCGAAAATCCATTTGCATTTTACGCCTGCAAAATTAGCTGCATTCAAAACAATCTGATGTGAGAATAGTCGGGATCATGAATTTCCCAAATAAAGAAGACAGCCGCGGTGGCAGGAAGTGGCTGTAGCCCGAGTTACGTAGCCGACATTGTGCAGTACGTAATGCCAGCGGGCCCGACTTAATTTTCATCTATTCATGACTCCTGGCATGGATGTCGCCTTGGCGAATCCCTCTTCATCCTTTTTATCTCGTTTATTTTCGCAAATGCTATTCACAATCCGCTAGCATTTGAATTGCCGTCCAGCTCCGCCTTTCCCATACCCCTTCTGCCTTCAAGTGTGTTTTCTTTCGCACGTCTGCATCAGTCGCGAATTTGAAATGCGTCCCGGTGACTAGGAAAAGAACTTCATCATCATGGTTTCCCCATGTAAACTGGCCCAGTTGTGAGTTTTGTTAATTATAACATGAAGCAAACGAGATTGACTGCGCATGGTTGATGTATATGGGTTAAAGTATATTCTATGGGTGCGTTTTACCTTAACCTACATTTGTATTTATTGAAAAGCCATGTAAAAGTCAATCATCACTTAACTCTCGTTCACGTTCACCTCGTGACATACCAAAATAGTTTTAAAAGTGTGAGATATCATGTGGGAACCTAAAACTTTGACCCGTGCAGCATTGGCCAAACGTGAGACCTAAATTTTGAGATGAATCGATCAAAATTTTATAACCACCGTGGGAGAGATAAAAAAATCGAATTTTGATCGTTTTCAGTTTTAATTTTCCCAACCCATCGTGAATAGATGGGGGTAGGGATGGAAGGAGTGAGGGAGAGAGAGGATGGCTCCGATGACCCTGATTGATTGATCCCAGTTCTTCACCTCGCCCTCCGCTCCCCCCGTTCGTCAACCTATTTTTTATTGGTCGGTTTGTGTCGTTTCACTGGTGGGAGAGAGTGGGGTTTTATTTTTGGCTATTAATTACTGCGACCAGTGGAGCGGACGCCTGCAATACTTCGTTGCGAATACGTCCATGTGCGCCACGGCATTCTGATCTGCCATTTGAACAGGCTGACCCCGTTGGAGCCTCCCTTCTTCTCCCTTGCTGTCGATCGGCACGGCACTAGGATGGCCACGTTGGAGCACGCCAGTGCATAGGGGCGGAGGTTGAAGGCTGGGAGGGATCGAGGGATGGGGGTTGTATGGGGATTCGAATGCATTCATTATCCCACTAGCACACGCTCTTTTTGTTTACGCCGCCATTATGGAAACCCACGAATAAATATTAGGTTTCGAATGAGACTCTGTCGCGTGCAATCCTACGTGTGTTCACGGGAGGACGCACGCACACGTCTACGGCACAATCACGTGCCCGCACACGCGCGCACCGACACACTGGCGTACATATTTTTCATCGCTTATTCAGAAAGGGCAGTGAGCGTCAAGCGTCGCTTTTGTTTGTTGCTTTTCATGCCAACCCCTCCCCTCCCCCATCACTCCTCCTTTCCATTCTTGCTTCTCTCTCTCTCCCCCACATTTTCCTACTCTTTCAACGTTACCCCTTCACACCTCTCCCCCTGCGTCCTCCTCTCTGGTCTTCCCTCCTCCCGCTCCCTTTCGACAGCTCCCCTCACACTCTTAGCTCTAACTCCTCGGATCATCTCAGCCAAACCCCTCCGTATGGACCCAAACTCATCTCAATGTCACTCATTCATTTGTTCTGTGCAATGCTCTAACTTAATGGCCATATTTAGATATGAAATATATAGGGTGAATATTTAACGATGCTCTTTATCATATTTTGTCGCAAACGGAATGGGGCAGTTATTTCGATGCATTGAATGAACTCAGTTAATAATTGGCATCACGTCCACTAGCGGTTTTTGATTTTTATCCAATTTCCACTCTCCACAATCCATATAAACGGTATCGATGTATTTGCACCGCATATTATTATTATCGCCATTACTTGAAATGTCCATGGAATGTTTTCTCAATTGCTTGCTATCCCCGTTTAATATTATCTCAATTAATCGATCTACACATGCAATGCTATTGCAATTACTCGACACATCCCTTCAATGCCTTTGCAATTACTGGCTTACTGGTTGTGCATCCTCATTAACTCCTAAAATCATTGACAGGGATCGAAAGTAGAACATCCTAACTCCCAATTGAATCACATTTATTGGTATGGTGGAGAATGATAAGCGATGTACCCTTAGTGTCCAAGTCGAGTAATCGTAATTTCGGTCAGCCAAACCACGATTGCGCCTTCCAGTTCCCTCCTGCTCCTCGCTAGCCTCGCCTGTCGCTGAAAATACATCCCCCCCTTGAACATCTCCTGCTGTCCCTTTACCCAAGAGAAATTCTCTCCCTTCGCCTTTTTTTGTGCACACCGCGGGGGCACCCTTCCGTCGCAGTCCTCCCATTGGTCGGGGGCCACTTGGGGAGCGGTCGCGACCGCCATGGGAACGAGAAGACAGCGCGCCGGGGAGGGAGAGGCGTTGGCGGAGAGAGAGGTGTGTGGGACGTGGATGGTTCCGGGATGGAGGTGGCTTTGGATGGGGCGCTTCAGCGGGGGTTTGGAGTTTAGGGGTGCACGGTGTAGGGAATGAGGTGAGGTAGGGTCGTTGAGCGGGTCAAGTTGGTAGGGCTTTACTGTTACGTGTGAGGGTTTGGGAAGGTTGGGTGGGTGTGTGTGTGTGTGTGAGAGAGAGAGGTCTAGGGTAGTTTTTTTAAGAGCGGGAGAGAGGTGTGTAGCGTGTGATGGCCTAGTGCTATGGGTGGGTTGGAATTTTGGATGGGTGGGGAGGCTGGTAGGGTACGAGGGTAGACCGCGGCTGGCGACATATGGCGCCACTCACGGTTTGGCCCCTGACACCATTGCTGCCTCTCTCACTCCCCTATCCCTCTCTGCCCCCTCCCTGAATCTCCCTCACACACAATCTCTTTCTCCTCTTGTCCTCCCTTTTCTCTACCTCATTCCTTCTTTCTCTCGCCTTTCTTTTTGTTTCTTCCTCTTCAACTCTCGTTTTCCTATCTTTAGAATTTTCTATCTGTAATTATTTATTGCAATAAGTAAATGGAAAAAGGAACCAATTGGTCTCAATTTTGCCCTAATTAAGATATCTATCTATTTATCTGTGGATAAATTACGTATCTCTATCTTTCCTTTCTCTTCCTCTACTTTTTCCTTTCTCTTGCTCCCTCACTATCTCCTGTTTTCTCCCTTCATCTTTTCCTTCGGTCTGTTTCTTGCTTTCTTTTACCTTCGATTCTTACCTCACCCTTTTTATTCCCTTCTCTCCTCCTCTCGAACGCCATCCTGTCCGTCCACTCATACCGCCCCTGCCACCTTTCGAGCACCTCCCCCTATGCTACGTAGCGGAGTTGCTCGAATCCCTAGCACACTATATATTTCTGCAGAATCCACGTTCCGTTCGAAGTCCGGATTTGTGCATTTTCGCTCGCGGGCTGGAATTATAAAAATGGAAAAAGAAGGAAATTGGTAGAGGAATAGTAATGAGGAAGGAGTGCGTATGGGCTCAATTGTATCATCTGGGTAAGCAATATTGTCCATATTTTGTAAAAAAAATTGATTTAAAAAACGTAGAAAAATAATTTAAAACTCTTTGGTTGGATTCGGATCGTTTTCGGTGAAATGTAGGTTAAAAATGACTAGTCTGAAAAAATTGGTGTTTCCGCATTTAAAAAATGGGTACGTGAAATTAAATACTTTTATCCATATATTCACCATTTTACTCATGGAGCTGTACTACAGAATCTTTTAAAAATCTCAAATGCCAAAAATGCCATGGAAATCCCCAAATGGAAATTTCATGCAATATAAAACCATCACTACTCTCCTACACACGTTGGTAAGTACGTGAGTAAAGTATAAATGCTTGAACAAGATATGCGAAATAGTGACTTACGTTTCCTGAAATTAAATTGGCCATGAAGCAAGAAAGAATTTTATCTTATAATGATTTACAATGCTGAATAAATAGAGAACACATTTGTTAAATGTATTTCCGTAATTTAAAGAACGTTTTGTAGAATTAATGCAAATATATTTGATGTTAAAACTTTAAGTATTTGTGAAATGTGTCTCAAGTTAAGTTTCAGCCTAGTGGTAATTATTTTCTTTTTTGGGACTTGTACACTGAAATTAAATATATAATGAAACAGTGTAGTTTCATATAAAACCATACATTTTTGAATATCATTTTTCGTGGTTTATATATATATATTTATTACATATATATATAATATTATATTATACATATTATATATATATATATATATATATAACTTGTGTATAAATATATGTGTATATATATATACTATATATTGTATGTGTATAAATGTGTGTGTATATGTATATATATATATATATATATACATTGTATGTGTATAAATGTGTGTGTATATATATATATATATATATATACATACATACATACGAGGGTCATCCGGAAAGTAGTACCCGTTCGTGCCGCATGAAGTGCTGACGACGCGAGTAGCCGCTGGACGAGGTCAGATAGCTTCAGTGGCTTGTCTGCCTTCTCTGAGCCAAGTTGCGTGACGCTAGCATTTCCTGTGTTGTTTCTGTGATTGTTTACAATGTTTAAAAAAATTGAGAACGCCGCCAGTTGTGAAGTGAGGGCAGTGATTAAATTCCTCAATGCAAGAAACGTTCGCCCATGTGATATTCATCGCCAATTAAAGGAGGTGTATGGAGACAATGTAATGGACGAGTCGTCTGTTCGGCGGTGGTGTCGCAACTTCAACATGGGGAGGGGGAACACACACGACGATGAGCGTTCGGAGAGACCGTCTGTCATTACAGACCAACTGGTGAGCTCAGTTGACGAATTCGTGAGGAACGATCGGCGCGTCACAATTGATGACATCTGTGAGCATTTTCCCAATGTTTCTCGAACAATTGTTCATGAAATTGTTAAACACCATCTGCATTATGCAAAAATTTGTGCAAGATGGGTCCCTCGCGTATCTCAATGAGCTGGCGGCGAAGGACTATGCAGCAGGAATACAGAAACTTGTCACACGTTATGACAAATGCCTTAATTTGCTTGGAGATTATGTTGAGAAGTAGTTTAAAGTATCCTCTTTCAAATAAAATTTTTTATGTTTGTTAATATTTACGTTTGTGTCTTTATTTCACGAACGGGTACTACTTTCCGGATGACCCTCGTGTGTGTATATATATATATATATATATATATATTATATATATATATATATATATATATATATATTAGTATGTCTGTGTGCACATAACCGAGAGCCACTGAGCCGCTTATTGCAAAATCAAGTCGCCTGCTTTTGTCTGAATGCCTATTTTATGGGCGAGGCTAGAGGTCACCTGTCGCTAAACCCTAAAGTTCGCGAAATTCACGGAATGGGATTAAGTTTCTTTCCCCGTAACACCTCCGGATTCCAAGTAAATCCTTGCCTACCCAAAGTCCCCGAGGATTGGTTTAGCTTCAGGGGAGTGCAGAGGAATCCCATGGATTTGAATTTGGGACCCTCTGCCAGGAGCCAAATGTTTCACCCATTAGCTATATGCTCTGCTAGCATGTTGTACTTCCCGGTAGATTCAAACCAACAAATTCAGTCGTCCGTTCTAACGGTAGTAGGTCGGTCAATACTAGGTAAAACCGTCTTAAAATAATTCCCATACCACGGAGATTAATCCATGTACACAATAACGATGTGATATGCCCGATTAATTTGTTACCAACGCTATCACTTACCGCTGAGGATATTCGGAGGCCCGGATATGCACATGAGAGCCTCCGGTTACTTGCCCCGCTTATCTTGTAGATGTTTAGTTAAAAATTGGACAAATATTATTTTTAAATTTGGATAGTAAATAAAATTTTATTCCTACAAATAAACTCTGTCTAATACGAAATTTTCAGGGGTGCATGTACACTTTGGTGAGATTAAGACTTTTTTGCTTTTTAAACCTTATTTTGCGTCCAAATGCTAATAATGGTAAATGTATTTTTTGTATAACTCAAACGCAACCCTTAATATATCCAAAGCTATTTTTTATTGATTGCACGGCTTAGGAAAGAATAAAGATGATTTTGCTATTTTTATATAAAAAGTGATTCAAACAAGAAATATTCTAGTATACCTGTATGTGGAAATTCCTTGTGAATCCGTTAGGAAAGTCAGCCACACTTCGATGCTTAAATATGGAAATAAAAAAACTTTTTTTTCATGTCTTTTTAATCTCTTTCCTCGCTCTATAGGCCTGTATTACGATTTATTTCTGTATAATATAAATTAGGGATAAACATTAGAAATTAAAGCTACCAATTAACTTTAAGTTTCATAAACTAATCCCCTAGTGAATATTTACGGAATACAATTGAAACGAATTTAAGTTTTATACGATTAAATCCAGTTGTCCAATATATAACTTGAACTATACGTGGATTAATATAATAAATATAATACATTCATACAGACATACACAATACACAAGATCCCGCATGCTACCCTACATCAGGCCCCTCTTCATCTCTTTGATGTCTTCGAGTACTTTTTTCCTGCCTTCATCCCGTTTAATATCCCTATCTTGTTCCTTCCCTTTCCTTGTTTGCCTACATTCTCCCCTCTATTACAGCCTTCAACATCCCACCCCCTTTATCCATTTTTCCTGCCTCCATAGGATTTCTCCCAACAAACCCCACTCTTCGCCCACCATACCAAGTACTTCCTCATTTGTTTTCTTCTCGGCATTTCACGTTCTCCATTCTTCTCCACACCCACATTTCATAAGCCTCCAGTCTACGCCTGGAAGCCTCCTGCTTCAATGACCACGTTTCCGCGCCGTACATAGCTACGCTCCATAGCAAAGTTTTTACGAGTCTTTTCTTAATATCCTTACTCAACGTCCCCGTCATCAACTCCCTCCTTCTTGTGACAGCATCTTTGCCTAGCGCAATTCTTCTCCTCACGTCCCCACTACTTTGACCGTGTTGGCCCAAAACGCTTCCGAGATACGTAAACTGTTCCACCTGCTCTAGTTTTTGCCCAACCTAATTTAATGTTTATCTCAGCCTTTTTCTTTTATTAATATTGATTTTCATCCCATATCTGTCACAATGAATTCCCAATTTAATCAGCAACGCTTGCAGCCCCTTGGCTGACTGACAAACTAAAGCTTGGTCATCAGCAAACCTAACTGATTTTACGAATTCTCCGCCCACTTTCATTCCTACCTCGAGTTCTTCCCATGCCTCTTTGATCATTTCCTCTGAATACAGGTTGAACAGCAACGGTGATAATGAGCAACCCTGCCTTACACCCCTTACTAACACTGCCCATCCTGACTCCCCGTTTCCCACCCGCACCTGAGCAGTCTGAGATATGTACAGGTTGCGGTTTAGCCTCCTTTCCCTCCAATCTATTCCTATTTTCTGCAATATACTCATTAGTTTTTCCCAATTAACTCTATCAAACGCTTTTTCGAAATCTACGAAACAGGCAAATACCTCGTGGTTGTGTTCTATATTCCTCTCAATTAATAATCTCATTACTGCAATGGCATTACGCGTACCTCTCCCCTTCCTAAACCCAAACTGATCATCCCTTAAGTAATCATTTGCCCTACTCTTTATCCTTTTGTTTATGATCCTGAGAAGAACTTTAGCTGCGTGGGATATCAAACTAATTGTCCTATAGTCCTCACATGACGTGGCCTTTACCTTTTTCGGAATAGGAACTAAAACTGATCTCACTAAGTCCTCCGGCCAGACTCCTTCCTCATAAATACTACGGATCAGCCCATATAGCTTCATCCTCCCACATTTTCCTAAACATTTCAATAGTTCCGCGGGAATGTTATCCACCCCCACGGTCTTATTTAGTTTCATCTCCCTTAATGCCCTTTCTATCTCATTGTCTAGTATGCCTGGACCTAAGCTATCTTCGTCTACGTCATGTTCTTTGGCTGCGTGGGATATCAACTTATTGTCCTGTAGTTCTCGCATGATGTAGCCTTTTACTTTTTCGGAATAGGAACTAACACTGATCTTACTAAGTCTTCCGGCCAGATCCCATCCTCATAGATACTACGAATAAGTCCATATAAATTCTTCCTACCACTCATTAATATAATAGCTTCACTCATCCATCTTTGCAATCATCTCATGATTGATGATTATATCCACGATTTCCTTGTCCTTTCTCTGTTGACGGTTCCTATATTGTGTTTTGCGGCTTTCGACATCCCTTTCTTGAATCATTCCCATTCCTCTTCGATGGTACATAGCTCTCTACCGTTCTCTATGATTTTCTTTACAGCCTACGGATGATCCCTGTTTGACAATCCATTTAATTCTTCTACATTCCTTTACATAATCTGCCGCCTAAGCCTTATCTTTTTGAAACGTACGCTACATTTCATAACAACTAAATTGTGGTCAGATTCCGAATCCGCTCCCGGGAAGCTGTGCGAATTTATCACACTGTTCCTAAACCTGTGTCTAACAAGAATATAATCTAGCTGATACCTCTCTGAGTCACATGGCATTTTCCATGTATACCTGCGTCTTTTGTGGTGTCTAAACCAAGTCATGGTGATGACTAGCCCCTGTGTCCTGCGGGACGCAACAGCTTTCTCCCCGCGGCCATTTCACGTACCTGAACTGTAGTCCCCCACCTGATCACCATCCCTTCCTTCGCCTACCATCGCGTTCCAATCCCCCATCCCTATCAAATGTTTCTCTGTAGGAACACACGCCATTATGTCCTCTAATTGATCGTATACCCTATCGATGTATTACTCTATTTGATTGCTCGGTGGCATGTATACCTAAACAATGACCAAGCTTGTCGATTCTGCTTTTATCTCTATTGATTGTACATTGTATCCGATGCCTTTTCTATGTTGACTAGGCTTCTTCCTACCTCTTCAATTAATACGATGGCAGCCCCTCGTGGGCTCTCGTCCCCGCCGCTGTATATTTCTATATATTTCTTCCAGTAATCTCCGCTATTCTTCTCCCTTCCGCTATTCTCTTATATTTCCGTTGTCAACATTTACCTAATATTCCAATTGCCCGTTCTAATAAGTTTGGCCTTCTTCTCCTGCGTCTTCTGTCCTGCTGCTGCCGGTTTTCCGCTCCAGGTTTCGTGGGATGACGACCGCGGAAGCCTTAACTCCCCCGCGTCCGGGCACGGCACACGGCCAATTGGGCCGAGCCCCGTAGTTGCAAGGGCTCACATTCTCTGTAGTGACCATCATATTAGTCTTGGGAATGATAATTGAGTTTGTTTCCCGTTGCCTTCCTCAATAGCGTTTTTAAAGTGACACCATCACTCAATGGCCGCCCCACAGGGGTCAGACGCCTTTGCAGCCGCCTAATTGAGAAAAAGACGCTGTGTGGGCTACCTTTCCTCTGGATCCTTATCTCCGACCTATCTGGCATGGACGACCCTACCAGGAGCAATTTTTATTGCTCCCGCCAGCACAGCTCTATGGGTCATCGGAACGCACAAGCCATTCCACCACGTCAAGGTTGTAGACTATGGGAGGGATATTTATGTTTATATATACTGTTATAATAAATGCGATTAGATATAACTTACGGTGGGTTGGGGAAAATCTAGCAATCAAATTGCATGTATGACACTGTGTTTTTTATCAGAGATCTGTTCAAAAAGTATCGCGAATTTTGAATTTTCGCGGGTTACTTATTTTTTATTTTCGATTTTCTGTCCAGGACGACCAAAATTTCTCCAGAGGATCATTACTTTGGACAAATCATGATTATATGGTTATGACGTGGAATCTAAAGCTCAATCATCCCAATGTGAGCTGCAGAACGAGCCAAGACCGAAAAAAGCGCGCCAAGTGCGGTCGAATGTGAAAGTTTTGCTTACCGTTTTCTTCGAATGCAGGCGCGTGGTGCGTCTTGAGTTCTTGCCTCAGGGTAACGAACGGTAAATAATGAATATTACCTGCAAGGTATTTGCGCTAAGCAATCCTCCACTAAAGCCCGGACTTGCGGAAGAACAAGAATTGGCTTTTGCACCATGACAACGCCAGTGCTCACACATCGTTGCTTGTGCGCGAATCTTTGGCCAAAAACAAAACCAATGCCGAACTAATGATGCCGCAGCCACTGTGCTCCCCAGAACTGACCTCTAGTGAATTTATCTTATTCCTGGAACTGAAGAGGCCCATTAATTGACGACGCTACTCTACGATTGACGAGATAAATACTGCATTGAAGGAGGAGCTGAACAAGATCACAAATACGATTTTTTGAAATTCTTCTACGATTGGGAAAAAGGTTGGCACAAGTGTATTATATCTCATTGGTATCACTTTGAAGGAAACCAAATAGATATTCATGAATAAATAAATCACTTTTGAAAAACACAAAAGTCGCAATACTTTTTGAACAGATCTTGTATTCTCGTTTCAATATATATTTACGTGTTTGTGTGTTTAGTGTTCGTATTTGGGGGGAACTGTTGACTTTTACATTTTTTTTAATTTGTGTTTTTTTATAACATTAATATAAATATTCAATTTTTGACACTTAAATTGGTAGAAGTTTTTTGATCCATTTAATAACGTTGTTTTAAATGGAAGCTTTTGAAAAAGAGGGGAACGCTTGACCGAGCGAGACCACAAAACACCTCCATGTTTTTACCGAAGCGGAAGATGAAATATACATTTAATAAAGACGTATTAAAGAAATAAATTTCTGCTCTCTCGGTTCATGGAAAATTATGTGTTTTATTTCCTTGGTAATATGCTTAACTGCAGCTCGTTATGGAAAGTGCCTTACCAAAGGCATTTCCCTGAATTTTGTTTCATTTGACCGTTGGTAAATTTTATGCCCGTTAATAGACGACATCATTTTATCTCCTTAGCTGACATTATAGTATTTATGATGACGGCAATAACTGTGTTTGTAACCATGATTTAAATTAGTATTCATTCTAGACAGAAGCCACTTAAAAAGTAACCTTACACTAAAATTTTGCTAAGAAGAATTTCATTAGCTGTACCTGCTTATGGAATCCATAAATGTGTCTATTTGTCAACCAAAAATGAATTCACAGATATCTACACGAAATTGTGTTCGATAACTAAGGCTAGAAGTTATCTAATGGTGAAGAGCTAGTAATTATCTTAGACCAATTTATGAAGCTATTACTAATGGTGGTTTCATTAGTGATTACTGATTAAATATTATTTTTTTTGCGGTAATATATCCTGTAGTAGAAAAAATGTACAACTGAAAATGATCCAACTCGTCATAAAAATTTTGGATATCCGTGGTAAGGCACCCACGCGCGAGTGCCTTGCACTCGCGAAAAAGCCTATCGGCATGCGCACCATACACGCGGAAAATATGCAGATGAATTACTTTTATATTTTTCTACCAAACCTATCTCCTCTTCTACATTGACTCTTAGGTACGGTTCATGATTTGATAAATGATTTTCTCCCATCAACGGTAGCAGGAAATCATCGTTGGAGCGATTGAAGTGTGTGGCCATCGATCAAGAAATGATTTCCAGTCAAATGGCTGCGGTCATCTAAACCCTGGTGAAATCGGGCCGAAGACACGTGACTCTATTAGCAGCGGTGGATCGAGGAGCAACTGCTCTGAGTATCTGATCGCAGATTATCCAAGTTGTGGATAATTCGTTCCCATATATAAGCAAGTGAATTGGAGTTATTACAGAGATCCCTACGGCTGAGACCAGCGTTCACAATGGATCAGTGAAAGTCGTATTACTTAATCACAACCACCATGCCCCTGACGTGATCTGAACCCACTGACTTGAAAGATTCAAAGGCATCTCTCAAGTCTCAATGTACCTTGAATTCGACCTCGCCCTTGGTAAAGAGCTTATCTATATCATTATACTACTCGCATCTGCCAAAAAATGAATTATTTCAATGAGCGTTAGTTACATTAAATGAAATAACACTTGTAAATCCGTGTGTATCAGATATATTTATCGAGTCGCATATCACGAATATTCGAAAATTAGATAGGAAGTTTATTAATTGGATTAGATGGATATTAATATCCAAGGAGAACTGAAGGGTCTGTAAGTGTATGTATGCCAGGAGAAGAAGAGATAGTTTTGCCAAGGTTGATAGAAAAATATTTATACATTTTTGAGTTTGACACTCGGGTTTTATTTCATTCCCGGTAAAATAATTGAACTCTCTACTAAGTCAGCAATTAATTTAAAGAATGATCTATCTAAAACAGGGGCGTCAACCTTCACTTTTACTCCCACAATCGAGAAACGCACTATTGAGCTTCAAAGCAAAAAACAATTTTATACGCAGATCATGTTTGCATCTACTGAACTCTTTTAAACAATGACATATAGTTTGCAGCTCTACATTCCTTTTATGGTTGACAAAGCAAGACTTCATGGATCCATCATGGTGTCAGGTGGCCAGTGAACTATTCGACGGATCTACCCGGTCGGTGAGGTGCTATCATCCCGAAATGCCTGAGGAATCATTTCAAACCCTTCATCAATCCCTCCACCACCCTCTGCACTGCCCATGCCTCGTCTCTCTCATTTGACCAACCCAATCCGCCCCCGGCACAGACGGGTGGGTGAAAGGGGCACAGGGAGATTCACCCCCCTCATCCACCCTCATCCATATCCGAACTCCGGATTACGACCCCTGGGACATGCCCTTCCACTCCCTTCGGCACCGAACCTTCCCCCTCCTACTCAGAACACTAACACACCTCCAAACTCCCGCAGGTTTTTTTTTAGGAAACCCCTCTGCAAATCAGGGCGTTCCGTCCACCAATGTGGGTTTAGCCACGTGAAGCCTTGAGATAGTGGGACATGCGATATGCACGTTCGATATCGCATTTCGATCTTCGTGGAAACCTTCGAATCGTATAGGGATGTGAAAGTCGGTTTAATGAGGGTTGTGAAAGTCGGTTTAATGAGGGTTGTGCAATGCTATCCGCATATCTAGAAATCCGAGACAGAATGAAGGAGTTATATCGATCGATGTTGCCCAATGAGAATGGGGTATAAGCCACGTATCGTAAAAGTACCGTCATATCGTGCAGATCTAAAGGAGTTGAAGATTACGCATTGCGATGAGATATGCGAGATAATCGATTTGAATTGGTCTTATCGAGGCTTCTCTGGTTATACTAAATGCGTTAAAATTTGCAATGTTCATAATGGAATAACCATGCAATCCCATTTAGTGCGGGAAGAAAGATAAGTAGTTAAGAAGAACTGACATTAGATAAAATTCTAATTCCATTATCAGCCATCCTTGTTTCTAAAAGAGCGTATACCGAAACTTGTCAGAAATGAGAACCTTGTTACTTGTTATTGATTTAATAAGAGTGAAAAATAGATTATTCAAGCAAGGTACGCGGAGAATATGCAATTTTTGATTGCTTAGAGCTTTGGAGATACATGATGATGAATTTCAACTATGGACGATAAGTTAGAATTCGGTCGATGGACTTGAACCTGGTGGTCTAGTCATATTGTATAATGGTCTGAATTTTGTACAAGAGAGTGACTTATGAGACCATTTTCTTCATAATAATTGGAAATTGTCAAAAAAATAGTATTCCTTTAAGCGTGATACGGTAGATGTTCACGAAAGCTTGCTAAACGATTATTTTGGACTCGTAATGTATAGGGGGTAGTAATTCTCATATCAATTTTGAATATAACTTCTATTTGTGTGATCTGCACCATCATATGTGTTCATAATTTTAACACCAAAAATATAAAAAAATCATTTCCATGTCAATATAAGGTCGTGAAAATTATTTTCATGATAAAAAAAACTTAATTTTTTGTTTTTATTTTAGCTGATAAATATTCACTTCATTGTCTTGAATATTTCATTATATAATTCAAGAATTAGGCTGCCAAATAAAAGTATAAACCACTCTTACATGAACTCCTTTAGTCTTTATTTAAGATTTATAATTTCTAAATTGTCATTAAATAAACCAGGGCCAAGTTCTATGCAAAAAATACCTCTATTTTCAGGTTGTCCCATTGATTAATATACTTGTATTAATAATTGGACGTAAAATATCAGTGGTTTATTATGTTGATTACGTGCTGTGTGCACTATGGAGAATTTTGTTTTAACTTGTACAAGGGACAAACCTCAAAGAAAACTTTAAATGGAGTCTGAACGGTTGCTATGCGGTAGGAGGAGTAGCTGAAGCAGTTAACTGATTGGTCTATGCTACGCGGGAGGGGAAGGGTGACTAGAATTGGCGGATGTGATTATGAGAAAACAGGGAGGATGCGAGAGGATAATTACCATTGCCAAGCAAAAGCATAATGGAGGTCATCCTCGAGACCATAACTCAATTCCATGCCCTTTCAGCCACTGACGTGACCGTTAAAGGGAGCAAATTATCTCACAGCTCTTTTCTCCGTCTGGTTTACGTGGCGTCGTTGCGGCATTTCATCCGCTCTTTCACCCAAACTGGTGTGCCGTGGAAGCTACGAGTATATTATAGTGTATTGGTTAGTTGAACGGCGACTTTCTCATCATCCCATTAAAATAATGGGGTAACCGTATGGCGTGGGTTTATCCCTCCTTTGCAATGGATTGTGCAATGATCCTACTACCATTTTCGTTTCGTTAGAGTGTACTGCGTTGCATTTTTTTGTAATTGTGCACGTGATGATCTATTTGTTCATTTGCCCAATACCAACTTTAATGCAGTTCAATTCGGTAAGTCAAAAATACGATCTCAATCGCGGAAATTTCCATTAAAATGCATTGAAATTGACTGAGATTGATTTGAATTATATCAATATTAGATGAAATTTGAATAAGGACAGTCGTATCCTTAAATAGGGAAAAAAGACAACCAACTGATCGCCTTTGAAACTCGCCGGTACATTTCTCCCGTGAAAAAAACTACCAGCAATAAAACAATACAACTGATAGAAGTTTGGGAAAATGGATATATTTTTCCTAAAATGGAAAATCTCAAAAATAATGGAACATTTTTAGGAATAACAATGGTACTGTTAGGAGAGTGGAGCGGATGTACTACGTGGATGGCTCAAGAGAATTGAAAATGAAAAAAAAAATTGGAAAAACAATGCGAAATAATAATGCTAGTTGTTTGAACACTGTACAAGGGAAGTTTTGATTATGGGCAAATGTGTAACATGAGTGCGCCTTGCTCTCATTACGGTCGTATAATCATGAGGTGAATCCACCGAGTAATTATACTGGTTTTGAGGAAATACATTTTTTACGGCGCTAATAAGGATTATTCCTTTTATTAAGCATGTATATCACGTAAAATAGCAAATATTTAACTGGTCAATCGCAATGATGATTAAAAAGTTACAATTTTGCCTGCCATTAATTATTTTAACCATCAAAATATTTTGTATCCACGAAGCAAACAAACCATATTCCTTTGAGTAGCTCTGAATTTCAGTTACCTGAACTTTTAATGAAAATATTTTCTCAAATGCATTATGTACAGATATATTTGCATATTTTATTTTTACCATTTGTGTTGTAATTAATGAACATGCGTGATTTGTTTTCCTCGAGCCAAAGAAATGCCAGCGATACCTCTACCACTATTATAAAGTACAATGAGAAATTAAAAAAAGCTCACATAACCATGCATTAAAATTTTGAACTTTAAATCCGGAATAAAATTGTACATAGTTCTACAGTCAAGTCATGACATTATGTGAGTTTCAAATTTATGAGTTGTCGCGGATAAATGTTAAAAATTTGGAATAAAAAATAAAAATACAATGAAAATGTATTTTTATAAATTGTAAAATTTCAACATTTATATGCTGCTGCTATTTTTTGACCAGTATATGCACTATAAGTTCAACTTCTGTGTTGGTGCTATGCCAGTTTGATGTAGGTCCGTTAATAAGTCCAACACACAAGTATTCCGCTGCCACATATGCGATCTTTTCATCGAGAGCGTGGGGTGGCAGATAAGACAATTAACATGGACAGATTCCTTAAAAATTAGAGTGTTTCATTTCTCATGCTGCATCGCAGTCAAATTAACGGAGTCACGTCGTTACCGCTATAAGTATGCACTTGCATTGTACTGCTTGAAGGGACAGGGATCATTTTAGAATATCCTCTTCTACGCTCTCCCACTCCTCCAGTGAGTACATAAAAGGGGCCGTCCTCGAGACAGTAAAATAGGAATCAGCGGAAGGATTGGAAGGGGCTTGCGGGGGTGGGGGGGTTATTTTCATCCGAGTCCCGAGCAAAGGCTCACTCTTTGCATTTCTCCATTATTCCACTTGATAGGTTTACGCTGTCTGCGTACAAGGACTAGGGTGCTGAGCATTGTGCACCCTTTTCGAGCCAAGCGTGGGTGGTATTCAGTTTCCCGCGGCGAACGCCCACAGCGCTACGCGTTACAAAAGCCTATGGGGGAAGAGGAGTTGCGGGCGGTCGGGGTGTGGTGGATGGGGGGCAAGGAGAGGGGGACGTTTGTTTCACATTGGTAGGAAGAAGAGGAGGGATGGAGGGTGGTCGGGGGCGCTTCGTGTAATCTTGACGCGGCGTAAGACTTTTTCTGGGGCCCCTAATTTTGAAAAATGCAGGCATTAATTCTCAGCGGGCAACAAACAGTATTTCCACCTCAGCGGACTAAACTGCTGCCGACTGGTGTAAGTAGGTAGAGAGAGGAGATTCCCTTTCCGTTGTGCGTGACGTGAGGGAGATGAAAATACGGCGCTTCCATTTTAAAAATTTGATTACTCCGAGAGGCCCAGCGTGGGGAAGGGAGACGGATGAATGGAGCGGGAGGGGCGTTGGACAGGGCGCGGCGGTGGATGATTGGGAGGGGTTTTTGAATAAGGTTATCGCGAGAGAAGAGACCGTAAGGGTGGAAGCGAGGTAGGTAGGAAAATAAGCGAAGTATGGTAAAGAGTAGCTTTCAGAGCAGTGGAGATGGTGAAGTGAGGAAAGGTATGGGTGATATGATTGGGTGAAGAGGGGCCTAGAAGATGTGAGAAAGAGGGAGAAAAAAGACTGAAAATAAAGAGGGTTCAGGGTAAATTAGAAGAAGGTAGGGGTGGATTAAGGGCGCCGGGAGGCATGGAGTGTCGGGAGGGGGGGAACATTTTACGCGAATTATTGCGAACGAGAAAGGTGGCGTGGGAGAGGAAATGAGGGAATAATTGCTGGTAGGAGTTGGTAAGAGCGCGAAGTTTTGATGGATGGAAAATAGGGTTTTGGGCGTTTTCGTCTAAAGTGAACTTCAACCCCGTCCTTCATCCAAATTCTCCTCGCACACCCATCTATTTCTCTCTTTCTCCTTCTTCCCTACGTTTTGTATTGTGGAAATTTTCAAATTTTCTCTTGTGTTTTAAATACATACATACATTTTGTAGCCATCCGCTGAGGTAATAATATAGGTCCGGATCTCACCGAAGAGATTGATTTTTTATGTTCTTACGTAGGTTTTACATAATGTAATTAGCATAACGCCAGACAGTTTCGCTTCAAATTTTAAATTACTACTAATTAGCGGATATCTATTCGAGGAAAAAAAGAGAAAATAAAATTGTTAATTAATAGAGAAATTTATGTCTTCAGCTCGATGAATATCATAACCGTAAATAAAAATATTTTTGGTAATACTTATGATTGTTTTTCCATACTGACATTTGTCTGTTGCAGTTCAATATCACATTAAAATCAATTTATTCTTAAATATCTTTGAAATGCGCGAATGATAAATCTTTTTAATTTTATATTATTTGGATCTTTCGTAGAATTAGTATAATATTATTTCGTATAAAATTACTTTATTCCGATTAAATATATCGAGAATAATATAATAATATAATATAAGGGGAAGCGGTAGCCTCGTCTCACTGGTGGCGTCGTGAATTATTTATCGGCGTGACCTCTTCAATTCACGGAACCCTACCATGAACGGCGAGCGAAGGAATATCGTTTCCTTTGAAAGAGACCTAAGGAAATCTCATAATTCCTTCAGAGTTACAAGTAAATTTTAGTGCCTTTAGCCACTGTAAATGTCCTAGTCCCTTTTTCCCTTCGTATTTGATGGGAATCAGTTTATTCGATAATCAAATAAAATATACTTTCTTCTTTCCACGTTTTTCAAGCATCTAGAGTTCTTGTTATTTCAAGGGGATCGGGATGTAGTAGTGGCTAGCATACTGGCTTCCCTCCTAGACTTCTGAGGTTCGAATCCTGAATACGGTAGATATTTTCAATGGCATCCCGGTCCTTACTTGAAGTGCTTTGTGGAGAGTACTTGGAGTACACCGTCAGTCAGATTGGACGTTCAACTGCGGACCCCCTAGCTTTCGTTTTGTTTCCAACTTTCCCATCTATCCTTAATCCCTTCCTCCTCCTTTAATAAAAATAATAGTAATAATATAAGTAATAAATATATATATTCTCCTATAATTATTATCCTAACTCTTCCTCTGTTCACATTTATCCCTAATGGCGCAAATGACCTCACCTGTCGCTCGGTTCCCATAAATCTACTACTACTTCTGTTTAGTAAAGTTGAACAGATATTTGGATAAATCATCAAATGATTCACTGGCATGTGAAATAGTGTATCTCCTTGTAGAATTTGAACTTTAGGCAGTTCGTTAGTTTTGCAGCAGATTTTAAGAATAAACTTTTACAGATATGATTTATCTCAAACCGTGATCCCAAACCCCTGGCAGGGGGTAAATGCACCGCAGACAAATTTTGACTCGAATATGACCCTACCGTGGTCGGATAATGCTATTCTAATCTCTTATCGTTGGTTGTGTAAAAATGGCATCTTAAATCTATATGTTGTACACTTCATCTGTCTAATTTTATTGATATGATCTCTACTACTGTAGTACGATAGGGGTAATAATACATTCTCAACATCACTGATAAAGAGGCTTCTTTCCAATTTATGCAAGATCTGCGATCTGTGATGTAACCTTCGCTCCGTGAGTGATTCACTGCCTAGCTGCTCCAATATTTTGGATACGCTACTAAGCTAATCGTAACAACGTTTTGCAAAACAAGCTCATCTCCACTGCACGCGTTCTAATTCGGCAATTAATCCAACTTCGTGAGGATCCCCTATACTTGCAGCATATTCAAAATGAGGCCAAACTAGTGAAAGATAACATTTCTGAGGCCTTTTCGTCTAATGCATCTCTGGCCTTTTCATCTAATTTACCGAGTATTCTTCTAATTAATAATACTTTTTTGTCAGCTTTTGACATATTCCCCGTATGTGTTTCTCTCGGGAGAGATGGTGAATGAGGGTAACGTTTAGGTATTTAATTTTGTCTACACATTCAATGTCAGTGTTCCCGAGGCAGTTGGCGTTCGGGAGGGAACTTGTCTTTTTTCCTAAATTTTATCACTACGCATATTTTTAAGTTTAATTCTAATGGCCAAGTGTCTCTCTAGCAACGATGCCAAAAACACGTTATTACCCCTATTTACCTACATAAATATATATATATTTAAATAAAATATTCCTAAATTTAGGTACCTAGGAGTCCATTCTGCTGCATATGCATTTAGGTCAGCAAACATTTAGGGAGTAACTATCATTAGTAATTTAGGTATTCACAAGGGAAACATTTCTCATTCGCCAAATGGTAAACTAAACTCTGGATAATACTGTCATACGCGACCATTAGGGACTAAAAAGGCAGCTTTTCCAGAAGAAAACATTTAAAAGAATGTTTTACCTGTAATTTTTCGTCGAAATCCTAAAAACGATAAACTATTATATTTTAGTGATAGTAGCGTTTCTCCCGTATATTACTGGAGAAATTGTTTGAATGCCTAGTCTTGGACATAATATATTTGGTAATAATGTTCAAGACTACACGTATTCCTAGCAGGATTATTGGATTTCGCATGTTGCAATATTTTGGTTTTATTAAAATTAAGTGTGATTAAAGGGTAAATAGTAAACGGCTTATATTGATAGAAATGAGCTCTTACGGCTAGTAATATATAATAAATTTGAAACTCCAATAGCCGTAAACAGTTTACCTTTCTAAACAAAGTGAAAATGAAATTAATTGGCTAGCGCCACAAGTCAAAAAGGGGTAAAGGTAAAAAAGGATAATGAGGTAGGTAAAAGGGGTAAAAGGTAAAAAAGGAGAGGATAAGAAAGGTGAATACGAATACGCGTATTTCGGCCACAAAGTAGCCCTCTTCAGCGTACTGAAGGGTAATCGTCACTACAACACAAGTCGAAGTACGCGAAATACGCGTATTCGTATTCACCTTTCTTATCCTCTCCTTTTTTACCTTTTACCCCTTTTACCTACCTCATTATCCTTTTTTACCTTTACCCCTTTTTGACTTGTGGCGCTAGCCAATTAATTTCATTTTCACTTTGTTTAGAAAGGTAAACTGTTTACGGCTATTGGAGTTTCAAATTTATTATATAGTAAACGGCTTTATTAGAAATTATTAGAAAAATAACATGTTATGATTGTTGCGAGTGTAGAGCTCTTTTCAAAAGCATATTTGAGGTAAAGTTGACCATTGGCAGAAGTAAATTACTAGTAGAAGTAGTAAACCAAAATATGCATTGGAATCAGTAATTTGACCACTCTTATCAGTAACAGGGAGTAATAATTGATATAATATAATGGAAATTCTGCAGATAATGTTTGTTTTTGTTATTTTCACTTCTTCCTAATGATAAATTAATGAATTGCGTGACATTGTCACATTAGGAAAGGGAATGATACTTGGAAATTAAGTAATAAATACAGCGCTGTATTGTAAACATTTTCAAATGTTTTTCCTAACCGGAATTTTCCCCGACTACAGATTTGAATTAGTTGTGGTTAAGACAAGACTAATAATTCTTATTGATAATTTATAAATTTGACTTAGTCATTAAGCAAAAATGCTTCTTCATGGCCTTTGCTACTTATAGGTTGTGCTAATACTACTTTATCCCTGAAGCGCCCCGATTGCTGGCGACGCCTTTCCAATTGCAACTGAGCCCACTTTATATCTTTAGTTACAAAGATAGCACCAGGGGAAAAATTTCGTTGGTAACGAAAAGGTAATAAATCGAAGGTAATCGATTTTTTGAGATTGTTCTTCTATGAAGCAGCCAATTCAAAGTAGCATATAACATGGAGAGTTTATAATTATTGCGCTTAATTAGGTATAATGTACCAAGAAATTAATTTTATGAGTAGGTACGTTAATTTATGAATAGGGATATTACGGTATTGTAATAATTTACTATAATTTTTTAAGATTCATCGCAGCTTGGATCAGATATTTTCATAATGAAGTCTTTTCTACACGAAGATTTTTAATATAAAGCTTTTTATTGTGTGTTCATTTTATTATTGATTCTATAACCATTAGGTAACATTCTTGACTGGCTGGAATCTAATAGTAAAATAGAATAATGGAGAGATAGTAGTTAACCAGAGTCATAACTGTTGGAATCTTAAAACGTAATTGACTACGAACGACATTGGTTTGAGGTAAAGGAACAAGAGGAAAATTAAACCCCCATATCGCCAATTAGGATGCCTCAATGGTCGTATTCATGAGGCGAAATGAGCTTGAGCAGCATCCTTTAGCAACATTTTAAAGCGTTTTTTAACAACTCTTTTTTTCTTGTATATAGGTGAATTCTTTTATTAATTCATAGTTTTGTAGGTCAATATTAAATTTTAATACTGAAAAACTTTGTAGCTAAAGTACGATTTTTTTCCAAACATTTCGTTCGTTTGGACAACATATGAAATAATTAATTTCACGTCATTCATTAGTGACTAAAAACAAAACTTATTTTTTGGACTTTTGAGGATCAAGTTTGCATTAAATATTTCATATCTCTACATAACATGAGAATTAATGCGGATGTGCCTCTGTTCCAAATGGAATATCCTCTCACAGTTCATTTTCCGCATGCCTTGGAAGAGATTTAGAATTTGAAAAACATCAGTGAAAGATATCTAAATTACAAATCTCTATGTTTTATTTCCGTAATGAAATGACCAAAAAATAACGTATGGGCATGGGGATGTCATAATTTTCAGTGACATTTCTTTCAGTTTCCTCAGCTGTTACCACTGCCGACGTGAAACTAACATTGTTCAATATGTGATACCGAGAAGATAACCGTTGTCTCTCCCGTGAAGCGAGAGTGACGCAGCGGAGAAGTGTTGTAGAGGCACCTCCCCTCTCCTTCTCCCCACCTTCTCTCTCCCCTCCTTAGCCTTCCGACACCACGTCACATTTTCCCACCTCCGTCCTCTGCCTCCACTTCGTACCCTCTCCCCTTCAACGCCCCGTTGACGCCCACTCTCCACCGACTCAATTCCTTCTCTCCACTTCTCCACCACTTTGTCTGCTCATCCGATCCCACTCCATTCTATCTTCTCTCTCCTCAATTCATTGTCTTTCCCCTATTATACATCTCTCCCTCCCCCCTGCTTGCATTCTCAGTTTACTACAATACATAGGCATCTATCCTCAACAAGAGGTTTAGTGACCGTGGATAGCTTCTCGGAAAAGTGACTTGTAATGATTAACGAGTTTTGCATACATCTTGTTAACCTCGTGCCCGCTATTTTTCACGTCTACGGGACGCACTCACGGGAGTTTCACCGTGAAATGAGAACACTCGGAGGAGATGGTCAATACAGGTATGATCGTCAGGGAATTCGTCCATTATCCCTTTGACAACCAGCGGGATTTATATCGCCTGTTAATTAAGCACGAGGTTATTGCTGATAAAGTTACGTTAGCAACTACTGTAAAATGTCCTTTTTATTTTGGAGTAAGAAGCAATATTAAAGTGTAATAAGTAATAATATTAAGGTGTAATTCCTGGAACTACATACCTGGCCTGGGCCTACAAATAACTGTGCCATCCATAATATTGGCAGCTGTAGACTTTGTTTGCTCATGTTCTTTCCAATTGATTAAGGATATTTTGCAGTTTTATTTAAGCGCTGAAAACTAATCTAAATAACTCGGCCTTTGAAAAAATGACAGCAAAATAACTTCTCTGAAATTCAACTTCTGCTCATATAGATTCCGTAAGGCGTACACGTACTTTTCGAGTGCGTAAGCCAACTCAACGTCGTCAAGTCGCTCTGAAATTCTACGTTCTGCGAAGCACTTGAAGTATTTGAATTGAATTATTTTATGTCCAAAATGTAAGCATGCACGGATTTATAAAAATAACCCTAAACCTTCCACTGAATATAAAATGAATTTACGAAGATTTTCAAGTTCTTTCGAGAAATGCTCATGAGGAAATATCAAGATATCAATCCTCCATCGCAGTTTATTGTGTTGGGCATGCCATGCTTACGACATTCATTTGTGATTTAAGCCCTATCATGTGATTTATTTAATTTTATGTGCTCTCTACCCTAGGGTTTTACTTGTATGGCTAGTTTTTTTTGGCTCAATGAGATATGAGAAATCACCATATTTCGATGCTGTACTTTGAGGTAAGCCTAATACTCCACTGTACTTGAACATGTAAGCTATTTTATACCATAAATGAAAAGTTTTCCTTGGACTTCTTTCACATACTTGTTTCTTTGCTATATTATTGAACGTACACGTCGTTTTTAATTATATATACTCAACAAGAGTTTCCCAATTATAAGGAATGATAGAAAAAATATTTATGCATTGAGGATTACTAATTAATGATCCACACTTGGACATATTTTCTCATAACTGGCTCACGGATTTGTTTGGACTTGGGATTTTGGGGCGATAGGGGCCTGGAATGATTTAAAGTAAGGTGAAGGAAGGCTGGTATGTAAGGAATGAGTGACGGAGTCCGAATAGCAGGTGAAGGAATGCGGAGGGGAACAAGGAAATATGCAGGTGGGTTTGGTGGCGGTGGCGCGTTAATAGCTGTGGAGGTACGCTTGGGCTCAGGACGCCTTGTACTAAATATCTTTGGCGAAGAAATAATGGCATGAATTTTTACAGTAAAAGGCTTTCTCTATTTAAATATATATTGAAAATCTTACTCAACATTTTTTAACGTATACTATGAGTAGATCGCGATTGTCCAGGGGTAAAACGTTGGACTGCTGACCGGAGGGCACGGGTTTGATTCTCGGGCAAGTCCCTCTGGGCTCCTGCAGCTCCACCCAAGCTTTATGATTTTTCGGGTACCAGATCTTCCTGGGAAACCATAACCGGCACAGGGAAAGGAACTGGCTCCCCTACCCTGATGTGTGAATTTCACACGCCGTTGGGCTTAGTACTGGGTGAACTCTACCATCAACTACCAAACCGACCTTCAGGTTGATTACTGTGCTTATGGTATGACTAAGACTGTGATAACATGTTATACGTGTTGGGTGAGTACCATAAACATGATTATCGGTCTGTGAGATGTTTTAACCATTAGGATAAGAACTAAACACGAAGTATGAATTTAGAACTCATTTTTTGTCGCACAGTAGTTTTAAAACTTCGATGGAGAAAAGAATCACTTTGTGTTCGGTATTGAGTGTATAATCGTCCTTGTGCCAAAGAATTTCTACGGCTCCTCTATTCTTGGTTCGATGTATATTTTTGCCTGGTGGTTTCTCGATTTTATTTCATGTAAATAAAGCACAAAATCGAAATAATAACTTGCTGTTTATGTATTCTACACGATGAAAATGCTAATAGAATTTAATAAAAATATTAATCCATAGGAAAGTACACTGAATACTATATTAATAGACGAATTGCATCAGATGAATATAAAATGAAATATCCCGTTATATTAAAATTCTCATTTTGTCACTACTTTATTCGTGGCATCTCTAAAACTTCCTATAATTAACTTCATCGCCTATGGAAATTGGTTAGAGAACAAACTGTGGGAATTTGTTCAGAAAAAAAATAATGAACTGAATATTGTCATAGTCAACACTCGCCTCCTAAAGGACGCTTACTTTGCGCATGCGTGGAAATTCACACGCTATGATATTACATGGGCAGGTCATTCTGCCTGCATGCATACATGTATTTGTTTTGTGAGGACAAGTGTATCCGCTAGCCTTCTATCGAGGATGTGGATGGAAGGGAAAGGGATTTGGGGGAAGAGCGAGTAACCTGAGGGAGACAGTCTGACTGGACAGGGATTCTCCCCTACGACCCCTCTGTCCTGGCCCCAGCCTGCAGGTATGCGTGATTGTAGGGAATTTGGTGTGACGATGGGTATATATGTTGCTCCATCTCTGTATATGAGATGCGACCACTCACACGGATAACACTGGTCGCACGTCATCAGCGAGGTTCGGCGCAGATACATGGCCATTCGCGTCGCCGTCTGATCTCTCTGTCCCATTCTACCATTCTCCTCGGGTCTCCCCAATCACCCTCCTATCCAACCACCCTGGAGAGGCCTTCAAGCCGCGTGTGGAGTTTGCGTGTGACTCGATCCCCTCCGCCCACAGGTTGACCTGCAATCTCTTCCAGCCCCTCGTCGCACAGCTCCCCCGTCCCCATTCGACGCTCGCCCCCGTCGGACTCCTCACGCCTTTCGGTTGCGGCTGCCCATGGCGCGCGCGACCCCCCGACCCCATCCTCCTTGCTGCCTCCTGTCCCGCCTCCTCTTGGACTTCCCCCGTGAGCGAACATTGTCCGCGTTACTCGTTACAGCCGGCCGAACACGGGATTGCGGTCGGAGGCGAGACCCAAACTTAGGTTTGGCGACTTGTACCGCCGCGCGAAACAAGTCGTGCGCGTTCCCGTTTGGACCGCGACCTGCGTACTCATCCACTCGAATCAAATTAGCTCCGCGGATTGCTGTCGTGTACCGGTGCTGCATTTAGGGACGGAAAAATGTAGCTGAAAGTACAAGATTCTGGGAAAAGTGTTCTATATGAGGGTCTATGAAGAATAAATGAGAGAGTACTCATCAGTCAGGTCTCCCGGATGCTTCGTATGGCTCTAGAATGTATAATATACTCTGGGATTGACCCAATTAATATAGGCTGTTTTGTTATACGTTGAACTTTGTCACCTGGTAAACTGATAAGTGAACTATCTTAATGTAATTCGACTTAGGTTATTGCACGCATGGTCGTTGAAACGAATAATGAATCTGTTTCGTAGCTATCAACTTATTTTGTACTCAATCAAAGTGAGTTTCGCGAGATGTATTTTTGGAAAGACGATACTCCAAATATAGAAGTAACTTTTGCTGATAAATTTGATATTGTTTTTGATATAATGTCGTCTTACTGTGGCATATATGTATATTTTGCAATTGGAAGTGCAATACGTCTTGTAAAAATCTTAAGTTAGGAAACGCTATTTACGTCAACCTGGCTCAAAATATGTAGACTTCGACGGGAAACTTATTTGAACGTATGTCATTCCACCTACATTATCTTTAGTATAAAAAAATCTTTTGAGGAAATAGTAGGCATAGGTTATTTGTGAAAGTGCAGCACGATGATTTAATATTCCTATATTTTATTGGGAACTATGACTGAGGAAAGTGAATAAGTGCGTTGGCGCAGAAACGTGCTGGAGATACGTCGTGTAGTTTACAGCATGGATTTAGGTAAAAAACAAATTTCGTGAGGCATGAAAATGAAAACGTCTCTTAGTATATAATTTCAATCATCCTCTTTTTAAATTTGAATTTACAATATGGTAATCGATGTAGATCTTGAATTCAAGTAGTTCTGCATGTGAAAACTTCATGTTGTATCGGAAATTAAAATTTAAAATTTCTACAAAGGAATCCACCAGCGGTTAAATTTTAAAATTCTACAATTATCTTTTTCATTCCAAAGGTTTATTGAATTTGATTATACTCTTGGTCCCTACCGAACTATATGCGTACTTAATACCTGTTATTAAGGATGATAGTCGTTTGCACAGAGTGAATATCGTCCTCTGAGTAGATAAGCAACTTCATATTCAAATTAGATTTGTGATTACCCCTTGGGCAATCACTATTTAAGTGTGAGACAAGGCCGATAGCAGTAACTTAAAAAATGTTGAACATTATCTGGAATTTAAAATAAAATTTCTCACTCAGGTTCCGTGGCAAAAGACACTTTGGAGTATACTAGCCTTTATTAAGGGTACTCGGGGTCGGGAAAAGATGTTGATGCCCGAATCATTGCTGCAGATGATGAAGTGAGAACACTTCCAAACCATAAAATAAAGGGTTTAAAAACCCATCGGTGGAAAGAAGGTTGTATTTGGGAAAGCAAGTTGAATTGCGATGAATTTGAGATAGGAAAAAGAGTGGGACTGAGGTCAAGCGCTAGCTTGCCAAAAATGTGTGAATTTTCCAAACCATCGTGATTTTGGGACAGTTTGCCAATTATGGAGAATATTGGATTGAATCAGGAAAAAAGCCCTGTTTTACCGAGGCAATCTAGTTATTTTTACTAAAAATGCTTTCTTATGCCCCTATTGAGCTTGTGTGGAGAACGCTGAACGAGATTTGCGTAGAAGCATTGATATTACCAAAATTTCATGTTAACTTAATAAAATTGAAATATTCCTCACAGCTTCAAATACAATGACAAAGGATAATATAAACGATACTCCCATGGCAAAGGGTGCCATAATCTACGATGACTTCGGGCTATGCTTGGCTAAACATGTCTGGATGATTGAGATTTTCAGGATAACGAAAAAATATTATTTCAAGATTCCTATGATTACTTATTTTTTAATCTTAAAGTAAGAACTCAACACTTTGACACAAGGTGTTATAGTATTTTTTGTAGAGAATTGTAATTGTATATCAACTATTAGTTCACATCCAAATTAGTCGACCGGGAGATTGATTTTCATTGAGCGAAGTTCAGAGTTCATTCCTTCTAAGCTTTAAGACGTGGGAAATTTTGACACTTGTACTGGGTAGCCATTACTTGTACTACAAGCCACCACCAACGTGTATGGCAGGGGGTGATTCCATTCCAGACACGCTAAGTCTGTATTACATCTTTAATAATTGCTAGTTACCAATATGATTTCAAAATAGTTCTAATAATAAAGATAATGTAAACCTAAGCTGCATACCCTAAAATGTCTAAGTGTAAAATGTGCCCTGAACTGACGAGACGAGCCCTGTTAAAGACAATAATAACTATAAAATATGAAAAATTGTCAATATAATATATAACGTGATTTGAGCTGTTTAGATATGAAGAAGTGAATAAACCTTTTTTGATGAAGAAGTGGATAAACCAGTTTAAGACATAAAAATTTAAGTGTATTAAAATGTACTTGTTGCATTGAGATTTGTTAAAATTTTCTCTCAGGGACAGAAATAAATGAATAATCATAGAAAAATATAAGAAAATATCTTCATAAAAATATGGAGCATAGCTCTTTATATATTAATTAGGATTTAAGGCAATATGACGATCGTAATTTGATGGCCTATAAGGTACACTTTGTAGCGAAGAATGGAGAAAGTAATTCGAATAGGAAGGAAGACAGGTAATGTTATTTTATATTGGGCGAGTAAAGAGCTCATTGAAAAACTTAGCGCTCTGCAGGGGAAAATCAGAAAAAGGTAGGGAAAACGCATGTAAGTAAATTGAAAGGTAAGTTGAAGGCTGTGATAGAAGGGAGAGCGTTAAGTTAGCGGGAATGAAGGAATCAAGGGGTCAAGGAATGAAAAAAGTAAGCCTTTTGGACAGTACAAAGGTGGGTATAGGTTAGGAAGAAATTAAGAAAGAAATGATGCACGGTAATCAAGAGAGTGTTCATGACAAGTGATATGCGATAAGGACCGTCGGATGTCTACGTTAAATAGTTTAGAGTACCTTGAATGGATGCTAACACAGAGAGATTCCAAAAACATGAAACATCGAACTTCGGAATGATTCATTAGAAAGAATATTTGTTTTTGCGATTCATAATGCGCGAATGTAAAATTTTTTGTAATAGCATGGCAAATCGTACTGAGCTTAAGCCAGTAAGTCAAATGGATATTATATGATAATCGTCTCGGAAACTTGGCAATTGCCTCTTCAAATTAAACTTGCTCGCAATGACAATGCGATAGTAATATTTCTGCATGACGATGTATGAAAGAATAGAAATAGGGGTATGAGTGTGTTTAGTATTGAAACGTTCAAATGGTTTGTATAGCCGGAAGGTAGGCTTTTGTTTGAATGACTAATGAATAGGTTTTATTTCGAAGCCGGATGTATTGGCTAAAGGCCGTTGGAAAACATTTGCTGCGTTGGCCATTTCGTGTCCAATTTAAATGCAAAAACCTCAAAATTTTATTATTTATCCAACAGAGATGTTTTAATTAAAACGGTTACGACAGAAAAATAATGCATAACACGGACACATGGCTCTCTGATCGAATCGTTTCATTTCGTGTATTTAAATGGTGTTTTCAAAACGTGAGTCTGAAATTAAGGTATTCTCATAAAAAATATTTTTGTGCTATAGTTTTGGTATATGTAATAATAGAATATTTATTGATATTCAGACTCCAATAAAAGACTTTCTGCGGTAAAAAGTTATACAATGGGTATTTGTGTTTGATTGTGGTAGTTCTTCCTCTGAAATTAAAATAAAAAAGTTAAAAAAATGCATTAATCAAACGAATTTTTTCATTTCGGGATTTATTTCCCTCGCATTGTTGTACTTTCCTATTTATAATAGCTAAAATCTCTCCATAATTCATCTCTCTTTATTGAAATTTTACTACTTTTATGCAATTTGCAGTGCAGCAGGCAATCATTTCTTATCGACTCCATGCATAGAACTATGTGACACGTCTCTCTCTCTCTCTCTGTTTTACATATGCCATCATTTCGTTATCCAACCATTTTATGTGAAATTTGCAAAGTTATATTGCTTGCTGAAAATAGCAAACATTTGTGCAATTTAAGATTTAAATAATCATTCATAAGATATCAAATTTTCATTCGAACTTTTAATGATATAAAATAGCAACATATTTCAACTACAAGTATGAAGGGAAATTAAAATGAAGAATGTTTAAGCACGGCACCTATATATTTACATTTAAATCTTGAAATAGTGCAGTTAAATGGTTACAAATTGATGAAGATATTAATTTTATTCGTATTATTTATTCAAGTAAACAACTTGTTAGGATATAATCTCACGTCTGAGAGATGGTTTCACCTTTTCTCAGAAGCTCATTTGGAAAAGAACTTTTGCTGTTTGCGGGGAATTCGTTGCATTGGAAAAATGATGTATTTGATTCCATGATTGAATATGGCCAGCTTAAAGTTTTTGAACATGTTTTGAACTGAACAATTAAAAGCAGCTGAAGCTTTAAAGAAATGATTTTGTAAAATGCGAACAAATGAGCATTTTTCAAATTCTTTTTCATAAGGTAAGAAAAAAATGGAATATTCATAGTAATCTGTTAAAAGAATGACTTCAAATAAAAGCTAGTCGAATTTTTAAGTTTGTTGAGTTTTATTTTTATACTTGTTGCATTCCCTGTGGTGTCATCTTCTATACCAGGTAGTATTTGAAATAGGTATTTAAATTCGACGTACCTAAGTAAGTACCGTTTAATGAGAGAAAAAAAACACTTTAAATTCAATTGAAGAATGTGCATCAGAGATCCATTCGAAATTATGCAACTACCCGGTTGTATTCCGAACCAAGCATCATAATCAATAGTCATTATGCCTTGGTTAGACACAATCCTCTCCTCGATACTCTTAATCCCTTCAGTCGGAGTAATACACACTCGATTGCATGTTAAGGGGGATGTGCAGCATTGTCTGTGAACTGTAAACCTAAGTGGATTCCTCCACGTAACTTCCCGTTGCTCTTTTATTGCAATAGATATGTTGTATTTTCTGATTGTATTAATATATTTTTAACTGCCATTAATCAAATGCTTGTTTATATTCTGTAATTATACGTTCCAGCCATTAACAGAAGGTAGGGCGCTCTTTCAAAATACTATAGTAAATAATTCGGTAAACGATACTTTTTAATCTCTTTCAACATGCGTTTCCCGTAAGCGTGGTCTATATAAATTAACCGCTTGTAAATGCAATAGTCAACTAAATTTAGGTTGGAATATTGTTTGAATCTATTAACGTAACGGGGATATTTTCCATGTGACAAATTAACTTGATCCGTCTATTTATCAACCGAATAACTTGCAATTAAAAATGACAAGTCACATACGTATCAAGAGGTATGCTTCATGTTTTGGTGAATAATTGAATTCAAAGAAGGGAAAGACGTGGCGCTTTTTTACAGTTTTCTTTATGAATAAAACTATGGAAAATTACTATGCATGTAACCTCTATAAATATGTATCACTTTAGAAAATTTGCGCTTTTAACTGCCAAAAATAAAACAGTGACCTTGCAGTAATCATCTAATGGATTAAAAGTATGCCATGCTGTCATTTCTGTATGTACCCCGCATCCATGTAATATAAAAATGCATCGCTGCAAAATGAATAGCCTTACTACTTCGACTTACATTTATATTTAACCAAACGGCAATTTTTATGTGGAATCAAATGAGAACGTTAAAGGTAGGTATTCTCTTTTAGATGACTCCGGAGGTAAATTTCAAATTTGTAAATGCTAGATCATCAACAATTCAATGCGCAGACAACGTTTTCAGCAGCGCTAGTGTATGTATAGCCCTCTTTCTGGCTGCACTTATACGCTGGCGAGTATTAAACTGCATATGTGTAAACAGGCGCTCAATGTTTGGTTGTTCCACCTGATTTGGCAACCATCAGGTAACTTTGACAATCAAGAGTTATGATAATCATTCAAGGTGTTCAATCAGGGAAATTTCCCAATACTTAAATATTCTTACCATACTACAAATACCATCCAACAGCCACCGAATTCACCTGATTTGGCTCCCTGTGACTTCTTTCTGTTCATTCGAGTTAAAAAACCATTACGGGGAACGCGTTTTAGCAGCCGAGAGGAAGTAATGGAAAAATCGCAGGAAGCACTGATGGACATACCGAAAACCGACCGTAACTTTTGCAAATGTCAAGTTATGTCACTAAGATTTAAAGGGAATATCAACAACAGATGTACCAATTTAACAAAAAAAACAGAACTCAAATCGGAACGATGGGAGCGCCACACGGTGGTTATTCCGGGAACTTTTTGATTAAGGTAGTATAACGAGACCTTCGCCGTCCACGGTCGGTTTATGCCATGAGTCAAAGGCTGTATCAATTATCTGGCCCAATGATAGACCCAATGACTTAGGGTACTTCTCATTACTCGAGAAATGTCTGTCATCATCCCCGAACAACATTTATCTTCACCATCTTCTAAAAGCATGGCCACATTAATCTGTTATCCAGGAAAGCCGATTCTCTGAGGCCACCTAATATCGTATTTATGGCGTGCCTACGCTTATCGTTGTTTTGTGCTAGGCAGTATACATCTACTTTATATGGTTTTGGTTTTGGGCTATAAATCAAGGTGTTATTTAGGATTCTGAATCCATAGATGAGGCATATTTTATCCCATTTTGCGACACAACCATTGCATTATCATAGAATGTATAACACTGATAAGAATAGAGATGATGATATCGCAAGTATAATGGGAGCCTAGGTTTTGGTGAGAATCATCTTAAAGGTACTTGATCGAGTTCGTTTATTTTCCTTGTCCTATAATAATTTTTGATCTCTCAAAATTTTATTTTTCCCAATTTCAAATATATGAACAAAGATTGCAAAATAACCGTCAAGATATTTATAAATTTGGTTTATCCATTTGTCGGCTGTGCTTGTATCGTGGTTCTGGCTCGAATTTTAGCTCTAATTGGTTTGCTCGTGATCAGTATCCCATTCTACATCCCACGGCTAACCTGGATCTGCAGTAGGTATGAGTGGGTATATAGTTTACAGTTTTCCTGTAGGCGGAGGAATAACGGCCTCTTAGTAAATTCCACCATTATGATCAATGCCAATCAAAGAAACATGATAATCTAAAACATAGAGCGACAGGCTAGAAGAGAGGTGCTATTTTACTGAATTTAAACCGATAGAAATCTCAGTTTACTCAGATAAACTGATATTTATCATTTATGTCATCTTGAAAAAACCTCCTCTGCAGGACCCTTCTTTGAAAGATTTGTAAGAAGATTAAATAAATCAAAACAAAAGTTGCAAGATCAAACTTATCCAAAAATTGGAGTGGTATAACCTTCTGGTCAAACGGAGGAAAATATCGCATTGCATTGTGTGACATTGCAGTGGTCTATTATCATATAACGCACATCTGCAGAGAGACAATGTCAGGTGGCACGCAAGTCCCAAGTATTACAATCAAATTTGCATTGGAAATATAATATGAAATTTCAAATCCAATCAATGTCACAAAAAATAATAAATAAAATCAGCCAAAAAAACAATAAACCCAAAGGAAACATCTAAGCACCAATCTCTAATATAAAAAATCCCCATCTTATTCACATTTTTACTGTATTAGAGCTGGAAAAAGGTTCTCTGATGTACTAATTCATGAATCATGTTAACGAGAAAATTCCTTGATCCTTGCACTTGAAAGCGGTTGCTTAGATTTAAATGAGAAGAAATCGGTTTTCTATTTAACACGTGTTTTATTAAATCTCTCAAGATGCGCCAATGTGTTCGGCTCACAATGAATACGGCCTTTAAATAATATAAGTTAAATGAGAACAAGTTAGCATCGTAAAAAATGACGTAGCGCTCGATAAACCATGCACTAAGGCTTCGTGAGATTTAAGGGCTCCTGGCAACATAGCTACACACAGCTATTAGCATTTTGAATTCTTCTCTGGCGCGAAATGAAAATGTCAATGTTACTTGCGTATTTTTAAAGCAACTTCTATAGGTTAGTCTCAACTGCTGGTGATCCCTGCAAACTTAAATCCTCTATCTTTCTAACTTCGAAAGACTGAAAAAGTATTGGCACACATTGGTGAACTTTTATAAACTAAATTGTGAACTTGAATAATAGAGTTGCACAAAAATATGTGACAGGGTATTCTTAGAGCTGTATTATCCGTAGGAGAACATAGTTGAGGGTATATTGAGGCGATGGCGTGCGTGGGGGGCCGCCTAACAACTGCTGCCGCCACGAAGACTTAGCCACTCCCGGGTGCCACATACTCCTGTGATCTCCGAGGTATAGGCTTAATCTGGCAGGTTTCCGAAGTGCTCGAAAAAGCGGTGCAATAAATATGTCGCAAGGGGGCAGCGTTCACGTTCGTGTGCGGACGCGCGCCCAGTGGGCGTGAGTATCCTGTCCGTGGTGATTCCGCTCTCGAGCCTCGCCTGGTCTAGTTCAGAGGGATCACGGTAGGTGGACTTCGGCACACTATTCCTTCCCCCACTTTCCACCTGCCCTCTTCTCTGCCCATTCTCGTCACGTCCCTCTAGTCTCCGTTTGCACGCGTTTTGTGTGCCTTCTTTCTCCATCCTATGCTTTCTTCTGTGGGCGCTCATGGTGAATCCTCTTCTTCAGGCATGTCTTTTTCCTCAATGGCCTTGGGGATGAAGTAGGCGCTTGTGATCTCTAGACTCGAACTGCTCACAACCAGTTTTCTATCTGATATAAATGTCCACAGTTTCACATTCTTCCTTATTATTTACAGTAGTCTACCGGATGAGGGTAGATTCTTGATTGACCCTATCGCTATGCGCCACTATATTTCTTGTACCTAATTAATATGACCGAAGATATCCTTAAATTAACTCATTCTTTAGTTTTGCGTACTCTCTACTTCTCTTAATTTTAACAAATTTTGAATCGTTTTCCTATACTTGCCATGCTTTCCTAGCGTTTTCCCCTCTATAGCCTATTTTAATGCCCTATTGCCTCTCAGTATCTCTTACATCAACTTGTTCTGCCTCTTTCATATTTCTCTCAGCAGCTGTCTTTGTTCTCATAATATGTTCAGACCTTTTTTTCCTTTCCATCCATTTAGATTGTTTCATTCTTCTCAACATCCACCTAACAAAGGTTTCCCATCTAAGATTATCCTCCTGCCTCGACGGCTAAGTTTTAGAAATATGAAGAATTAACCTACGTATTCACATTTTCACCCATCTTTTCTTTACATATTTGCTTAATATATTTGCTATCAACTCTCACTCATTTATAAACACTCTTTTACCCAGGATAAATCTTTTTTTAATATACCATTTACTGTGTCCGTTCTCACTCAATACACTTCCGAAATAGGAGGGCTGTTTTACTTCTTTCTACCGGCTTTAGTAATTGTCTTACCCTACCTTTCACTTAAGAATCTCAACACCTTAGTTTTCGTACACTCTAATTGGGAAATGCGCTCATAATGATTGTAACCTTTTTTCTTCCTAAAATCACTCTAATTATACTCTAACTTAGCTGCCAAGGCACAGGATTTAGCAAATTATTTATGGATTATAGTTTTTACTCTTCGTTTTTGCAATACTTACGGTTTCTTTTGCATTTAAAGTGTACATTTCTTTTTGTTAAGTATCCATTGAATCTAATACATATATATGGTATATCTTGTCTCATCAACTCCTCTCAATTTTTTTGGGCATTTTTTTTAAATGGTTCTTTCAGTATACCTACTTAGCTGTTCGCATTACAAATTCTTAAATGAAGCAGGCTTCACATAAATGAAATGTCCCTTAACGCGATATTAATAAGTCCTGTTAGGTGTGCCCTAAGTCTTTGCAATTGAAATACGTTCACACGGAGCCAATTTGACCAATTCATCACGTATGCTATAGTGAGAGCCTTCATGCGCGGTTCGTGATAGCCTAACGTTTAGAACATTCTGCCGCTGACCTGAGTGGCCGGATTTGTTTCCTGGTGACTTTGGCGTCCCTCAGCTTTAACCATTCTAAGTGATATTTTAGGTACCAAACCTATCTGGGAAACCACAGGCAGCACAGGGTGAGGAAACGGGCTTTTGACCCTCCTGTGCGAATATCACGAGCTGTTGGGCTTCCCGTCAGTATGGGGTTAGCTCAACCCACGCCTATTCAATCAACCTTCGAGTTGTACAGCGCCTTTTTCATTATTACATTCATATATTACATTACTTTTTAATTTAAAATATATTTCGTCTTATTTTAGTGTACATTTATTTTATAATATACGTAGTTTAATGTCATCTTAACTGAAGTTTATATGGTTAATTACCATTAATATGAATTGGAGTAGGCTTTACCTAAATAAATTGTTAGAAACTCATACCTTTGTGAAAAATGGCTTAAAATTCTTTGCACAGACGCAGTTATTAGGTTTGGAACTGAAATGTATGATAATCCGCGCCCATTGAGTTCTTCAAATCCAAAATATCTCCCCCCCTCCATTATTACCCGCTCATTCCACCGCGACCAAGCCACACAACCGGCACTTCCCCTCAGCTTGGGCGGCGCCAGGATAATGCTCCAATTCTCCCTACTCTCGTTTCTTCCGATCTTGGTCCCACCTTTTGTCCCGTCTTCCCCCTTGCAATTTCCCATTAGCTCCTCCTCCCGTTCAAATCCCTCCCCGGCCTCCTCACCCCTTCGTTTGCCTTACCCCGCACCCTTCCCCTGCCATTTCAGTCCCCCCTCAGACGCACCCCCCAATCAGTCCCTGGGCCCTTTAGGCCAATTCCCATTACGCCTGCCGGAGTGCATATCGAGCGATATAAACCACGAGACCCTGGATTACGTTTCAGCGTCGAACATTGACATTCGACGATCGCTCGCCGCACGGGGGTGCAGTCTGACCCAAAAAGCTTTTCCCTCGTTAGGCCCTCGGCCGTTTCGCGAGCGCTTTGGCCGAGGGCCACGCGCGACGTGGGATGAAAAGGACGCGGTGGAACGAGGGGGTGAAACGTTGCGGGACTCGAACCGAGTCCCCCGTCCTATGTGTGCTGCGGTGTTACCCTCACCTCCCCGCACGGTCACTATGGTCACTTTTTCCCAGGCAATTTGCCTCCCTTTCTCTCCACCCACCTACCCAGTGTCCGTCTGTGTCGCATGTTTGGCGGTCTATATCCATGTGGTTATCTGCTCTCCCCTCCCCCCTTAATCTTCCAATATGCCTCCACCACCGCCAACCCGCCTCTCTTCATGTAGGGCAGCCGTTCTCCCTCCCGTATTTCGCTAGCCCTCTATTACCTTAGCACCCCGCCCACCTCTTCCCCCTTTACTGTCCCCGTTTCGGGCGAAGCGTATCAATTTCATCCTCCCCTTCACGTCCCACTCACTCAATTGGACAAATCGCTCCCTTTTCGCTTTACTCTTTCCCACACCCCCTGGGGAAAATGACCCCCTACCTCCACGAGCAGTGTGTTGAAATTTTAGTCTCCCGCATTCAACTCCCTACAGTGAGCGCCCTACAGCAGCCAAGCCCTCTTGTCCCACTACTCCCCCACATCGTCCAGCAAACACGCACGGGAGCCCTTTTACAGCCTTCGCGCTCTGACCCTCTCTACCACCCAATTCTCCACCCCACTCGCTTCCGCTAGCTGGGACGTATATGCTGTCTCCCGCTGCTATTTCTCGAGTGTCACCTCAACGATCTTTCTCACTCCGTTTCTATGGCACGGCTCCTGATTTATCACCAAGAACGTCCCTCTCCCTCTCATTTCGCTATTTTGCGATGGAAAAACGGACTTATTATTATTATGGAAAAAACTTATTTTTTCGCAGAATAGAATTACCCAGCTTTCAAGTTGCCCCTTGAAGCGTGGTGACAATTTTTTTTGCAAGCAAGGCTCTTACATCAGGGTGTAAAGCTTATTTTTTTTCGTCCTATCTCGATTAGTTGCCGGGAAAATTGGGGTTTCTGCACGTAATGTTGGGGATTATTATCGCGAGCGAGTAATAAAAAACGGGGACGGTAAGGTCTCGTTTAATGAAATTATTTAAAAAAAAACGCGAGATTTTTGCCACGGCAGTCGCGTTAAAAATTTAATGAACGACGTGGAAAAATTAAATGCCTATCGGCAAGAGGTTTCATGCCATAAATACAATTTTGTCTAATTGATGACTTCATTCGCAAATTTGTTGATCCTTCTTTTAATTTAATGCGGTTTTCTTTGAAATAAACTTGTTAATCGGTAGCGAATTACCTCTGACTTGAATTATTTGAATTTGTATTATCTTAATTTTTTACGAAAAATGATATGGGGCGTTATTAAATGCAGTAACACTAACCCGGTTAACTGGTCAATTAATTTTCGGACTTCTTTTGCCAAATTTGATTACAACGGTATTTAATATATTTTGTTACTAATGTTTGATCGTTTTATTTCCGTTTTGTTAATATATTGTCTTCTCTAAATTGTTTTCGTTTGTAAGATGATGTACCTTTGCCACATATATGTTTCTTTTAACTTACTTGGCGAGAAATAGAAATGAATATATTGTATGCATGGAAAAAATACCTCTTGCTAAACGAACCAATATATTCTAATTGTGTTATTGTTCATAATATCTTGGTTAAAAAACTGTTAAGCGTAAATATATAAAAAGGTACAGAAGTTATTGGAATTTGCTTATTTAAATAACTACCTTATAAGCATCTACCTGTAGGATAAAAGATTCACCTTACCAAGCCGTGTTGGATAATTTGCTGCAGTACTTTTTTATGGTTTAAAGGCATTTAAAATAATGGCGGTGTTCTATGAACATCAGATTTGTTAACATATTTTGATTGGAATTTAACAATCAAATTTAAAATGAAACTATCTTTCGCACTTCAAATTTCCCAGCGTTTTTTCATACTTTTCAAAATAAACCAACCTTTCGTATTCTTTATTGATCTTTTATAATGCAAACTAACATACTTGATGAACATGAATCGGTTTTAACAAAATTCTAACAATATATCTGAACAACAACAAATTATTTAATTTCTTTTGGGTGTTATTCAGACTTGCAAAAAAAACTAGCGGCAGCGTCGTTAAAGTCATGTTTATCTGTAGACTGTCGAACTACAGGCGCTAGGGGTAGGTACTCACTACTTTTGTAATATACACTGAGCCTCGTTTTCGAAGTATTTTACATCTGGTCATTTATACAAGTAGGTGCTTTCATTGAATTTCTTTTTATTCCTTAGTACGTACTCCAGTGCTTGATGGTGGAATCTATAGCAAATTTGACTAATTGCTAGAACTTATTAGAAGATATTAGTACGAGAACTCTCCTTAACTCAAAATTCAGGTTTTTTGATCTCTTGTCACATAAAATTGTGTTAAGTACTTATGCAGTGTGCCAAGCAACTAATTAGACTAAATTTATCGTTGATCAAAAAACTTGACAATTTCAGTGATACTGATGCGTGGTAGTCCTGGGGGTAGACAGTTCGTTTACTGACTGAAGAGTCTATTATTAAAGTCTAGCAGATGACTTTGTACGTTAGAAGCTAAACCGAAGCTGTGCTATTTTATGGGTACCAGAACTCGCTGGGAAGCGGCATGGGGAAAGAGGGATTACCTCGCCAGCCTAGATTTGTGTGAATTTCACACGCCAAAGGGCTTAGTGCAGGTTTACGCTATCCTCACCCGTAAAACCCACTTGAAGGTTAATTACTTTAGTTTTCATCAAAGAATATCAAGATCCCTAGATCTTGAACGTATATATAATTAGTCCAAGTGATCGCTTAGAATATGCATCATACAGCACTTGTAATACCCATAATATATAAAATGCTGGGAATACTGAAAACTACTAGTTCATATTCATCCATAGCGTAGCGACATATGAATATGTGAGGATATATAGCGACACCGGTATATTATTTAGAAATAATTATAACAATCTAACGAACGCGTTTTTGCCTAACCACTTATTAGTAGCACAGTATTCACCAGGCATCGTTGAAATTATTATTAATATTTAATGAACATGTTGGAATGAGCTGTTCAAACACAACTTGTTCAGAATAACATAAAAATAAATTTATCTATTGTTCAGGAAGAAGAAGCTATATCCAGGTTTAGACTATCAATTAGAAAATATAATAAAAGCTGTAATATCGGCTTTAGCTATATACTTTAGAGTTACTTAATGCTAAAGAAAACGATGTGTGGCAAGATTATAATTATACCACCTACCGAAGACAGAGTCAATCTGTAAGGTTGTGATGCAGTTCTCATGTATTAAGAATAATCTCTTTTCCAAGTAAGAACAATTTATTGATTACGGAAGCTGCCTAATAGTGAGCAAAGGGTAATGTTTCGGGTGTGCTCATCTAAGAATGAGCGATTTATAAATTTAACGTGTAGATTTAATGTTGACCCAAGGTGAGTCACATCTCATAAGTTATATGGAATAATATGCCTAAGAGTCGTTATCTCACTTTGGTTGCCCTTACATCAGGGCTGTTGAATTTGATAATATTTAAAAAAGAATATTTTTACCCAATATTTTATTTATGCTACATCTTTTGACAAGGGGATTGAGGAAAGTGTGGTGGCTATCGTACTGGCTTCACTCTCGAAAGGGTCCAGGTTTGAATTCTGGAGACAGCAGATATTTTTCAGCGGTATCCCGAGTGGTATACTTGAGTTGCTTTAGGGAGAGCACTTTGAGTACGCCGTCCGTCAGATTGGACGTTAAGCAGCAGACCCCTTGGCGCATTTCGTAAAGAGTAGGCTAATACCAACGCCGTGTTTCTTTCCACCCTGCCTCCTTTCCTGTCCATCCTTAATGGCGCGAATGACCTCAGCTGTCGGTCGCCTCCCATAAAAACTACTACCACTACTACTATTGGTGGATAGCCTACGCAGTGCCTTAATTTGAACTAACCTAGTTAATGCCCTTTAATTATTTTTAAATTTATACACATAACAAAAGGTGTATCTACTGTTGACAAGCACCAACACCGGTGAAGTTCGAACATCTAAGCTGAATAGACTAATTTAACTCGAAGGTAGCAAATGACTTTGGCTGTCTGTCTCCCCCCTGAAATACTACTACGGTTTTTGACAATATTCTCAATATCCTTCACACTTGCATCAGCATGCTGCTATTTTAATATTGATATTAGATATGGAATGACATATGTAACCATCTTAATCATCGCTACATCTCAGTTTCATCGCAATGGTACCCATTTAAACGCAAGTGCTTAGTGGCTGCAGTCAAAACGGCACTTTAACACAGTCATAATTTCTTCAAATATAAGTGTTCTTAAGTATATATTCGGATTTTTCATATTTTGATGTATATTAATTAATGTTAGACGGTTTTATAGAGTTATTAAGTTAATTTTAGAGTTATTTTCTTTTTACACTAGAATTTATATCTAAGAGACTTTTATCAGTTTCTTCGATTTTAATACGCATATCAAGAGCTAAGGATTGGATAATTGTAGTTTTCCGAAGTACCCGGAGACTAATCACTGCTAAATTTATAACTTCACCAAACACTACATATATAACGTCACACACTGAATTACTATAATTATGTCTTTATTTTTTCATACTTTCTGCCCCCATCATTCCGTCAAACATGCTAAACATGTTCCTTCGCCTACATCGCCTGCCCCTCTCTATAAGTGGCAAAACCAGGTATTTCACAACTTGTCCATAACATGTAGTTTGATTCCCCGTCATTTATTGACGGTACCCATCCTCTATCTATACTCTATTACAATTAATTTCTTAAACTTTTATTTTTAATTTTTTCACCAGTGTTATAACTCTTACAAAATAAGTTGATTCAAGGGCAAAGAATCAGCATTACCTCGTTCAATACTGGTCGAGACTAAGAGAAATGACTGTACAAAAAAACGGCGTAATAACTAGTCCCTAATAGCTTCCAGGCATTGCTCGAATGGAATTTAACTCCGCTAGACTTGGCTCGTTGAACATCAGCACGCGCCATAATCTCTGAATTACAGACAATCACCCGTGGGGGTCCTTCTTTGGTGCACCCGACGTGCGGACTGTGGCAGAGTACGTTTCGTGTCGGATACACCCTTATCACGCAATAACAAATAAGTATCGATTAGCCGTTACACTCGTCGGGACACCAAGTTATGTGGTTATACCTGACGAGGCCCTCGGTCCATTTCCTCCTCTTCCAACCCCCCCCACACCCGGTATCTCACTAACCCTGCTCCATTCCTCTTAAGCTACCTTTTACATCTCCCACGTTTTCATTCGTTTCTGTTCTCTACACGGATTAGACGCAAGAGGGAACACCATGGTCTTAATTTTATCCGCTTAACAAAGTCCATTTTCCTTTTTGTGTCGTCCGATTTTGTTTCCACATCCCGCTGTTTTGTTTTTTTCATCGCCTTCCATATGACTGGTTTTATTTTTCCGTCTCTCTTACAAAGCTCTTGATAAATTCATTTATTTATCTTCCTATGTAGCGAAGAAAAAAATATTCAGCAAAAATGCTACCAGAAATCACTAAATAATGTATTTGGCGCGTTGTTTTGTGCGCATTAATATGAAACAAATCGCCTCGGGTATTCATTTGTGGAAATAATTCTTGATGAATTTAAACGCAAGCATTAGGTAATTCCTCAAAATTTATTTCAGACACCTTGATATTTCGAGGGGTGACATCTCCAATGTAAGAGTAGGTATATTTGGAAATCTCTAGAAGGAATTCCACCTGGAGACAACTTATGTCCACACCCAGGTCGTGTATAAGCTGAAATTATATTAAATGTTCTGGTGTGTTTTGTTTCAATTTATGAATTGATATCCTGAAAATATATGATTGGCAATTGAAGCATTATTTGCCCCATTTTGAAATATGGAGTTTGGGTCAGGATCTTTTGGTTATAGCGCATTTTTGGTTATTTACATCAAATACTTAAGTATTCCTGCAATACCATCGCAGTTTATCGTACCATAAATTTCCAACTAAGATTAGTACCTCTTTCCAAAAAATTGATTATAATCGTAAACCAATGTAAAGCCCTTGTTTAGCAGTTAAATCTTCACCCTGAACTTAGCAAAGCGTGTTTATTACACTCGGTTATGCTATTTCTATCAGTACCTTCTCTGTGGTGGTTGATGAGAAAAGGTTAGGCTTTCTATTGCTCAAGCTATTATTTCTACTATCAAAACTATAATTTCCTCTCAGGAAAGAATAGACATATATTGTTTATATCGCTATTGTATTACCTTAAACCTTCGATGGTTGCTACGAAATTAATTACAGGAATTGTTGCTACAATGAACTTCAAGGAGTTATATACACTTTTTACATGAAACGGATATATTTTTTATAAAACAATGATCAGGATGTAATTGAATCAACAAAAGTGTATTCATAAAAACACAATCGCAAATGTTGGGTTTTTATAGCTCCAACCTAGTTTAGAAGTAAGAAAGAAGGTAGTCAAGATTTAAATGGAAATATTTGCTCCTAAAACGCTATTTTAAAACAAGCGTGATATTTAATGTGGGGAGAAGAAGAGAAACAAGTTATTTCCACAGAAATAGTGTAATGATTAAATTATCATCGTGACTCAGTAAATTACGCTATTCTATATTTCAGTTTTTCAGCTTATTCTCTCGTCCCCCAACGGAAAACATTTGCAGATAATCCTATTACACAAACAGTTTGTACCCTAATTTGAAGTCAATTTACTTCACGTGCCTTATCCTCGCATTTATTGATGAATTTAATTCTCTTGAACATACCTAATTTATCAATATAATTTGGCGTGTGGCTTAATTATAATTCACTTCGCCGAACCCGGTGGTGGCGGGGTAGCATTCTCGTTTGCCATTCCAAGGGTCGCGGGTTTGATTCCCATCTGCGTGGGTATTCCTCCACTATTGGCTCGGGTTCTTGTAACTGTGACCATTGGAATAATTGGTAATAGTCCGCTGTAAAAGCCAAAATGTACTATTTTCGGACTAATGCTTAATTAATAAATTTAATTTTAATTTTTCCCCTGAATTACTGAGTTAGACATAACGTGGATCAAATAGGAGAGAGATCATGTGTGGAAAAATGATGTCCCACCCCTCTTCGTCATTTGGGGACTCGCGCAATTATTTCAGACCAGTCTCCCCTCCCTTCGAAAGGATCCAGCTCCATCACGGAGCAACGTCTCAATTTTTTTGTTATTTTCGACTCATCCCCACGTCCAATTAAGAGAGATTTGCATCTCATGCGGCGTCGTTAACCACCGCACTACGTGCCGTATCTTCTCCAATTTTTCCTTCGGAATATTATTTATCACATAATGCCTCAAAATATCATGTTCGGTGGAGGCAGGGCTTTAGATTTCATTCATCTGAAGGCCTGGGTAAAAACCTATTAAACCACTGTGATGCCTGTTATCAACGCCTCCTTAGCCGTTTCCTCTCCCATCTGGCTTCCATCATGTCCTCTCTCGACAACCCAGACTACAAACCGAGCTCGCATTACTAAGGAACTCCCGCTTCCAGTTCCTCTCACCCCCCTCCAGTAACGTTTCCCTAGTCGATCCCCAAACCTCAACTCAGCCATTCCCATCCCCGACCCCCTACTGCCGTCCCAAGCGTACTCATTATCCGCTGGTATCGATCCCCTTTGATTTATATGTCCACGGCACCACTTCAACCACCCCCTTCCCTCCATTTTACTCCTCCTCTCTCGTCTCATAACCTCCCACTTCTCCCGTCACGTCTCCCACCCCATGCCCCCACATACCCTTTCGTGCTGCATTCACGCAGCCATCCCCCACTCCAACTCTTCCATGTTTTATCTTTGGAAGTTTCCGTCCAAAACTCTTTATCTTTCTATCTCGCTCTTCTTGCCTCGTCTTCGTCCCTAGCACGTAATCGCCGTCTTCCTACCTGCTCAAACCGTGCTTCCGTGCGCTCGCTCTCCCCCAGATTGACTTGTCCCCTCCGTTCTTCTAAAGAATTAATGGGCCGAGGCTCGGAAGATTTTATAAAGTTTTGGGAGGGATCCAGAAGGACCTTTTCACGATCTATTGAATGCGATTTCAGGTAGAGTGGATTCGATGGTCTTTTCGGTCACTCGTCAGGCATGAGTTGGGATTTTTTTATAATTGTTTTTACATTTTAAGGCGCTGAGAGTTGTGTCGCCCCATTTTTTCAATTCGGCATGGTTGTCGTCTTAAATCGTATAAAAGGTCTTGTATATGGCGCAGGAAATTCTATTTAAAGGAAAATTCGGCGCATTTGGCTTTGTGAATTGATTTTGGGCATCAAAGAAATCGAGTGCTTTTCCCTCGGACACCTTCTGGCAAGGAACTTTTTTTAAACTGAATACAGTGCGTATTAGAACGGAGTTAAATGGCATTTATTGCCTTTGAAATGAACTATAAATATATCTAATGAGTTCGTTCTTGAATTATAGCCTTCATTTTTCCGAATCCGCATCTGAAATTCACTGTGATATTTAATATTCTCACTGTGCTCTGAGTTTGCATTTGTTTGCTACTTACTGGTGAAGGTGATGGTAATAAAAAATAAACGTGTAGCACTGTATATATATAATTTTTATATGAATTTGGGCTAAAATGTAGTAATGTTGGCTGGCACTTTCCTCATATGCACTGAGATCTACAAACTTCAGAAGTAGGCAATAAGAATCATCTCAAACGTGAAATTAAGGAGCCATTGCAAACAATTATGCAGGCATTATCTTATCTAGGATCATTCTAAACATTTCAAATATTGATGAATTACGATGTCACTAATTAAGTTAATCTTTCGATCGTAAGGTTATAATTCATTGTTTATAAATTACTACTTAAACCCAAAATTTGCTTGGAATACATATATATTTTGAGAGTTACCTTCACAGTAAAAAAAATTGAAAAATATTCTTTATTTCAGAAAAAAGAACACCTCGAGGCCGATAATTTTTTTTCCCCCTTTTTATTTTTGGAGAAATTTTTGAAAAATTGTTTAATACCACGACCGTATCAGGAATTTGGATAAAGCTGGAAAATACATGGGAACATTTTGAATTGACGCAATCAATTTGTCTTGATTAGAAATTGACGAAAGATTCAGCTGTACGTATCTTAGAACTGACATAATCGCTGATGTTTCAGATGAATAGTTTCAAGAAATTCAAAGTTTTCATAACGACGATAGTTCTTGTTGACGATAGTTCATAGGAACGAATTCTTTGGTTTAAATCTGATAAATGATATATGAACTTTCATCTAAGAACGACAATATGAGGTATTGTCTGGAAGGAAATCCAAATGTTATTTCTTCTTGTACAAAATGAAGGAAAACTAGAAGATAATCATGCTTCCCAAGACTATTCACTCTTATATTATTCTTCATTTCCCAAAGCAAGTAGGATATAGCAATCCATTAAAATGAAAAACAATTGAGTATCATTTGATTGTTGTTGACATGTTATTATTTTAAACAATTTTGTTATGAATTTAATAATTTAAAGGAAATTTCCGGTTCTCTGTATGTTCTTGCAACCCGTATCACTTACTCTTGACTACACATTAATAATTATAAAAACATCAGTCTCTCTAAGACAATTTCCTTTTTTCTGATGTCTCCTTTGCCAGTCAATAATCTTGCAGTAATTTTTAGGGGAGGCATGAGCATATATATGCCGGGAATAATTAATTATTTCACTGAGCACCGGTCTTAAAAATTAACCAATTTTAATGTATGTGTAGATCAATCATCTGCAGTGTATTTAATGCATCGGTTGCTTGTGGTATTTATTAACTTGGTTGGGTGTTTGATCTACAAGTGTTTTATCAAAAATAGCAAAATTGAGTACTTAAGTAACTGTTTATTATTAATCCTCGGGTTTGAACCGGGTGACGCTTCCAGACACTCCCACCTTTGCCCTCAGTGAGTTACATTTCGATCAACTAATCTGGGGTAACTACAAGCGGCACAGGAAAAGTAGTTCGAATCAAATATTACCCTGATATTTGAATTTGTCATTATATTCGAATAAGTGCGAGGTGAGCTCTACTCTAGTATTAAATCTCGTATTAAATCAAGTTATTTGATTAATGTGGTATTTCGGTTACCCTTTCCAAATAAAGATTATAAACACAATAAAAAATGAACACTTAACTTTCTTGCACATCTCCAGGCACTTCTCCGGGACTGAAAGTAGATCTCTGGGGTGCCAGCAGATGACCCGCACATTCTTTACCATACATAAAAACCACGTATAAAAAAGCTCTTCAGAATTCATCCAATTATAGTGTACAAATTATTTCTGACCGCACTTTAAAAAGAATTTTTTCTCATGTGCTCAGAATCTAATTTTAATTTAAGTCTTACAAATCTAATTTCCATTCTTTGTGACCAAAGATAAAATAAGAATTTTTTCAGTCGTTTGGTCTAACTATAATTTGTTGTAAAAATTGAATATTTCGTAAAGACGAGTAATGAATCAATTGCTCTCTAACATAAAGTATTCGCTAAATATGACATGGGAGCCCCTGGCTTTTCAATTTTTTTATTGTCACTGCTTTTACTTCATTTTTTTCACATTCGTTAATTCTCCCGAGTTTTTTTCATGGCCTGATATAATTGGCTCTGTATCATACCCTTGGCTAAACTCGCATTAGTAAATCCTCACAATTTTCCCTCCAAATGCTCTAGAATCGCATTTATCCCCCTAAGTTTCATCACCTTTTCTTAATTGAATTCATGCTCGCCGTGCTTTGCGCTTTTCATCAATATCCGTAATATTTTCCATTTTCTTTAAAACCATTCATGAATTCTTCTACTCCTTCGAAACCTAGACTTTTGTATAAATAATATTTCTGCTTTGTTTTTTTATGTTTGCCAACGTCATACGCCATACTCAATCTTCCTCGCATTGATTACCCTCGTAATTGCCTCTTTCCCTGCAAACTTACTCAATCGTTCACTTTTGTAGTTCACCAAAATCATAAATCATTCTCCCTACAAATTTCTTTACTTATATTGCTTGCTGTTAAATTGTACATATTTAAGCAATAATTTCTGTTAAACTTTCCCAAAAATCATCTACATTTCTGATCTCGATATTTTAATCCAATTCATCAAGCACAGTAATTTCTCAAGCATGCAATTATACCGATTCCAATATCTTTAATAATTGGGCTTTAATTTTCTTTCCGGCTTACATATACTTCCCAATTTCCTCTACTCTAACCCTGAAACAACAAATACTGACCTCTTTAACATTCAGCACCTTCTTTGTTTCCGTGCCCTTCCCTTGTATTCTGTCTCAAATCATATGCGAGGAAAGAGCTTAAGTAAGTCAGATTCATATAATTCCATTAGCATCGTCAGTTGTCTTAAACAATTTATAATGAACTCCTTACCAAGCTAATATCAACGGAGTGACTACTAATTAAACAATTGAAATATAAGAGAATAGGATTGTTTTTTTTTCTCTCAGGAGATTCTTCTGCTTCTGTCTTCTTAATCTGCATGATTACGGTTCAAAAATCGTTTTTTGTCGCTATTGTCGTTTTCCTTGTACCTCAATGCACTGGGACTCCCCCATTAGCGCGCAGGCTGCAAGATAAGTACTGTCAATGATTATTCCTAATCTGAGCCCCTCGCGCATTTCAACCACTTTAACGGAATAGGGTTAGGGGCGATTGAGAGACAACCAGCAGTCTCGGGCCCGGAGCAAATGCGATCCCGGATATGGCAAAGAGCACGCACAGTGCGATTCGGCCAAATGGGGAGCGCATATTCCGACCCCCCCCACCCCCCACCTCCCCCACCTCTTCCGCCGTTCAACCCCACCGTCACCTCTCGCTTTAATGTAAGAGCTTTGGGTGTGCCAAGCAAAAGCGCTTTCACCCGATTTCGTCATTGATGGGAAAGGTCGTTTCGGCGTGGTAGGACGGTCTCAGACGCGATTAGGAAATTTGAATGTCACACACTGATATCATTCGTGGGCGACATTAGTTGGTTCCGTCGTTATGTGCATCTCCATTTAAAATCGTAATCTGGGCTGATAACTCCTCAGCAATAGGAATTTCTTCTTTTCCAGAAGTGAAGTGCGAGTGAGTTTGAATGATTTGATATTAGCAGATGCTTCAAATGAAAAATAAAATGTACCTTTTTTACGAATTCTTAGTAGTCTAAAAGTACCCTATTGGGTTTAAAATCATCAGTTGGATTGATTTTACATAAAATATAATAAATAGTTAAATAAAGGCAACCTCGAATGAAAGCATTATATAATTGATCGGTTGTATTTCATTCATTTTGAGGAAAAACCCCATTGTCTACATATTCAAAAGTATATCACCAGGTACCATTTACAAATTAAACTTGCAATTTAGCTCATACGAGGTCAAGTACTTGAGGTTGGTTTTCTTTTATTTCTCTTAACTCGTGAAATTAAGTTTGCCTGTGTTTCTAGGATTGAATAACAAGTGAATAAAATTGACTGAAATACTTCATAGGAACGTCGGGTCGTTTGTTATTTTATGTGTCGAATATCCCAATACAAATCTTTCTAAGGTAAAATAATCTTAATTTCAGCTAGTACACAAATACTAATTACTTTGCCTATTCGAGCTCCATCGATGCCTGTATTTGATTTACCTGAAGGTCGCTAAAAACTTAGCTATTAAGCTCAATTACGTTTATTTATTTAGCCCAGAAACACCATCGCGCCAATTACAATGGACTACATTAGTTTCCAAGCTAACAACAAAAGATCCACGAATGCAGTTCGAGAATACTACCATCATTGTTTTTTCATGATGAAATTTTTTTAAACTGAGCTATGCGTAATTTGTAATAAATTATTTCAATAAATTCATAATGGTTAATGAAAGAAAGCTCGATTATGATTTGCAGTCTTTCGTTCTTCTATTGAAAAAAAGCGTTGTGTTATATGTAGTCTCTAAATGATCTGTCGCAATTTGGAGATAATATCTTTAGCATGTGTGGTTTTCAACTCTACTATTACAAATTGAAGATTTTAATATTTGACTTGATTAATTGAATAAGAATGCATTTGCATAATCTATTTATTAATAAGACAACGAACACCTAGGTGCCATTAATTGACTTGACCATCCGAATCAATGTTCAAAATCCTCTTCTCAGATTTTAATTTTCCATGTCTGTCCTATAAAGTCCTCCAAATTTGTCAGCTTGAAAGAAGGCAAACAAAAGTTAAAGCTTCCTCTTAACTCCCCAGACCAGTCGTATGTATCGCGAAACATCCACTCCTGTGGACCCATCGCAGGGCAGAGTGAGGTAGAGGGGGTTAATCTGCGAGGAAGGTTTCGATAGCGAATCCGAAAGGAGGAGGGGAAGTGTCCGTTTTGACCGCTCGAGCGAGTGTCAAGCAATCTTCGGGACGCGAGGCGCGATCGGCATTCCTCCCGCGCCGCGGTGCGTCTCGACACCCCTATCACAGCCCGCGCGGCTCCGGTCTTGGGCGGCGAGGCGCTGTCGTCGGCGAAAATCGAACGCACTCCCAGGCCGCCCGCCGCCGCGGTCGTTGCAACCCGAACAATGGAGTGTTCCGCAGAGCACAGGCGGGCGTGTATGTTGTTTGTGCATGTGTGTGCCGTGCTCGGGGGGGCGGGCGCAAACCCTTTCTTTGCTTTAACTCCTACCTTTTCCACTAGTATTCCGTCTCCTCACTCCCGTCGCCATAAACCCTCCCGGCAAGTTCCTCCCCGTTTTTCTTTCCCGGTTCCTAACCTTTCCGTCTCTTTTAACCTCTCCGAGAGGTGGAGGTCATGTCTGAGGGAAGGGAAGGTGTGGTGGCTCGGACAAAGGAGGAAGAGCAGGAATTGGAAATGAGTCCGTGCAAAGGAGTTCGCTCATTCTCGACGTAAATGTACAAATTGGTGCGACTGGACAAACAGGCGTACTTCCCAGTGCATTTGCTTTGCTAAGCCCTTTGCCGTTTCTCCTTTGATCCGTCAGTGTCCCTTGTTCTAATATTGTTACCGTCGAGCGTCGAAAATTGGGCACTCTTGTAAATGCTAGTTTATGCCATGCACAGGAACGCTCCATTTGCTCTTGACTGCTGTGCAAATGCAAATCAAAATAGGAAGGAAAACAACTACCAAGGTTGAGACTTATTTTTTTGTCAATTTGTCGTTGTAAAACTCCTCTGACTCACATTGGTAAATGAGTTTCATTCATTCATGACAGCTCATCAATTCAGCATTAATAAATCAAATAAAATGTATAAAAAAAGTTAGGAATCTATTTTCATCGAGAAATCAAATTTACTTAACCGTGTAAGCAGTCTATGTCGATTAAGAATTAAAGGACAATTTTTCATGAAATATTATTTTTATTATTGGCTAAAAATCAAAGTTTAATACGGAAAATATGAATTCATATAGATTGTACTCTGTACTGTTTTGTATGACCAGCTTCCATAGTGAATCAAATTAGTCCCAATGAACTATTGAATTAGCTAATCATAAAGTTTTTCTTAAAAAAAATTATATTTATTGAATACAATAATTCAATATAAGCCAAATTAAATTAAACGTCAGAACTGTACTCTTTATAAGTCAGTATTTGTATTTTTGATTTATTTATTATTTTTTCGCTATCATGAAATTTATAAAAGCTCATTATATATTATTGTGATTTAATTTATTTTCTTCCATCGGCAGTATCGTTCATGCAGTCATTTAACTGCAGCTTAACTTAATGCCCAAAACTCTTCAACAGTTAGTCCACGTATTAGCGACTTCCCAAGGACATTAAACTTTCCAGACATCCATTTCACTCGTTTCGAGACCGGAAAACGCGGGCGAGGTAAAATATAGCATACCGTCTTGATTTTAATAACCCCTGTTACAGCTACTCCGCAGAGTAGGTATTGTTTTCGTGTTTCCAAGTTTCGCAGTAATTACCATACTCTAATGCTATTCTCGACAGTTTGAGGCAGAAAGCAAATTTTCTTCACTAGTATTGCGTAAACGGGCATGCGAGTCCCTTAGGTACACACATATAGGTTTATTGAATTCACTAACTATGAGATAATTGAAAGGTTCCATTTACGTGAAAACCAGCTGTATCTCACGTTTCTCTATGGTCACTCCCAAACGAGACGCTAGTTCCGCACATAACCACTTGCGGTCTAACACCACATACCAAAGGTTTCCATTAGCTAGGAGAGGATTAGTTTAATCTTCTCTTCTAGTTAGAATGAGATAGGAAGATAAGGAACGAAGGCTCTAGATTCAACGTTGGGAAATATTATGAAAACTTATTCCTCTTTGTGTGTTACCCATTACAGGTGCATGAGGTGTCTGAGCAATAGAATTAGAATCATTAATATTCTTTTTTATTCCATTTATTCATATCCCGAACTCTTTCACCCCGAATTCGTACATTAGGATTACTCTCCAAACTTACAATGTTTCCAGGGCAAAAAGTGTGTACATTAAGCATTTCTGCATAAAAAGTAGGCTAGAAATTTTCGTTGAAATTGGGTTAACATTTTAAGGTTGCAATTTAGTGATATTTCAAATAATTCATTATGTGTTTTTCTTATTAGGCGCCCGTAGTGGTTCCTTGCCGTTGCCATATATTTTCCTTTTGCATTAAGAGATTTCATGGCAGAGTTAAACGTGTGGGGAAAACATGAAAATTCGCCTATTGTTATGATTATGTGTAAAACCGAAATTAAATTCAAATGCACTTCATCTACTCAATACCCCACAAGCCGCCGCAAGGGCGTGTGGCGGGGGGTGTTAGGACACCACCCGTAATTTAGAAAAGAAAAAAAACCGCATGCAAAAACCACAAATACATGCATCCACAAAAAAACATGGCATACATTCATGCATGAAAACTTACACCCCACACATATGCAAACACTCAAACTACCAACTAACATACACATGCACTTGAAAGTACCTAAGTAATGTAGGACCATTGCAACTCCTTCAGTGTCATCTTCAAACTCGTTTGTTCTAAACCTTTCTAAAAGTCTAAGCCTCGCTTGTTCACTCCGTAATTCAAGTGGTTCCCAGACTAAATCCCTTATGAGACCTGTCACACTTGTATTTTTATCATAACAATTTTTAACGAATCTAGCGGATTTTCTCTGGACTTTATTTAATTCTTTTTGCCAAATTTTCTCCCAAGGATCCCAAATACTTGCGGCATATTCCAAATGAGGTCTAACTAGAGCAAAATAACACCTCTTTTTCATTACATTTCCCCACCACCCGTTTTATGAAACCAAGTTTCTTTAAAGCTGATCCGCATATTGTCCTGATATGTGATCCCACTTAAGAGGGAGAAGACTTTTTTTGTGCTGACTTCACATATCTTTCATTGAGGGCTATATATCGTATAAAGGTTCAAGCCCCCCTTGTATGTCATTTCAAAGTTAGGAATTAATTATTTTTTATCTCATTTATCAAATGTTAGAGTTTTTATTTAGATTTTAAGAATTTGAATTGGAAAGCGCCATAGCTCTCTGAAACCTGGCGGGAATATTGCCACATCTCGTGCATATGAGAACGCTAGGTAACCAGTACTGTCAAGCTAAACGAAGCTGGAAAAATATCATCCTGTTCCTTAAATAAGTGCTCAAATAAGAAAAAAATTAGCGCGTACTTTTATTAGTCCTCCAGGTGGTGTAAAAAGTCCATTTAAAAAGTTTATTTCATATTTGATGATCTCATGGCTTAAGTATATCGAATTGACGCCATTAGTACTGATTAATTTTTTCCAGCTATCCTTTTCCTTTGAAATGCTCTTTCGGGTGGATATCGAATTTGAGGAAACATTTCCAGTAGTTTCAGTGATTTTCTCAAGCTGGTGAAGTGACAGACAGAGTCGTCAAAGCAAGCCGGCACTATTGTAAGTTGGACGTGCGTACCTAAAAATTGGTTATTCGGGAGAAAGATTTTACGTAGTTTCAAACTTGCTCGTCGCGGGAGGTCAGCATTTTTTCTCTCCATGCCCGTATCCGTTTCCCCTTTTACCTTCCTTCCTGTCTGTCTATCTGCGTTTTCAACTCTCGTCTTTTCCTTCTTCCTCCAGGCCTCAGCCACTCTCATTCTTCCCAGTCGTTGAATTCTACTCAAGCCTCCCATCTGCCGTCTTCTGCTCCTGTCTCTACTCTTACGTCTCCTTCCACTGCCTTAGCCGAGCCTCAACAACTTTCTTTGTGCTTTTTTTCAACTTCCCTTTTTACTTTCCACGGACCATTTTCCAGGGGAAAAACTCCCGCCCACTTCCGATCCATTATCCTCAAACGCACTTCCCATTCCCCAAGCGTTTTGCCGCAGTCTTAATCCTTGCAAGCTAATAAACGGCCAATCTCTCTCCTTAGTTTCTCTTTTTCTCATCCTTTTCTTTATCCTCGTTATTCTCATTATCTTGCGTCCTTTCCTTTCTCCTCTCTTGGATTTCTCTCCGTATGGGGGCGCATGTGCACGAGGCGATTGATTACCCCATCATGCCGCAACAAAGAGGGGTTTAGCAAAAGTCGGCTTATTAATTTTATATCCCCGCAGCATTCCCCGTTTATATTCTCCCTTAGAAACTTTAAATTGAATGATTACTTTGCGGTGTTGCCCGAGCGTAAGGGATACTTACCTGCGTATTCCTGGATGAAGTCATGGTTGCGAGAGGGATTATTCCTACCAAGAAAGTCTTAAAAAATTTGGGTTTTATAAAACGTTTCGTGGGTAAAAGTGATTTGAAGGTTTAAGAACCTTTCTCTCCTGCTCTCTCGTATCCTTTTTATAGTCCACGTTCTTTTTACAAGGAAAAAAGAAAAGCTACGTTCGTGACATCGGAAAAACTCAACACATTTTCGCCTGATTGGTAGAGTCAATTCCGTCGGTTTGGATTCGTGGGTTGAACTTAGAATTAAGATTTATCTGTAGAACGGAATTATTACTTGTGCAGAAAAAAATTAGAGCGAATGCTGTCCATCGATTATAAAAGATCGAGTGAATATGGAATATAAGAATAATGGTAAAAAATACTTAAAGACCAATGTTTTGAATCTACAGGGAGTAAACAAAAAATAACTAATGTTGAAGGAATTCTTTTTCCTGAAAACGGTTGGCGATAACAACAGCCTTAAGGAACAACAGCCTCACTCCTAGTCAAATCTCACAAAAACCCCTAGTCTATTCTCTGACGTGATATTTGCTCAGTTACCGGCAAATGCCCAAGCGTAGTTTGTTTGTCGTTGCGTCGTGCTCCAATTATTAGCGGCATTTTGATGCAGCATTGAAAAGGTCACTTGGGCATCCAAATAAGTTTTCTTTACCTGTCGTACATATAAACGGTATTCTTGATTTTTGCTAACTGGTTTCACTATTCCTGCAAGCATACGTAGCAGCATAAACGCCGACACATGTGCATTGATTCTCCAGATTGAAGGTTAAAAATAATGAATTATTGTTGGAAAGGGCTTCGCATTTTACATTGGCTTCATTGATTTTAAGATAAGAATTTTTTGTCCTTTCTTAGATTATCCGTATTAGGGAGAAGAAACGTTTACCAATAAACGATTTTTACTTGCATTTTTCTACAAAAGTTTTAAGTTTTGTTGATGGATATGTTTTTCATCGTAATGACATATTTAAGTTTATCTAGTTCGTACACATGTGATATTTATTTCTTATTACAAGCGATCTATTTGGAGCTCAGCGAGTGCCCAAGTGGCAAGCCGTAAACACAAGAGTTAAGCTGGTAGTCCTAGTTAGACAGCCAGGCAAGAAGTAGGGAAAAAGTTCTGTAACAAGAAGATATGTTGGTGGGGGCTCGTTTTCACATTCATTGACTGTATCCGAAAAATTTCTTTTGTCCACATTGTCGATAAACATGCATAAGTGGCTTCTTGGCTTTTTGAAGAGCTTACAAATGTTACTTTTCCATTGACCTTATCTATGAATTAAATTGTCGTAGGGAATTCCTTTATTGATGTGTATCGCAATCTCTGCATTAGTTCAAAATTTATTAATTACCTGCAGTAAAATGTACTAAAACGATACTTCATATCGTAAATTGAAAAAGTACCAAAAGGAGAAGCTTTTATTATAATCGCTAGATTTTTATCCTAATATCGAAAGATTAAGAACGATAATTTTATAGCCAAAAACAACAATATTTCTATGAATTGAAAGAAATCATGGTTCTTTTCTGTTATGCGTTTCGCCACCACTGTTAAAGAATATTCAATGATAACACATTTTTTAGAGCGCAAACGCAAATAAATAAATCCCTAAGGACCACTGCCAATATCAACACCCGTCGCGAAACGCCTTTTTTCTATTTTTTCCACTTCCCTAACACCGCACCGTTCATTTTTGAATGCTATTTAAAAAACCTAATTAGCCGAATCACGAAGAAATTCGTTGAAGCGACAGGCATGCGCTCATGCTTATAAAAATATGATTACGCAGCGTACCAAGAGTTCACCAGGTAGACCTGGATAAATACCTGAATGAGCTAACTTTTTTCTCCTTTTTAATTTTTTTTTCATTAAACACGGCTAAACCTGACTGGACGTGAGGTAGAAAAAAGAGGCTGCCGACAATTATGCATACGGGAGTGGGATTTCGAGAGAAAGGGCAATCGGCTCCGCGAGGCACCTCCGGCAAACAAGAAAGCGTGCGAGGGGTGTAGAGGGCGGGGAATGGTTATGAGGCAGGCAGGGACCCCGCGACCCGCCGAGAAAGGCCGGGCGAGGACGATTTTTGTCGGCTTCATAAGCCATTGAAGGAACGTGGTTTGGTGGAGCGGTGTACACCGGTGAGAATGTTGAATCGAGGGAGTGTGTTTGAAGGGCAAATGAGAGAAATGAAAGCAAGAAATTTTGAGGGCACGAAAAAAGGGTGAGGGAGGTGATGGAAGCCACACGTTAAGGGGAAATAACTCATGCGGTGTTACCATGAACCTAATTGCAACTGCAGCACAGGATATGGAAAATATTTTTTGATAGCAGAGCGTGAGGTCAGGTCAAGAGAATCCACTTTGAGATATTTTTTTTAATGGTCGCGTGTTATATTTTTTATGGTTGACTTGTTTAAATGTTAACATTACTAGTGGGTAGATTACTGAATACACTCAGGCCTTGAGGCAGAGTGGTGCATTATTTTACGTGGTAAGACCGTACTCATGCCTGCAAAAGTTTAATTTTTCCATTATACTCAAGATATCTTCCTATTATTCTTGATTCTTTGCTTAACCTTCCGCCTTTTTATCAGCTAAAGAGTGTATTGCAATTTATTTCCCATTTAATTTGATACCCTTATCATTTTTTTGCCTCCTCAGGTTATATTTTAAACACAGCTTATAAGAGATTTTTGCTCTCTCTCACTCGCAATTTATCATCTATTTTTCTTCCTTGTATCATTTGATGTGTGGCAATAAGGATCTTCTGGGATTGATTGATTGTTATTCCATCATTAGAACCCATTCCGAGAAAGCTGGGAGTTTTGCAATTCCTGTTTGTCTCGGGACTGACAAACATTAGCAACATGATCACAATAGCTATACAGCGTCCTGTCATTCTTAGGCATAATATTCTGGTATTTCTAAATCTGAATTGTTTTTTCGATACATCAACTTCAAATAATCATTCCATTCATCAAATTAATATATATGTTACTAATTGTACTCTTATGGCATTGATATTACGTACTCCTTTCTCAATCGTATTTATCCCGTTCAGTCTCGCAATCATGAAATATTCTGCTATAATCCATCTACCCTCTCTATACCTAATCTTTAAGCGACCTGAACTGCTGCCTTTGATTCTATTTATTGTGATCTTTCGGTTTTTTATACGAGCGCCTCAGTTTTCAGTTTGAATTCCTGGCTCCTTTTTTTCATAATGGAGATTGAATTAACCTACCGCAGAAGGGAAGAGGATGAAGGATATGTTTACAGAAGAGACCCTAAGTGTCTTATCAATGTATTTATTTCATATTTAATTTTTGTTGCATTGAACTAGTAACAGTACCCACACCACTAAATCAGAAATGAAATGCAACCAATAACTGTGTTGTTTAAAATTATAATTTTACACACAATATATAAGGTGAGACACTCTCGTTTCTGTGCAAAAATAGAGAGTTTATTGTATAACTTGCAATTTTACCAAAAACGACTCAAAATTAATAAAGGACTAAAGGGTCGGCATGGCACAGACTGAAAGTTTCATGGCTGTTTAATTGACGTTTTATTTAACGCTCCAGTAACTCAATGAAGGTAATAATTTAAAATAAATTCCCTTTTCTCCATCCCAAGTTACGTTACGCTGCTGTAGGGCCGCTTTTAAGCTTTCCTCTGTCTTGAAAATTCAAATTTTCCGTGGAACTCATTTGGTTGGGTGTGCGGGCCGACGCGGTGCATTACTTCTGCCGCAGAACTTGGGAGAAAAGCGAGTTAATGCGGAATGTTGAGAGGAGCAGGAGATTAGGGAAAGGAAGGAAGCGGAGGGACAAACAGGCGGAGGGACTCAGCGTGGTGCGGATAAAGGAAATCTCGGACTCAGGCCACTTGAAATTCTGGGTCTCGGACGATAAAGCCCTGAAATCTTACACTCAAGTGTAACAGATACTTAAAATCACTTTCCGTGCTGTATCCTCATTTTCAAATCATTATAACATTCCGAATTTTGGTGTAGCATCAAAGTCAAAGTGAAACAAAACACATCTCGTCGAATTAAACTGAAGGAATTTGATATTCCGTGATACAGGAGCGTGTGGCAAAACGGAATTCAACAAACAAATGGGTCTGAGCACTCTGCAAAAGTAAATATATTCTAATGTTACATTTTCCTTAATTTCACCAAAAAAGGATTCCCGAGTCGGATCAACTAGAAATATTTTAGCGTTTCATGCTTACAGCCGAAATTTTCATCCAAAGAGGATAGATATTCAGCTCATTTGCACTGCGTGAGGACATTACAATTGTGGTTTAAATTTAATGTCTGGAATTAAATAAATTCTAGGGAAAAATTATATTCTTTTGGTGATTTTTCTAAAGTTTTGCCAAGCATCCGTGAAATGGTTTTTGATTAATTGTAATTTTATTGACTCAGAAATTATTTGAAGAAGCTAGGGAAAGTTTTAATCGAGATATAATTCTTAATTGTGAGATAATTATACAATACTGAAATCGTAGAGTTTGAAAAATATAAGAAAAAGGAGTAGGTTGGGTGTGATGTATAGAATTGTTAAAAATGACAAATCGTGGGAAGATTTATAGAAAAAGATATAAAAACCCAACTTTAAGGGAAAAAAACGACCACAGTTTTAAAATAATAATAAGAAAGCAAAAATCAAATGAGAAAAAATACTCCTTTTTAAACAGAACTCTTGATTTGGAAAACATGTCGCTATCAGATGATAAATGATAAACGGAGGGAAGTAAAGTGGAATTGAAGATGTCATTTAGCCATTTTAGTATAACTTAGTACTGATAGCAATGGTCAAATAAAACCAAAAAATAGATATTTTTATTATTGAATATTATAATAGGATAATATTTACATTTGATTATATATTAGTAATAAAATAAATGATACGGAATACTTTTACTTTTAGAAAAGAATAATAATTTCAAAATTGCTGACCGGTATCTATTCTGGTATTATTGCTGAAAATTAATTGGTTTGGTAAATGTATTCTCGTTGATATTATCATGTATATGATTTAGATATAAATATTGGTTCTATTACCTTTAGATTTAATCTGTAATAGTTAACCGTCAGCTTATGAAAACTTAAGAAATAGGATATAAATGACATTTGAATTGGTTTAAATTTGTATTTGGGATGTCGTCTTCATAATTAATTGCTTTCTATTAATTTTTATTTTAATTTGCATATAATGTGATTCAATTGTGATCATTTTAAATGTAATGAAATTACTTCCAAATTCTTGCAATTTTAACCTTCATGCATGCCTGTGCGATTCTAATAGTAGTGTTCGTTTGATGTACTGCAATATATTGTAACAAGTTCAAAATGTAGCACCAGTATCACGAGGGCAATAAAAGGTTGGCCTACTTTCGTTTGTTAATTTGAAGCCGAGGAGAACATAATGAAGTGAAGGGAATTCTACTTTCATTTGATATAATTTCATTTCCGTAAAATTTTTATCTCTCGTTCTCGTGTTTTTATCATTTCCTGGGGATCAATTCAAATAATCAAATAAGGAGGAGAATTTTTTATGGAACATATTTTAATCGGAGCGATCCGTGCCGCCGTTGCCGTGGGGCAGTGGCGTATTGCAGGAATTGAACAGAGACGAGAAAAATAAAATGTTTGAGCAATCCTCCATGGGTGAACGTATATCCATCTTTTGAGCCGTGAGGAAGGCGTTTTGGGGATGGGGAGTAAAGTTGAGAGGACGGCGAAAGAGTGAGGGAGAGGCAGGAGGGTATGGGAAGCGTCAACGGGGAGACGGAAGAGGCAAGTTGAACTTGAGCGAGGGACGGTTGGAAGTTCAAGGGGACCGGGCGGGAGAGGGTGGGTCATGGGAGGAGTTTGTGAAATTAGGAGGACAAAGATGTGGAGGAGGTTGGGGAGGAGAGGAAAGAGAGCGAGACACGGGAGTAGGTGGAGGAGGAAGGCGGGACCGAAAGAAGAGTTGTGTCGGCGGAGGAGAACGGAAGGAGGGTTGAGAGTGGTGGGGGAGAGATGGAGGGAGCGGGGGAATATTACGTAATCGGACATTGTGCACGGGTGGAGCCAAGGTTATTACGTTGGAGTGAATCCCGTAGGGCACCCAGGCCATGGCTTGTTTAGGATGACTTCGGAGCTTTCCCTTTTCCCAGGTCGGGACGAAAATATCTCGTAAGCAGCGACCCACTCAGTTCCCCTCATCCGCATTCGCCCCTACCCTTCGGGCCCCCACGCCATCCTCTCTCCCGCTTGACTCCTCGGTTTGCTCCTTCTCCGCCTATTTCCCTCCAGCTCACGATTACTCTGGACTGCCCTCGCCCCGGGCTCGGCCCGAGGATAGACCACTCTCCCGCCATCTCTTCCTTCACTATCTTCCTATTCCTCCCTCCTCCATCATGTTTTTTTTCGCTTCATTTCCAACTTTTTCTTCAGCATATTCTTATGCATAAAGCAAGACAGCAACTCTTTCTCTCCGACATATTTTGCTATTTTTCCTTTGCGACCATTTGGTAAGAAAGGTCCAGAGAAATTTTTATTGCCTCTTCTCTATGGGTTTCTCCTTTCAACTTAGCCAGGAAATGAGCCTCTAGAAAAGCATTTACAAGACCCAAGACGAAACAGGTTCACTTCAGGCAGTAATTACGTTCTCCTCAGTGGAAAACCCATTTATTTTGGGTCTATGACTATCCTAGTGATTGATCAGAGTAAATTTTATAAAGTAATATGTATTTTAAAAGTCTGGGTATAATTTTTGAAACAGCTTATGAGAACATTTGTATAATAGCGAAATAATGTGTGTTCTTAAGTTAAAACTCTATTCTTCCTTCTTTCGAAAGAGAACCCACTTCGTTGCCCATGAATCTCTCTCTTTTTTGCGATGATAGTAGAGCATCAGTTCATCCCTTCTCTTAGAATATCTTCTTCTCTGCTCATTTGAACTAGTATAATACTTTAGTGCTATCAGTTCCCCAGTAAATTTTCATGTCAGGCGCTTAAAGAAAGTCTCTTCTTTTTCTGAGTTCCTATTACTATTAGTGGTTTATCTTTTACCAAATATATCTTGACATTTGAATGTTTTTTATTTATTTTTGTGGATTATTCTTACGTTACCAATATTCATTCTGACGTTGATTCTTAGTGGAATAGACTTCATTTTCACCCTATCATAAAAATAATTTTGCCTTTAGTCGTTTCTGCGTGTGTAAATTAATACATGAAATGATAAAATATGAACGTTTTATGAAAAATTATTTTTTTTCTGACATTTTTCAATTGCTTTCATTTAAATATCTCATTTGCCTATTCTTTCACGCAATGAGTATTTAACTAGAAATAAAAATAAATTAGGTAATATCTCTAATAACATAGTTTCAGGCTAATCATATTCAATTAGCTTTATTAAACTGTTGCAAATTGATCTGAGGAAGTAATATATCAAACTAAAAACGAACTGAAAGTGCGGTAATAATCCTAGATAGAACATGAGTAATGACTTCGAAAAGGGTGACGTCTGCACTGAAGTTGCCTCGCTAGTTAATACATAACTCGAGGAAATGTACAAGAATTCAAATTTCGCTTATTGAATTGGAAGGGGAAATTTATAGTTAATAATTTTTTTTTAATTTTACGCAATGTGGACTTCAAAATTTTGCGGCAAGCACATGATTTAAAAATATAGCTTTTGTGGTCTATTCGTAATATTTAATTGGATTTATTTATCTTTTTATATATATGCGAAAGCTTCTTCGCAGAAAGGCAAATTTGAAAATTTGGTCATTGTGAATGCATGGTTTATATGAGTTTGTTATAAGTCAAGACATCATTTGATCGGTAGCATAACACACAGCAAGATACTGAAGCTCAAAAAAAATAAATTAAATGAAAGGAACCAGGAAGTGAAGAATTGAAATCGGTTTAATTTTCAACATTCACATCTGTTGCGATATTAAACTAATCTGTTAAAGTGGGACGCGCAATATTCCTGTAAATATGTCATCTCTTATCCAGTTCCACTAGGATTAGAATAATTTCAACCGGTGTCCTGCCTCCAATTGCATATACGATCATGCAGGCATGGGCCGGCTCAAATCCTCAGCGTTGCTGTTAGAGTGCCATCCTGAATCTAATCTCCACAATCCTGAGGACCCTAAGCCGGGTACGTCATCTGGTTGTAGCCTTTGTATTTGTGCTCGCCATACGAGAGGCGTAATCCAGAAATTCGCCTCCTTCCATGTGTTACCATTAGGGCCAATAAACAACCCGGAATAACCTCCAACAACTTCTCTCAAATTGTCCCCTGAATCAACTCATAGTTCTCTCCAGCCCTCTTCCACTTCACTATGTTCGCCGTCTCTCTCCCCCCCCCCTCTTTCTCGTTTCGCTCCCCATCCCCTACGACAGGCTTTCTAAACAATCCCAACAATACCGCCCCTCCCGCCCGGTCGGTCGACTCCACCCCTTTGAAAACTCTAACAATATACTCGCCATCAAATTCCTCCGTCGCAACCAGACCCCGCCTATTCTTGCTAATCCACCGCCCACTCTCTACGGTCGGCCTTTCCTTTTTCCACCATTTCTTCCGTTCCCTGCTTCTTCCCTCCCCTTTTCCCCCACTAGATCGCCCTTTAAGCAGAGAGCCTTGCTATCACGCAACGGATAAATCTACCTCACTTGACAACTCTTTCCACCTGGGCCAGAGCGAATGTTATACGCTTCTCTCTCGCTCCGCTATCAACGTACCCCTTAAAAATTTACTCCACTATGTGTTTGCGCCGGGAATGAAGCTTTATTTTTTTATTATAGTTTTTTTTTATTTCAGCTTTTCCCCTTCTGGAAGCCCTTTTTCGAAACTCCTTTTCAGTTCCAGTTATTGTACTCTTCCCCCCGTCCAGCCCACTGTCCCAGTCACCCGATGGAATGAGCTAAACTGCTTTCGCCTCGCTGCGAGAAAATGGCGCATTGTGCTCGGCCTGTCTCGTGCTATGAAGTGAGGCTTCGGGACGTGCGAGCCAATTTTATTGAAAATTTTATCAGCATTAAGGTGTATGGTAGCATTACGGCCATCGAAGTTGCGTTTTCATTATTCGTATAGGTCTTTGTAAAACCTCATGATTCAATTAAATTTTGAAGTGAAAAATCAATAGTGACGAGTGTACCGCTGCAATGCCTGCACAAAAAAATCGATTAAATTCGATGTTTTTAGTCAATGGCAACAGTTTGGGGGCGGACGGTTTTGATTGGCTAATTGATGATTAAATTTTCGTGTTTTTTCGTTCAAAGTGCACATTTTTATTGTAGTTATCGACTATATTTTCATTTCTTGTCATAGTCTTCATAAAGAATATTAATCAGTTTTCTGTGTCCCTCTGGTGGTTTAAAACAGGAAATCAATGGCAGTTGTTATTATAAAGTTATCCAAGAGTATATGTTATCAATTGCTTTAAGATTTGCTTTTGTAAAATCTAAGCTAAATGTATGCTTGCTTCAATCAGCGATAAATTACTCTTACTCAAGTATTGTTACATTTTTAATTCCATTAGTTAGGTCCATTTTTAAGGTTTCATTGCAGGAATCATGAAATCACATTCCTTAAACTTCTATTTACCTTCGTTTTTCATAAGTTATTGGAACCAAACTTCGTCAATACATTTCTAGTAAAAAGCGTGTCCCTTGTTCTGATTCATTTTTAACGTTGTCCTATTTTACGCAGGTCACTGTAATTTCACTTAATGCACAAAAACGGTTCAATGAAGGGTTTAGGTTGTATTATTTTCAAAAGTTTAAGAAATATCTGAGAACATACTTTCGAAATGATGATGGTATCATCAACTAACCACAATAAAATTATTTCTATTCAAAACCGTATGAAAAGTAAAACTTAGCTATTTTACTTCGCCAACTCCGTCAATTTTGGACCTGTCCCCATGTTTTCGTATGCGATGTCTCGTCAATCGAATGGCTGACTAAATTTTCATGACTTATGATATGCTCATATGACTGCTGAGCATATGTAACGCTGAGTATCCTTGTACCTTGCTTAGATTCAAGCTGTTGCAGTCAAAGAACATTCGAGATCAGGGCAGATAATACAATTTAATTCAATTTTTCTGTTCCGCTTTAGCTGTACTAGCTATTGGATCTGAAAAACACTGAAAAGAAGTATGGAGGAGTAAGGCTATTAAAGAATCTATTAATAATTAACAAAGCATACAAAATATATGAGTGATTTTTAGTTTAAGGCAAGGGCGTGGCGTAGCATTAACGGGAATGTGAGGAAATGCCCAAATAAAAACAAGTTTGGTATTCAAGGTTTTCCCCAATGCCCTTCATGCCGCTCACAATCGGGCCAGGAGTAAAATAATCCTAAAGTTTTAATTACTGAGCGTTCCTTCATTACACGTCTCTTCCATAACTTCTTTTTTCCTCCACTTTTCTTTCACTTATGTCGCATTAATAGAATTTCATATGTGTTCTACTGCTCCATAGATATCTAATATGCTTTGTCATGAGGTTCTCTTCGATTTCGTTCGAAAAAATTCAATCCATCCCTTCCTCTAGTAATAATTAATGGTCCTCTCACATACAATAAGGGATCAGAATGGCATTTTCCGACTGCGGTAGGGTCATGTTCGCGTCGAGGTTTCTCTGGTATGTTTCCGCACCCTACCACACGCCCTAGCGGTGGCTTGCAGGGTACGGAAATATCGATATCTACCAATCAATAGATGGGACATTGAAATCTTTACCAATTATGACGTCACGATAATTTTATTGGTATAAGATACCTTGGATTTGCTGATCTAATTCAAGTAATAAAATTATTTTTGTCGTCCGGCGGCCTGTAAAATGCACATGCAAATATTCTTTGGTATTGAGGACTATTAATTGAGCACCAAACGCTTTAGAAATCATCATCTGGAAACTACCTAAGCACTGAATTTTTAACTGCAATAAAGACATCGCCCCCGATTCTATTTGTTCGGTTATATCTCTAAATGGAAAAGGATTTCGGGAAAATTTCACCCTCGGCAATATCAGTGGATTACCAGATTTCTGTTCCAATAATTATATCTGCGGTTGTGTTTTGAATAAGGTGATGATATTCTGCGAAGTTGTATTTTAAACTTCGGCAATTAACAATTAATGCTGACGTTTCCTTGTTATTGCGGTTTTTTTGAATTTTTAACGAGGATCGTTTTCTATTAATATTGAATCCCTTATAAAAATATCCGTCCCATTCTATCTGAATCGTGTTAAATGAACTATTTTTAACACTGACCCTCACTTCATTTAAGATTAAATAATCAGGCAAAGAAGACATTAGAGACCCCTTATTTGACCTACACTTTAATCTAAATAGCCCCGTAGTGCTCGAATATCCTATCCAACAATATCCGACCGCGGTAGGGTCATATTCGGGTGCAAATTAGACGTGTGTATTCACTCCCTGCCACACACCCTAGCGGTGACTTCCAGAGTACTAAAATATCAAATATGCGTGGTAATTATCGTTCATCATTTCTGTCAACATGACCAAACCAGCTCATTACTCTTCATTCATACGTGTCTGATACCAGTTTTTCCGCGCCATATTCCATCATGGCTCACATTTTATTCCATACCTCTAACAGTTCTAACACAAGTACTAATCTTATACTCAATAAGCGACGCATTTAGTTGAAATTGATACTCATTCCATCATACCAATGTTTACTACCATAGTACGATGTGATGAGGAGCACGCATGGCCTTTTTGGCTGCCTCAGATGATTCGTCATTTTTTATGAATTCCAAATCCTACTTATGAACCACATGTTATAACATTTAACAATTTGTTTCAGGAGTGGACGACTCAATTGGCGAGTCTAGCTTTGTCCACATTTGAATCTATTTAGCGGTATGGCATGAAAGTGCCATCGTACGATTATTGAGGTGCTTCTATATTCTAGATGTATTAAAACGCATGCTCTAATGGCCTGGCACCATATCACAATCCTCTACATCATCATAAATTTGAGACAACATTACATGTGGGAATAATGGTCTGCTGATTGTGGCGTGGAAACGAAGGGTGCTGCTTCATTATTCTGTTGAAGACTAAACATAATCTTGGTCAACCATGAAGTAGCTAGCTCAGATATCACTGAAATGAAATAGGTTGTGTTATTATAGGTATTTTATTTTATGCATTAGAGTTATATTTATACCTTGATAACCTTGCATTAAATACTATGTAATTGTTTCCCTCATTGCAATTAACGCAATTCTCTCTTTAATAGTTGCTACATTTAAATTTGTAAATAATAATGACTCCTCAGTTGGCCAGTTAGTCTAGACATTGCAACGGTTTTTGGCTTCATTACGTGATCGCTGTCAGGGTAATTGTATGAAAATAATTAATATAAAAAAAGTTCGAGAAGATTCCAAAAATTATTTAAGTAGTAGTGCTTGCATTGAACAAGGTCGAGAATTTGAACTTTATTGAGCGTGTACGTAAGAGCACAAGGGAACAATTTCTTCAGTCATAACAGCTTAACATGAAGTCAGTTGTAATGGATAAATGGAAATCTAAAGCAAAGCCTTACCGATGAGGTTTCCCAGGATAAACTTGGTGAACCGAGCGTTGCATTATGTGGTTCAGAATTTAATTTTGGGTGTCGTCAATAAGTTTTAAAATTTTCATGTTTCATTTTGGAAAAGGATAATATGAGTTAGCCTTACACAGAAGAAGGCAAATGAAGGGGTTTGTATAGGCTTGTGTGGCAATAAAAGATTGCAAATGGAATAATTGATGTGAAGGAATGAGTACGAGAATAGGATATTGGTAAGTAGTGAGTGGTAGGTGTGTTGCAGTATTCAATGGACAAGAGAATAATATTATAGTCTCATGAAGTTGTTTAACATTTTCAGACGCTGTTCGTATGCTTACCACTGCAAATTTGTCTTTAATGCATCAATCATAAATAAATAATAGTACTCTGAAATATTTTGAATATTGTTGATACAAATGTAATTACGTTCATACATAATTCGTGAAGAAGGTAAAAATATAAAAAACATTTTTTGTGAACGTAGTTCGTGTTTTTTCTTGTTTTTGGTTCGATATTTGTCTTGTGAAACGGAAAATTTTTCAGGTTCATCTTTCTGCACGACAGTACTGTAAATAATATTAGTAATGTGATTTGGTGAAAGAGTTTTCCATTTAGAGAAATGTTAAGCACCGTTCTGGATTTATGGCGGGAGAAGTGCTACCAAAACACTGTTGATTCCACCGCAATAAGATATGATTCTTCTTCTCTAATAAATATACATACATTCTCATTAAAATGCTTTTTTTGCAATTACTATATATTTTACAGATGCGTATTTGAATGACCTCAACTCATAATTTCTTTTAGATAAGCCAAATATCCTGCTAATATTTCTAAAATCTCGCAAAATCTTATAGCAATGAAAGGAGTACGCTAAGATAGTCTTTACCGTCTTAATATTTGAATTCAAACAGTTATACTTATTTAACATATACAGACATATACACATACATGTATAATACGATACACAGCTCAGAAACTTGGTCGTTGAAGGAAGACGTTAGGCATGGAATGGAGGCTTTTCAGATGAGGGTGTGTAGAAGGTCGTAAAAGGTAAAATGGGAGGAAAGAAAAACAATTAATGAACTACTAGAAATGATTTGGGAGGAGAGAGGACTTCAGTAGACATTCAGAGGGGCTAGAAAAGCTGAATGCAAAGTATATTGATTGACGGTGAAATACTAAAGACTGATTAAGTTAGGTTTACGAGGTAGGAGGAAAAGCAGAGGTATGTTGGACGAAATGAAAGAAGAAAAAAATACGTATTTGAATAAGTTCATTATGCTTGTTGCCGGGTTTTATTTTGCAAAGTGAAGATAAAAAATAAAGGTTGTTCAATCGGTACCCATCAAAAAACCACCCTAAACTATGGACTACCAAATCAGTATCAACTAGCATCTCTCAAAGAATACTCTTATGCTAGGTGAATGCCCTTGAGCTATAAGAGTCTCTCACTTAAATCAGGTTACGTTTCCTTGACAGTGAATTTGATTTTAAACGATTATATATTTGAGTAAAATTGAAGATGATTGACATTTTTGTTCAAGTATATCATTTGTAAATAAGTAGAATACTGCCTAAAAGTATATTTATCTTATCATTCAGTCCGCTTGATAATATTTGGACAGTTTTTCAAACGCGATTTAAAATCTCCACTATATTGCGCTTCTAGAGTTTATCCGGAAATATGCCTCGGGTAATTCACCGTACAATTAATAAAATTATGGAGATGGTTTGTAAGAGAATAGGTATATTTAGCTTTCTTTAGGGTGGAAGAAAAATATAGAAGTAGGGAAGATGTTACAAATGATGAAACGCGCTTTTTTGGGTAAACACGTTTTTTAATATACCCTTTTCCGATAACTACTGTTTGACTCTCCAGCAAAAGCTCTCTGGTTAATGCATCGTCTAAATATTTAACATGTTTTGGTATTAGCATGAATAATGAATGGGAAACGCTGAGGCATTTTATGTTGATCGAAAAGATGTCTCAAAATATTTAAGAATATTTGAGCTTGTAATATTTTTGCCCTGCCCTCATTTCGGTCAAACTTCGCTTCGTCCAATCTTTCCCTTTGTGATTATTTCCTCTTGCTTCTTCTCTATGTACCCATATTACAGTGCTTGGATATATTATTTAGGTTCATCCGCGTTCGTATTTATATCCTCTATTCTTTCCCGCCCTCATTCTTCTGCCTCCCTCTTTCGTTCTCATCCTCATATCCGCTTGCAGGCTGCAAATTTCTTTCGTCGACCCCCTCTGCAATGCCCCCTTTGTCTTTCCCCTTCCACAACATTTCCGCAACCCTCCCCTTACTAGTTCTACCATTTTCTTTTCCGTGGCGCAGTCCAAATAATGACTGCCCTGGAATTTGATGGGTGGATATTGTTGCAAAAATCGATCCGGAGTCTTTGTGGCCTCAAAAATTTCCCACCGCTGATGTTATGTCCTTTCTTCCTCTACTCTCCCTCCCTGTTCGATCTCCCTCGCCTCCACGTCTTCTCCTTGTTTGCCTTTTGTTCTTGCTATCCGTCGTCCGTCTGTGTTCTCTCCGTCTTATTGGTGCGCTGTTTTCAAGTGTAGCGGTGGCTGGGATTATTTTGCTGTCGTCATGGGTTTGCATGGAAAACGCAAGCGTAAAATATCTCACCACATTCAGCTTATTCCGCTTAAGATATTTAAGATATAATGGAAATATAATTTCAAAGCGAATACATAGAGAGTTATATCATATGTCTCCTTTGCATTCGTGTAGTATATTTAAATTTTGAAAGCTTGTCATTGATGAAATAATGGGTAATAAATATAATAAATGGGATAATAATGGAATAAAAAAATAAAATGAAAAATAATAATAATAGGCTAATAGATATTGAGGAATTGCCTGAAACAATGCAGTACATAGTTCTCTAGTGATTTTACAATTGTAGTTAATGTAATTCTTACAATATATTTTGGAAAATATGCGCAGTAATTATGTGTATGTATATATATATATATATATATATATATATATATATATATATATATATATGTATAATTATGTAAATTATAATTTGATTTTGTATGCCTTAAGTACTCCCTTTTTGTAGGTATCTACGTAGCTAATATTTGCCTATGCCTAAAGTCTAACGCCTATTTACGTTCGTTGAATGACACTCGTAGACCAGCTCATGTATATGTCACGGTTTGCAACAAATATTTGTGAAGTATTTAATAACAATAACTCTTCTTCTTCATAAACACTATTTGCTGCTGTAAAAGGCCTCGCAGGTGCAAAGTATCATTTTAATGGTGCATGGAGTTCTTTCATTTGAATAATTTTCAAAAATATGGTCAAATGCTTCAAATATTGGAATGATTATGTACATGAAAGTCCATACCTATCGTTTTGGAGGGCCAACCGGGCATTTTAATTAGCTATGATACTCCAAAAATTCTTATTGACGTCAGAGATAGTAAATTTTGATCATTTTCAATGTTTTGATCGTTCATTTTCTTTCTCCTTCGTTTTGAAAGACCCTTCGTGAAGGTGAAACTTCATTCTTTGATGTATACGAGGAGTGTTCAAAAACTAAGATAACCTTTCTAATTTCGCGGGCGACATAAATTCGATTTTCGATTTATTTGTTTTGTTGTGTTGGTAAACATGTTCAAAATATTTGCTCACAGTTTCAATAATAAATCATATTTAGTTTTTTATTGACAGATACAAACGTTAGACGTGCTTTGATGCGCTCGGTGATTTTCTGCCATAAAAAAATGGATCAAAGAATTTGCACCATATTTTGTGTAAAAAAAAATTCAATGCTTCGAAACACGAGAAACGTTGAAAGTGGCACACTATAAGTGAGCTCTGAATAAAAAAAATATTTTACGTTTGGTTCGTGCCATACAATTTTTATCGGATTTTTAGGCATGAGTAGTGTGTCAGGGAAGTTCCTTCCGAAACTGCTTAATTTTGATAAGAAGAACCGTAGTAAGAGCATAGTTCAGAAGCTGTAGAATTACGTTCATGATGAACCTAATTTGCTCAAAAGAATCACGACTGGTGACAAATCATGGGTGCGTGGTAATGATGTCGAAATCAAAGCCCAATCATCCTAATGGAAGAACCCAGGAGAACCAAGACCGAAAAAAGCACGCCAAGTTCGATCAAATGTCGAGGTTTTGTTCACCGCCTTGTTTAATTACCTTGGCTTAGTGCATCAAGAGTTCTTACCACAAGGTTTTACGGTCCATAGGGACTATAACCTTAAAGTTATGCGCCGTTTGCGAGAATCAATATGAAAAAAAAACATCTGGAATTGTGGAAAAACAATTCATGGCTTTTGCATCAGGATAATGCACCTAGTCACTCATCGTTGCTTGGAAGAGATTTTATGACCAAATAAAATACCACAATCATGCCTCAGACACCATATTCACCGGATTTGGCCCCTTACGATTTTTTCGTTTTCCCAAAACTGAAGAGACCTATGTAAGGATGGAGATTTGCAATGATTGAGGATATAAAGACTACATCGCTGAAAGAGCTCAAGGCTATACCAAAAAGTGCTAGTCAGAATTGCTTCAACGACAGGAAAAATCATTGGCACAAGTTTAGTATATCAGGAGGGGAATACTTTGCAGGGTACAACTTGAGGAATATATAAATATATTTTCATAAAAAGATAAAGTCACCTTACTTTTTGAACACACCTCTAATATTTATGCATCGTAATTACATTTTGTTGGTTATTTTCATATGATAGATAGTACCAATGATGCTTACTCTTAAAGGTTTTGTATTACCTTATTATGGCCCTCTCTTCTTTTTGATGTTATTGAAAAATATCTCTGTTTTCAATGGTATTTAATATCTAGTTGTATTGTTCTAGTACACAAGCATCAAATCACTATATTGTGTTTCAAATAGCATTGTTTTGCATTGATACTAATAATTACATTTGAACGAAGAAAAGAATCAGTAAAAAGTTGATAAAGACCCATGAGATCCAAGGACCAAAAATAATGCCCATATGAGTGTAATGTTAATTTGAAAATAAAATTTACTTTAATACGCAGCGATAAAGTTAGTTTTTCGTACGGAAATTCTCAACTTTATAATTATTTGACCGTGATAATACCCCGTATTTTTAAGGTTAAATTCTGAACTCTGAAGTGAGTTCACTCATTTTTTATGTTTAAAAATCGAATTTTTAAAAACCTTTGATGTGAATGCGATAGGGTCTGCTACAACACATTCATTTATATTTATTCAAGCTGAATTTTAAAAATTGATGTGGATGCTATGTCACTTTTGGAAGAATACTAATCGTATAAAATAAAATTTTCAATACAATAATGGTAGAGGAACAAATGCTTCGAAATTCCGGTTTTTAGATTTTCCCTTTGACTGTTTCATGATGTATAGTTTCTACATACTAACGCGTTGTGTCTTTTTTGGTGCCGATAGTTGCATGATAGATGTGGAATAATGATCTATATCTATTCAAAATATTTTAGCAGTTTAATTTCTTTAATTTTCATATGAAAACCCAAGATCAGTTGTATTATTGATTCATTCGTTTTTATCTAAACTTTTATTTAAATAATATTATTATCATAACTAAACAAATATCAGACTACAGCACAGCGTACACTATTTAAAAAGTATTTCAATATGGACACTAGAGGTTGCAAACTAAAAAAGAAACACAATTGGTAGAAGGACAAATTTGGAGAACTCTCGTTGGGTTACAGAAGAGGCCATTAGAATAAAACGACGATAAAAGGTAATAGGAGAATATACAAAGATAAACAGATTTAGGGAAAATAAGAAAAAAAGAAATATATAAGAATCAAGTAGCATATTTAATAGGTGAAATAAAATGTTAATGTAAGGGTATGGAGACTTTTGAGAAAAAAATTGAAATACTGGCTTTTTACAGTGGAAAATCAAAGCAGTATTTGGAAATAGGATTGGAAATTATGCGCAAAATTTCAAAGATACGACAGGAACATTATATATCACTGCAGGAAAGATTAAGGAGAGTTGGAAAGAATAGAAAGAATACATAATGGGAAATTCGTGATGAAAATTGTATGGTACAAAATTTAGACAGTTTGAGCCCGTGAATACGCCAACGAGGATTGGCTAGATCCAGACACACTTGATTGCGAGAAAATGCCTACAATAAATAGACAAAAGGATTGATAAAATTAGACAAAAGGATTGATAAAATTATACAAAAGGATTGATAAAATTAGACAAAAGGATTGATAAAATTAGACAAAAGGATTAATAGACCAAAGGATTGATAAAATCCCCGCGTAGATACTCGGTAAGAAAGATTTGAAGGAAGTTTATATTTATAGCTTTTATGAAGGCGAAATTTGGCCAGAAAAACTTCAGATCAGGAAGAAGATGGAGCACAGTGAAAAAGATTACTAAATGGGATTATTAGTTTAGTCATTAAATGAAATATAAGTATCTGATAACTTTCGTAAATATAATTCTTTAGAAATGTAATGAAATAATTGACTTTGTAATTCCACACACTTTATTTAAAAACACACGACCCAGGTTTCGACGTTGAACGTCATCATCAGGTGATGATGACGTTCAACGTCGAAACCTGGGTCGTGTGTTTTTAAATAAAGTGTGTGGAATTACAAAGTCAATTATTTCATTACATTTCAATATGTTATGCAAATTCCACAAAGTTACGCCTGAGACAACAAATAATTCTTTAGATTTTTCTGCCAACATAACCAATTATGAATGTAGGCTAATTTCTTCACTCTAATCAGTACAAACACATGTTATAAGTTGCAGGATGATGAAATTTAAAGACTACATTTCTAGCACTAAGACTAGCATTTCAAATTAATTAAGCCAGTATCATTAATGATACATAACCTGGAATTGATTGCACTCAAACCGTACCTATATGGTGCTCTACCAAGACCTTACATCTGAACTCTACCTTCCTTAGTATTTTAATTTTGCGTATTTGTTTTGTTAAAAATTGTTTTAATTGATATAATTACCACCGTGTGCGTGGTAATTAATGGGGTAGAACGTTGGGCAAACAGTCGGAGGATAAGGGCTCGATTCCCTATGACGCCAATCGGCACCATCAACTTCATCTATGCGGAGTCAATTTTCAAGCAAAAGGCCTTCTTGGGTTGTACAAGCCCTGAAGTGTAAGGAACAACCCGCCTAAGTTGATGTGTGAGGGTTTTACACTGCTGGCCTTTAGTACGCATATTAAGTGAAATCTACTCTCACCTATCAATCTAGCCTTCGCATTGATTACTATGGTCTAATGACTGCTAAAAGTTTGATTTCGGCATCATTTACTAAAACGCTGGACTTCACAATTGCATGTATTTGAATATGTATGTTGTTAAGATATAACTGATCAAAGTAAAAAGAATTAAATAGATCATATCTTAAGTTTTCATAAATAAATATTTGTATTAATCGAATTCGCATGTGATATTTCATAACTGAAAATTAGGTTAGCGAACAGTAGTAACAGTTTTTAATGGAAACATTAAAATTACCTCCAATTATGACGAAAATTTAACGTTCATGGCTTTCTTTAGCTGAAAATAATTATATTAATACCGACTTGGGAATTATTTATTGTAAATTATATATAATAAAGTGTGTAATAATTAAGAAATTAACTTATGTATGAGGTAATTTGCTATGATTCATTGAGCAAGAGGCTACCTTGATCACTTTTACCCGTGGTAGTTAGTCCTTATCGATTCCTCCCCACTGTCCAGGCAATTTCTTGGGTCCCAACCACCGCGAATACCGAAGGAGAGGTAGGAGTGTGTAGGCTTTACACTTGACGCTGTGTCTTGCCTCTCCCGCCTTCCAGCCTCACTACCCCCCTGCTATTGCCTCGCCTCCACCATCCACCCCCGCCGCCCCGCGATGCTGAACCCTCCGCCCTCATCTCAAGGCATGGGCACACTTTCACGTGATCCCCACTCGATCCCGGAATGGCTCCCACGGGGTTCAAGGGTGGGGAGGAGGGGGCATTGATGGCCGAGAGCGCGTGGAATTGGTCGGGTGGCGCCTCTGACGGTGGCCCTTATGAATTATTCCGCCAGAGGCTTTTTAGCGATACGGGAAGGTTTACGGGATAGGAGGGGAGAGTGTGGGGTGGGGAGTGGAGAAAGAAGGGCCGGACCTCCCCCGCCACCGGAGTGAGAGAGGGACGCTATTCCGGACGGCTTTGGGGTCAAAGGGAAGGATTGAGGGGAGAGGGCGGGAGAGTTATTAGCCGGGCTTTTTTTCTTTCTCTCTTCTCTCTCTCTCTCTCCCTCGTCTCTATATCGTGGGGAATCCGTCCAACTCCCTCCCATCCCTCCAAACTTCATCTCAATCTGTGAAGAATTTTATTCTCGTCCTTTGGTGACTCTATCCCTCTCCCCTCCCCTCCATCCTCCTCCCTCTCGCTCCATCACTCTCTCCCTCTTTCACTCGCCTCTTTCGATGCGAAACCACTGCCCAGAGCGTTCTGTACCCCTCCCCACACCCTCGCCAACTCCTGAAAGTCCGGTCGCACCTTATCCTTTTCCAGGGCAACGCCTTTCGAGCCGCACCTACTTTTGCACGGCGGTTCCAGCTGTGCCTCGGGGTAACACCCCTCCTATATTTTCCGCAAACTGGGAGAAGGGGGGCCGCAGCCTCCTTCTCCCAGTATCCCGAGCGGCTTCTGTTTACTCATTTCCATATCGCAACCTTTTTTTTGCCACAGGAATAGCAACTCTTCGATCTCCGAAGGTCACTACATTAGTCCTGACATGTGTGATAATGTATAGACCAGCAAAGTATTGAAAAATTGAGAAGGAAAATGAAAGTATGTTAATCTTAAAAAAAGATTTGATTTTATTATATGAAATTATGAGGAAAGATAATTCATATTATGAAAATTTTTCTTGGTACTTGGTTAAAATTCATTAATTAGAAAACCATCTACTTATATATTTAGAGATCAACATGTTCGATTGAGATGCAGTATGATAGGTATATATTTGAATAAACTGGTCCTGTGTAAATTAAGAGTACTTGGAACCAATTTTTTCTTTTTGATGAATTCTAATAAATAAAATTAAGGCAAAATATTAATTAATTACTGTTAAATTATGGAACAGGAAAATTTGGATATTTATAATGCATATTTATTCTGACGTAATGTAGATAATTGTTTCATTTGGGCATTTTCCACTAGCGAATCATTTAAAGTAGGTTAGAGCTAGTTGTAGTAAACCTGAAGGAGAAAAAATTAATAGTATGTAATTAATATAATTGATAATATATGTTAAGACCTGACAACTGCAGACCGCTACGTATTAGGGCAGACATAGAACACTTGCTGCATAAGTTTAACTACCACGAATGCAACTCTTACAAAAATTGTGGTCCCTAAAATATTCTTTATTTATTTTGTTTCTCAATGATAAACTTAGTTTTACTCGTCGTTTATTAAATGGAGTACTATATTATAATTATGTTATTAGTTCGAGAATGAATACATTCACGTTTGTTTTAGGCTAAGAAAATATAAAATTTATCGTGAGCTGACATAACATTAAGACATGACATTCCATGGCAGCCTTCGGTATTCAATATCTACAGATCCTCTGCATTCGCTTCTACTTTGTACTACGATCATACGCACCGGGAAAAGATAAATGAACAGGTTTTTTATGTTGAAGGTTCCTTATTCAAAACTTCACAATTGAAATTGGATTCCTCTCTCTCTTTTTAGTTTCAGTCTGTGCGTCATCAAAAGTTTTACCTAGAGTGTATTTAAATATTTAGAATTAAACATGTGCTTTATTCTAATTAAACAATTACCTGAATTACATTAGATGGTATGCAAGTGAAAATGAAGAAAACATCCTGTAGTGAAATAATGATTCTCAAAATTCACTCAGGAAAGGCTGGCATCCGTATGTATAGGATAAGGTGTTGAGATTGATCAAAGGAGCATGGGGGTGAGGTCGGGACGGCACCCGTGGTGGTGAGTCACTCAGCAGATGACGTCAGCACAGTCTGTTGAATGGCATCCAAGTGTTGTCACGTATTTTGATGGCGCGCTCGTCTCGACGGGAGTTCTCCCCTTTTCCGCGATACCACGGCCCGTGTTCCCTTTCGTACCCTCACTCCCCGTCATCCGTCCACCCCTTCCGCCTTTTTTTCTCGTTTGCACTTTCCGCGTGTCTCCCGTTCACTCCTCGTCCACTCTTTTCGTCCATTCCCAAAACGGGTCCCCCTCATATGGCCGCGACAGGTGCTCTCTTGTCGTTCTCGCCACTGTTATTATTTTATATTGGAGAATTCTTTTATTTTCTGGCCATCTGTATTTTTTAAACATGGAGATATCATCCCACTCTGCTTCAGTCAGTTAGTCTTTTACAGTGAAACATTTTCCCATGGATATATTTTCGTATGCTTTCTTGGAATAGGTTTGTATTGATGTCCTTGAGGATTCGGTATTTCATCTAGCCAAGTATGTTCTTCTACTAAAATGAACCTATGAATATGATGTTCGTGAGTATGCCATGGATCAATTTAAATTATTATTAATACACTACAATTTTATTTTGCAAATGTTGGACAAAAATGCTTTAAAGGCTTTTTCAAAGGATTAATTCCGTTTTTCCCGATTAATTTGCTGCACTCGCTCCTATTTGAATGCTAAATTTATATGAGATGGTGTATGGAAAGCGTACTTGGTGAAAACTATAGTCACATTGTAAATGCTGTTTACAGTCATATGGATATATGAACAGGAGTCTCGTAAATTGAAAGGCAGCTATTGGAAAATTATGTCGAAGGAAAGTTATGGGATGTTGTTTAACATTCGGTTATTTCGAATAAAGTGCGGCATAAAAATGTTGAAATTTACTTTCATTACCGTAATTACAGTTTTGCAGAACCACGGTATTGGTAGTTCAAAACCAAGATTACATTCTAATGCCATTAGAAAATAATTCCAATATCTGGGCCTCGCGCAAAATTTCTTAACCCTTCTTTTTATTTTCTGTCATTGTTTTCTTCCACTGCTAGGCTCCAATCACATGTTTATAAAATGTTCATGGCCTTATCTTAATATATTTTGTATTTAAGAAACAAAAATTTTGAGTCAGCTTTAAAAAAATTTTGACGACGTGGTGGCCTATAGTAATCAAAATTATTTTAGGTGCAGGAAAAACTCGGAAATCTAATATGAATACCTTTGTTATTACAATATTATTTAAATCGTGCCGACATATTCCTTTTATAAGGTTTTTATGTTAAATATAATTTTAAGATTAGCCAAAGCGTCCAAAAGCAATGCTAGTGTATTTTTATGACAGTAAACTCTGTTATAGATCGCCAAGATATCACATTTCGTCTCTCAAATTTTGAAATCGGCGATTGCAGCGTGTCACAGATGAGCTTTTAAAGATTAAACTCACCCTTGGCAAAATTCATTGCGAAGCAGATGCTTTCTCATCTTCACTTTCGTTTTGTGCATTACAATCAATTTCCAGATGTTCCCCGTTTCGCTCATTTGTACAGGAGATTCATTCAACTCTCTTAAACGGGAATTAAAATATATTAAAATATTGTTTCTGTGAGATCCAGGGCACGCTAGATATGCGGGCATGATAGATGAACTCAAATGCATATCGGTTGCTGAGGGCAGTAAACTCCTTGGTCACGCCTTTGACGCCTTCCATCAGCTGATTCCAGCCAGAGGTTGTCATCGCGCATATGAGGATAGAGCAGCCGTGTCTTTATGGAAGAGGCAGTTGAACCGTGGTTCAAGGTCTGCGATTAATTTATGATTTGTCGCCTTTTATCTGATGGTTGGTGAAAAATGCAAGTCGGTACTCAAATATTTTAATATTAGGGGAGACCTGAGCGTTATCTTTGGTGATGATCCTGAAGCCGTATCCAGAAAAGTTTTGTTCTTAAAGGAAGTTGACCTAATTCTGCTTTTGAAGAGCATTTTTTGTTGGAGTTGGGTGCAGAACATTAATGTTCATGATGTTTCTTGAAGTATATTAGCATATCCTACGCTTTTTTATTTCCCATCTTTTTCTTTATATTAACACAGTAAGGTGCAAATGATCTCAATAGTCGATGCACCTAAAAATTAAATTACTCTACTACTACTCGAAATCAACTAAGGGTTATACGGGGATGTGCATGTGAACTTGTAGGCTTACAAGCATACCCATTAAGTGTTATTTAAGAGCGTAAAGTCAGATTAAAAATATATTTTTTTTGGGAATACACTTAATGGTTACAGCCAAATAAAGATGATTTAACAGTATTTTAATCCGTCACTTGTGAACAAGATGGTAAATTCAAATATTGGGCTTCTCAAGCGTTGTTAATCCTTTTATTTGCTCGCTGAAATTAATTAAATTTACGATATTTGTGAAAGAGTTTCGGGAGGATTGCAAGGGCCAAATTTGATTTTCAAATAAACGCGTTAGGATATGTAAAGTAATCAAAAAAGTCAACCTCTGTCGTACAATTTAGTTCATCTCAGTAGGTAAGTCTTCTTCGGAACTGAGTAACGGAGTGTATGTTTAACAGTTGTTTAATTTTTAAAATTTAGAATTCTGTTTCTTATCTTTATTCAAACATTGTTTTGCTTGTTAATTACTTCAGTTATTCAATAAAAATTGAGGACTTAAAATTGCAAATATAAAAAATTAATTTAGAACAATAGCATATTTGTGGCACAGACATAATTTATCAGGGTTATGGGAAGTAGATTAATGATTTTATGTTCACTCTTCTTCATATAATTGCAATAAATATTTTTTGACCAAAAATTTATATTTTCTTACTACGCATTCCCTTTAAAAGTTTAATGTATTACGGTTCTACTTAGTTTTATCTAGTCAAGTAACTCTCATATTATTGCAATAAATATTTTTATTTCGATTGTCCATGCGTAATTTGAACTATTATATACATATATATATATATATATATATATATATATATATATATATATATATATATATTTGTGACTCAGCATATGAAAATTCATATGCAATAATGTGTGTACCAATTAGAGTACCTGTTGCCAAATATCAAACATAATCAACGTTTTTATTTGGTGGAGTTCAATTTTGAACTCTATTTACAGTGAGAGATTCAGGGATGTAATTTCTATGTTTTTGCTCATCTCAAGCATATAGATGAATTACTTAAATGGAAAAGTAGTACGAAGTAGCTATGAAATAGGACTTAATTTTTTACCTCATTTGGAAAATGCTAAAAGGATAATAATGGAATAATAACGTGCAAAATGCTCTATTCTTGATTTACTTTCACCTTCGGGAAGATTTATTTTTCTTTGCGACACTCACCACTATTCCCACCACCCACTGAAACATACTTCACTGATCTTTTTCGTTTCCTTCAATAGGCATTCTTGAAATTACACCTCACCTTCGTTTTATCCGCTGCAAAAACCGCTCTTCGGAATCCTATCCTCTTTTCCTTTCCCATCTGACTTCTCTACAATTTCTCCTTTTCTTTTGCCGTTACGTTATGAGAACAAACTTTCCATTGCCTCTTGTATAAGTCCAATTCTATTTAAGCTGATTTTTCTGTCTTTAATATCCCAACATTCGTTCTCATCCTGACCTAAGCTCTCAAGATATAGTTACTGGAAAAAAAAGGAACATAGGCGACTTTTTGTTCCCTACTACTGTTATTTTCGACAACGTTTTCCTTGATAATAATTTCGTGGTATAAGTTGTTCCATGCATTGAGTAGAAGCAAAATTATGAAGGTTAGAAGAGAAAAGATATTTTTAGATGGGGAAGGTAAAAGTAGACAAAATTGAATTAATTTAATTGAATGACAGTAGAAAGTAAGTTTACAGAGTTTATGAATTATTATGATATAGAGTATAATGGCGTTTAGTAGGTAGAGTGTAAGGCGGTACCTAAGTAACAGTGTATGGCTCCTTCGTAAATGAAAAACGACTGGTAACTCTGATGTACTAATTATCAAAGAATCTCCATAATTTTTGGAGGTTCTCCTTATGATGCATCCCATTTGATTAGAAGGAAGCGAGTAGCAAACAGTGGTAGACGTGTGACCGGGAGGGCTTGAGAATGATAGACTATGGGCCTTCGTAGCAACATACGAAGCGTTGGCGTTCTGGGTAAGAAAATAGCAATAATGGTTACTTCGTACTGCAAGTTCGTGGATTTAATAAATAAATAGACGGGTAATGGAATGAGACATATATATATATATATATATATATATATATATATATATATATATATATATATATACTCATATATACAGAAACATATATAAGGAAAAGGGATAGGAACACGTATAAAGGACGAACACAATAGAGGTGGGGAAGGCGGAATCGAACGGATCTCAAGAGTAAAAATATCTCCTCAACCGGGACTCGAACACCGGATCTTTCCACTTGCCGGGCGGATGCTCTTAACCACTTGAGCTATCGAGGATATGTAATTTACCCTGAGATCCGTTGGTCTTATATGTCGCCAAGCGCCCCGATTCTTTAGCCAAGAGATGGCGTCAGGTTTCACCCACCAAAGGAGAAATGGACAATACACAAGAGGAAAGGACCGTGGTTAGAATTCATACAACATCATACAGGAAAAGAACAGTGCGTTTCGTGGCACGCATAGCCAGAAGAAAGAGATGAGCCACATTGGCCAAATACACATTCAAACACGAAATCCCGCCAAACGGCGAATAAATACTCATATATACAGAAAAATATATAAGGAAAAGGGATAGGAACACGTATAAAGGACGAACACAATAGAGGTGGGGAAGTTTAGGAAAAATTAAAATCGGAATTATCATATCTCAATATTTTTTTCAATTCTAGGAGAGTTTCGGAAATCTCTTTTACGGAGTAAATAGATTAACGTTTATTTATATTAAAAGGATAAAAAAGTCTAACTTTACGGTTAATACACCGATAATTATTTCAACATAGGGTGTCATTGTACAGGTTATATGAAATTTCTATGTTAGAATTTAACTTTGGTAATAGGGTTCTTAGTTGAAACCACGTCAGCATATTAAATATGTGCAAAGGTTTGCTTATTTTATCATTTTATTTTGGATATTCAATTCCATTTTACTATTTTTGGGAAATTTATTTATTTTCATTGGAAATAAAATCCTTTGGAGTAAAGAGTACAGAAATTTGCCATTAGGTATCTACCCTTATTTTGGCTTTACTTAGAACACGCTGCTAGTATGTCTGAAACTTAGGTACTTAAATGCAACTAGTGCTGTTTGTTACCTCAGTTTCTTCCATCATTCGAATAATACAACATTCAAACAATGCATTAAATTTACGGGACATGCAAATAATACATACTATGCATGCCTGCCGTGGAATGGTACCCAAAAAGTCTGATAGTGGATAGTGGGGAAGCGTGTGTATGTGGATACGCTAAGTGAGTGGGTCGTTTGTTGAAACAATATCGCAATTAAGGTGGATAATAACTATTCGCCAGTTTTAACTGCCGATTTTGCAATGCATTGTCCTGGGCCAATTACATGTAGTGTGTTTAATGCGTTTTCTTGTACTGTTCGTTAACTGTTAATGAGTATGGAATGCTAATTCTCTTAGTAATTCGATGTAACTATACCAGTTTGTAATGGTTCCGTATTTACCATTCCTGGACTTGAGTCATTCCAATGTTTTGGAAAGTCTTCACCCAAACAATTATCAACCCATAAAACTGAAGCATAGAATAAGAAATTATGAATTCCATTTTTTGATTTTAAAAGTTAAATGTTGAGAGTATCAATTTTACCTAACTTCATCAGAGAAATGGTCGCTTTTGAGACGATGATTATTGGCGACCTTTTATCACTTATAGATCCTGCTTACTACACACAGTGGAATTGAAGCTCATTTCCCTAATGATATACATATTTTATTCATTATTTATATATGTATGCCTACAACCAATTACACTCACGCACATATTTTCGATATTTCTCTTTTGGGGACGTTCCCATCTTTTATAATTTACCCGTCTCCAATCCCTTTTTTAAGAAAAAAGAGGAAAATAACCATGGAACCATGGATTACAGATGATATGATTAAGAAGTGGAGCTTTAACGGAAATAAATTTATGAAGGCCATGGGGATGTAAAGCAGAGATCAATAAATTCAAGAACAGAAAATCGTTGATTTGGAGAGGGCGTTTGATAGAGTAGATTAAATAGAATTGATTAATATATTACAAAAGATAAAGGCATTACGGGATTGACGACTTAATCTCATTAAATTTAAAAAAAATGCGTAGTAATGCATTTTTGGGAAAGGAGTAATTCCCTTCCATTTAGTTACAAAGTGAAACAAACAGAAATCGCGAGGGTAGATTCCTTTAAATACTTGGGTATAACAATTACCAATGATCTGTCCTGGGGAAAGCACATACGAGAAATATGCGGTCGTGCTAATAAAAAATTGGGATTTGTAAAAAGAGTGCTGGGTAAATGTGACTAAAAGTGAAGTAACGATGTTTTCTTGCCGTAGTCAGGCCCCACCTAGAGTATGCTGCCAGTATATGGGATTCTCAAGAGATAAATTTGATTTCGGAATTAGATCGAGTTCAGCGAAAGGGGGCTAGATTTGTCAAAAATTGTTCTGACCAACGCAGTAGCGTAACTACTTTGCTCTACAATTTAGGCTGGGATTCCCTTACACAGCGGCATTTACAATATAGATTAAACTTATTAAAAACATATAAAGATTGGCCCTTTTCCGATGACATCAAGAACATAATACGAACTCCCAACGTATTACGGGCGGAGGGATCACGGATATAAGATTAGAGAGATAGACTGAAAGACTGACAGGTTTAAATGGTCATTTTTTCCAAAAAAAATAAGAGACCAGAATGCTTGTAATCGAAATCCCCCGCTAGTTGGCTCGACATAATAAGTATTAGCCTACAAGGTAGCGACTGCGCATGGTTATACTAGTATATTTATACATTTTTTTGCAGGTTCCCCCCACCTTTTCCCTTCCATTTGAAAAACCCTAACCCCCTCTTCCCTTACCCTTTTCTCCTGGTGCTGCACCCCCTGTCACCCACCTTTTTGGTGGCTCGCAGGGTACTGATGTAGATGTAGATGATCTCAATCAGTTCGTCTCATAATACTTAATCTGCGTGTGGTGGATGAAGATTTGGCATGGTGCAGTGCTAAGCTTGGGAGTAAGGCAGATTTGGTCACTGCCACTAGTTCTTTTAAATATGAATGAGGGGATAATGGCAGGGGAGGCATGGAAAAGACTAAAGGTAGGGGTAAAGTAGGTGGGTGATCCATAAAATCAATTAAATGCGGATTAACAGGCTTTATTTATCACAGTTGTTGCAATCGTTTATGAGCAAAATAGAAAATCGTTGTGAATCAAGGGGATGAGACTAAACGTAAACAAAACTAAGCTTATAAAGTCTAGGAGAAAGAGTCAGGTTAAATTAAACGTTAAAAGAAGAGGGCAAAGAGAGCTAGAGCAGATTGAGCAGTTCATCTATCTGGGCAGTGTGTTTTAAAAAGATGATCAATGTCGTAGAGGCTTAATATGGATAATTGCGGTGGGCAAAGAAGCTTTCAAAAGGAGTAGGGATTTAATAATGTGAACGCCGACCAAGAATTTTAAGAAAAATTTAGTGATTATGTTAATAAGCAGCGACGTTATGTTCGGCAAAGTTACTTAGTCTTGGAAGCGTAATGATTAGTGAGATGTGGATGGCTGGTGAGATATGGCAATGGAGAGGGATTTAAAGGCTAAATGAACGAAAGGAAGAAAATGATGAAGTACTAGGCATGGTGGGGTATGAGATAGAGTTGTTTGGAAAAATCCTGTAGGGACAGGAAAAGTATATTTGGAGCCTTTGATTGACGGTGGACTTTTGAAGACTTTTTTAAGAGGCAAGCACGCTAAATAAGCAATATTGGAGGAAGAAAATAAAACATATATTTGGCAGAGTGAAGGGAGGTAGAGAGTAATAAAATTTGAAGAAGAGTAAATCGTAGTGTAAAGAGCCAGACTATCTTGTTCTTCGAGGGCAAGAAATTAAGGGATTTATATTTCTGTCCGTTCAAATACTAACTCAAGCGGTGCACTAGATTATAAATAATAATCATGTATTTATAACATTTTCACAGTTAGTCTATAGATTGTGAGTCATCGTATGTTTGTGCAAATGGGCTTATCTGGCCTAGAGTTAAATCTACCTTACATAAGATTTTTTTTGTCCTATAAGTACAGTAAAAAGTACATTGTTATCAAAGATATTTCTTTAATTGCTTAAGTATTCGAATAAAAATCAGTCGGCATCCTTATTTCAACCTCAGCTTTCAAAATTAACGTCCTATTGCCTTTCTTGGACCTACTAAAGTGGACGCGGTGCCCACGTTATCAACCGCATTTGTGCCTCCCATCCCAGTGGACAAATGTTCTCATTAGTGCGAGAATTAAGAGCGGAAGATATTTTGCCTCAGTGGCTCATTAATCTCCTTCGCGACGCTGCCCGGTCGCCCTTCGCACTTTGTGGTTATCCCGCCGTCCGTAACGGGTGCGCGACCGTCTAGGTCCGACTCTCCCCTCTGTGCTCGTCCCCCTCCTCCCCCCTGTCCTTTTCGTCCCTCCATCTGCCCCCGCCACCCATTGCGAATCAATGCCTCGACGCCCCCGCACCCTCCCTCTCACACTATCCCACGTGGCTTGAAGATATTGCCACGCGATCGCAACATCTCATGCCCACCCCGATTGACCGCACACGGGGCTGTGCACGCTCGCCGACCCAAAAAGCCTTCCAGGTGTGGCTCTACCCAGTCCGCCCGCCTGGGGAGGGGACTGCCCGCCCATCCACGTTTCCATTCTCTCTTCCAACATCCCCAGGCTCCCTCTAGAGAGATGGGCGATTCGTGCGAATGAGAATGGAATCGGGCGTAGAAATGGTGGTGCCCACCTGAACTGAGGTTGAATCGAATCATGCATTAGAATTGTAGTCGAAGAAATACTTTATGCTTTTAATGAGTGATTCAAAGGAAAAACTCGATTTTAACTGTGTCCATCGAGTTCCTCATTCTATTCGAACTCTTTTTCCTTGAATAGTTCGGATGTAAGCTGGTTTATGTCAAGAATATGAGACTGAAAATAGTTTCTCCTCTTGAAATGGGCGATGAGTGTGGAGAAAAAATCACTTCAATTTATATCGTCTGATTTTATTCTTTCAAAATTAGTGAAAATTGAGTCGATTCAGTTAAGTTGCAGGTGATCAAAGATAAATAGGACGAAAATGGAATGGGAACCGATAGGATTTATTTAGAGAAAGTAAAGGACAGTATATTTGGGTGGTAATAGGTATACACTCAATTTAAAAAGTAACTATAACATGAATACTCACTCCTTGTTTAACTTAATTCTTGCATTTGCAAAATCTATTGGAATAGAACTGAGTCATACGAGATTTAAAAAAGAAGAAAATTTTCTTTCTATAGGTGAGAGGTTAGATTGAAAGAAATGGTTGCGTTTATTTATACCATGCGAATAAATTCTCTGAAATATTTTATTAAATTAATCGGGGATAGTTAGAATAATTAGTTTAATGAAGAGATTTATTCGAGTGACGCCACATTATTTTATTACCAATAGTGGTGGAAAGATAATTGTTCTTTTTTTGAGGAAATTATTGTTTGATCGATACTCTTTTCTAGTCACTGATGTGAAATTTAAAGAATATTCTGATTTTGGGAAACGTTGAATGATATCATCCATAGCCATTGCGAGTCGAAACGAAGGACCGAATAAATTGACCAGGTTGGGTTGAACGCATTGAATTCAAAATCGGGGGCATCGTTGAACTGTCGGTCTCCGAGGGAATCGAATCGGAAACACTGGGGTCTGCCTCCCTTCCGTTCATCCATGCCGTCCAGCGAACCACGCGCGTCACAGTTGACCTCTGGAACTCGTCTTTTAAAAAGGTGCGAGTGGTGACTTGAGTGTGTTCGGCCATCTCCATAAATCTCCCTCCACCTCCGCTTGCCCCGGGAAGCCCCCTTTGCTCCCCGTTGTCGAGGCTGCATTGTGTGTGTGTGTTTGTTTGCAAATCCCGCCCCGGGCCGTGTCTTTTGCGATTTCTACTTTTAAGCCCGCATAATTGATTCCGTTATTTCGCAGGCGGAGAGTAATGGGACCGCAAGGCCGGGGAAAGTTAAATTAAACGGGACATCTTTTTAAGCCTCGGTGGAAACAAAGAAAAACGGAATGGTCACAGTTTCCTCTTAACAATAATAATAATGTAACTATGATTTTTCCCGTATTCTCGGTTCAAATTTAAAAATAGAGAGAATTTTGACTTCGTTTCAGAATAAACGGAGGTTGAGTTTAATTTAGATACAATTGATGGAAATACAAATAATTGATCATGAAATAAAATTGAATATTTATAATAACTATCTGCTAATATAGTTTGACGAAACTATTTCAGAAATTCTTTTCTTTACGTAAGTACTTAGATATGAAAGAATTGTTAAATGAAATATTATTTCAATGATACTTTTAAGAGTTTATATTTTCATAAGTTTTAAGTAGGAACCGTCTGTTTAGTAACCAATGCGAAATCACTATATTAGCAGATAGTTATTATAAATATTCAATTTTTATTTCATGATCAATTATTTGTATTTCCATCAATTGTATCTAAATTAAACTCAACCTCCGTTTATTCTGAAACGAAGTCAAAATTCTCTCTATTTTTAAATTTGAACCGAGAATACGGGAAAAATCATAGTTACATTATTATTATTGTTAAGAGGAAACTGTGCCCATTACGTTTTTCTTAAAAGCCATCAGGCACGGAAGAGTACTCAGTTTCCTTAGTTCTCTCTACCCTTGAGCAGTCATGTATTTCGCAACTGAATTTGATGATTGCAATTTTTTAAATAAAATAATATAAATATCTCCGCTTTATAATTGCTAACAATGAAGAATCGTTCATTATAAATTGGCTGATTTATTTATAATTTTTCTAGCTAGGGTATACTTTTTCTCAAAGCACTCGCATGCTATTTTTAAGAGCTCTCTTTCTCCCTCCGTGTGTTGACAATTATTCAGGGATAACAGTGGTTTGGACAAGTTCCCTATTTTTTCCCTATGGTGTTTTTATGTAACGAGTTTATGTCAATTTCGTATCACTACTACAAGTGTCATTCAAAAAATACGAACTTTGCAGCACAAGTCTCTTGTAACGCTTTGACATCGTCAAAAAAGCTCATATCCATTGTAAAAATATTACGAGTCTAAGCACCTTCGAAATAATCTGCAGAATATGAAAAACATTCTTACGCTATCGGATCGGCCCTAAAAAATTGAAGTCAACGCTGAATGGAAAGAGCTCTCGAGATTCCATCCGTTTTTCCCCGTACCCAGCCCACGTGCAGCAGCGATTCTCTTTTCGATAGATTTCTCCTTGCTAAGTGCATTTCCTACTGGGCTTCATATTCGCTCGAACCCTACCTCAATTGCGGTGGTAAAAAATATTCTTTTCTTTTTTTTAAGAAAAAAGATGGCTCGGCCCGAGTGTGTTTGCCCACTATTCACCCCTTTCCTACACGTGCACACATTCCGCCTGTTTGTTTTCATGCCTCGAAACTCGGCGATCGCCTGGATGAAGACTTGAAGTAGCCCCTCGTCCCACTCACGAAGTTTTGCCTACCAGCAGGATCCTTATACCTAATCAAAAGTACCAGCCGCGCCTCCACTCATCCAACTACCGCCCCCCCACCCGGCAGTCTTAGCTCTTGTTCGCATCACATCTCTTTAACTGCCTGCCTCCAGTGATCCACACTTCCTTTCCTTGTACTTCTCAATCGATAGCACTTTCACTGCGTTTTTCTTCCCAAGGTGGAATAATACCGGAAAAAACGGAAGGTAGAGAACGCCAAAGGCTTCATCTTAGCATATGGGTTTTATTGCATCTGCTCTCATGGATAGGATTAGGCTCATTGTATTTCCTCATTAACGCGAGTTTGCTTTAAAATGATAATCCCTAATTTTTGCTTAAATTAAATTAATTCAAACTTGTGCATTTACACCACACATGAAAAGTAACAGTGGATACTTGTCTGTTGTTTCGACCAACTTCCTAAGTTTTACAAGCGTATGAAAGGCTCACGGCTGAGGCAATTTTCTTTCGCTTCATCTTATTTATGGCCGAGTAAATTTTCCTTAACTTATAGGAATATAGCGACATCTTTGGCTTACTTAAAATGAATTTAGAATATTTTGATATAGCTGCACCATGCACCTATATGAATAAATTAGGATAGATGTATTCTTTTGCAATTTCCCGACTTCCCAAGTTCTTTCTGAATAAAGATCTTGTTGGAAAACTTAAATATAAGTTTGCACACTGCTATTTTTACTCTTGCGAATTTCACTATCGAATTTTTTTAAATAACCGTAATGGGTGTTTAATAACCGGTCAAAAATAGGATATAGGTAAAACTCAGAATGGTAAATATGTATAATTTACCTGTCGGTGATTTCATTTTTAACCTGCTATTGTCTCCCATTGTACTAGGACAAACTGAATCCTGTCCCTATATGTTAAATAGGCTATCGAGCTATTTTTTTTAAAAAAGCTTGAAATTCCTTTTCGGTACGGAACCTTACTGCACCGTGTACCGAATGTACCATTGCAAGGTTGGTAACTTAAATAAATATACTAACCTTTGGAAAGCATTTGCAGAGACAAGGCTTACTGATATGTCTACTGATATACTGACCGACACGTGTATGTATGTATATATATATATATATATATATATATATATATATATATATATATATATATATATATGTATATATATATATATATATATATGTATATATATATATACATATAGTGTCTATTCTTTTCTATTTGTGTTATGTTGTGTCAGCCCATTATTGTGCCGCTCGTATGAGTTTTTCCGGACAATCGTGGTATATATATATATATATATATATATATATATATACACATATATATAAATATATATATATATATACATGCATATTCACGTACAAATATATAATATGTGCATGTGTTTGTAAATATATGGTAAATATTTGGACCAAAAATTGAAAAGGCCAAAATAACATACAAATTTTATGAAAAACTTTCTTCTTATACCTTAAATTTAGCTTATCCTGACAAAATAACCATTACTGTTATTTTCTGAATGCTAAATATTGTTTACAGCAGTACCAGGCACGATAGAGAAGGTTCTAATTAACTTTGATACCGTCTCCTTAACTCGATTAAATCCAATCCCCGCAGCAACTTTAATCTTTGATGGATTCAAGCCCCCGAGCTTCCAGTCATCCGCCTATTGGAGTACTCACGGTAGCACGCATTCAGAAAATAGTTTGTAAATAGTATGCGGAATACAAAGCTAATTCCCAATTCGGTTCGTGATACTTAAAAATACTAGGAGACCCGAGTAATGAAATGATGTGATGCTTTCGGCTGTTACTTGGCAAAAGCACATTCATTAATGTCCATTAGTGAGCATGGAGAGTAAAGAATGACTAGCTATAAGGAACTAGTCTTAAATCTAATTTTAAATGAAGAATAGTACCAAAATTGAAAATTGCTTAGTTCTATTTACGGTGAGTGTTATCTCATTTCCACGAGGGGTTTTTCGTTAATACTATAAGTGACTCTCGACGCTCCTTGACAAGTCACGAGGTACCTGCCCTCGCCTTCCGTACTCAACTTAAGTAATGAACTTGATTTCATCTCTTCTTCAACATTCGTAATCTTTGTGTCTTTCTTTTTTTTCGTATTTGATTTTTCCACTTGTCATCCCCCAGTTACACTATCCCATGCTTCATGAAGAGCCTATGAGGAATAAAACAAACGAACATTTCCCAGTAAAATAAATTTGTTCTAATAATGACATAATAATATTTAACGTATATTCTTTTCATCGTTTGGAACTAGAGTAATTACTCTGCCATTTTTAATTTTCATATTTAGACACGTCGGCCAAAATTGGTTATATCGATTAAATGAATTATGATTTGTTAAATGGGTGAGTCATTGATGGTGTAACAGTAAGGTTCTGAAATATAGGTTGAATTTCTGGCCTTCTCAAAGCTTAAAATTTATTTTCTAGTCCTTCAACATGGTTTTAATTTTATTAAAGCAATCTTAAGTGGAATCTAAAATATTAAAAACTATTTATAACTTGTGAGTCAGACTTCGTTATGGTTGAAGCAGATTTAATATACTAGATTTTTAAGCATGACTAAAATGCATTAATTTTTGAATGGACTTTCAGTTAGAATGAGTGAGTACTTGAAAAACTGCACTCATCTAAATCTAATGATTTTATCCTCTCGCCACATTTCCAATTATTGAAAAATTGAGAATGAGGTGACGGGATTGCAGAGCGTTGCAAAAAAAGTATATGGAGCTTTTTCGCTTCCTCAGTTTGAATACTGAGCTGTATAATCCCTGATCAAACTCAGAGGTGCCAGCAACAGAAACATGCAATGCATTTTGAACCTGATGACGACGTTTGATTTGACACACCCATTTGAAGAGCTCCAGCATTACGTCAATGCTTGTGTACATAATGACGACACTGCCTTCCCTGCTGTAATGTAGCGCATCGAAGTATCCAAATGAAGTAGTTATCTCCTCTCACCGCGATTGGGAAATTACACCAGTCCATTCATATAAATCCCGCGATTTTATACGCCGGACTTTGCCGAACACCGCTTATATTCTCTCTCTCGCCGACTTTCCGCGTTACCTTACCTCTCCCACCGGCTCTCTCGTCCTCCGTTTCCCGCCCTCCACCTACTCATCCGCTTTCCACCTCCTCTCTCTTTCTCTCTCTCTCTCTCCCACTCCTTCCCTCCACCCCTTTTGCCTCATCCACATCCTCCGCGTCAGCATAACTCCGGCAGCGCACTAAGTCTGCCAACGCGCGCAAGGGTCGGGGAGCGAGCCGAGCGGAGTGAGTGCCTGGAAGGGTAAAGGGTGTAAGAGAGGAGGGACGGGTGTGCGGGGAAGGTGGGAAAGGGGCGAGTGGGTGGTGTGAGCGGGTGGGATATGGAGGAGGGAGGGGCTGAGAGAGGAGGATCCGGAGGGCGGTGGCTGCGCCCTTCCTCCACCCCTCCGCTAGAGGGCGCCCACTAGTTGGGGGATCGATGACGCAATAGGGGGCGAGTGTGAGACAGGCTGAGGGAGAGGGTGGAGAGGGGAGAGGAGTGTTACTTCCCCTCTTGGTTCCCCTCCCACGCGTCCACCCCTCCAACATGCGTTCCCATTCCTAACCTCGAGCTTCCCCTCACCAAGCGCCCACGCATCTCCCTCATTCCCCCGCTCTATCCCCACCTTTCTCTCCCTCTCTCTTTCGACACTTCTTCTTTAACCCCGGGGAGTAGAGGAGGAGGGAAGGAGATCCCAGACTCCTGCGCTCGACCAGTTTGTGCAGTTCGGAGGCGCTCCGGGGGGTGTGGAGTTTGCGAGGAGCCCTGTCTTCCCCAATGAGTTAATATGTTGACACCTCCACCATTCAATTTTCTGTGACTGTTGTCATCGCGCGTAGATAGGGGGGCCCGGTGATCGCGTGAGGTTAGGCATGGCATGAACGCAGGGTGATCTGGTAGTTGGCTGGCCGTATTGTTCAAGGAGCATCGCCTTCTTGGTTCATATAAGTTCCTGAATGGAAGGGCAATAGCTGCCCAAGAGAGACGCGTCTTACCGGCTGTCGTTTTCAAAGTAATTAAAAGATGGATTCCTCCGAGTTGCCCCCATGTTTTTTCTTTTGATTTGTTTTGAGAGATAATTGTGGTGATGTTACACGAGTGTCAATTAGTAGCTTCTTCGCTGAGCTATACACAGAAGAGGTAAATTTAAAAAAAATATAGCATTTTTGGCGGAACATATTTTTGTTAGTGAAAACAGAAATTCCATAAAGGTTGAAAAACATAATACATGATATTTCCACAAATAATGAAACAGTCTTTAACGTGCTCCGCCTTTCAGATTTTCCACAAAGCTAGAGTAATGATGTAATTAAAAAATAAACTGTAAAACGCCTTAATACGTAGCTCTTAATGTTTTCGGTTGTTTGACTCCTGTTTACGGTAGTCATGTTTTATGCAATAAAATTAAAGGTTTTTCTTCATATTTAATATTGTAAAACAAGGTTTTGATGAACAGGTTCAATTAATTAACTTGCTCAAATGGTAGAATTTCTCTTTCCACATAATGTTAGCGCATTATTGGGAAATGGTTAATGCATGCATGCGAGGTATCGAGGTATTAACCAAGACATAAGAGATTCTAAAATGTTGTGCAATATATTAAACTTACGCTTCTTTTCCAAGTTACATTCTTTCATTAAGTCTGTGGATGATCGGAATAGTGGGGTGGCTAACTTATGGACTTCCCATCCAAGGGGCTCGGGTTTGAATCCTACGGATATTTTTCAGTTGTATCCCGATCTCTACTTCAGTTGCTTTGTGGAGAGCACTTCAAGTGAGTACGCCGTCCGTCGGATGGGACGTTAGACTGCGGACCCCGATGCGTCTTTTGTAAGGAGTAGGCTAATGCCGTCGCCGGGTTACTCTTCACCCTTCCTCCTTTTTCATCCAACCCTAAGATGCAAATGACTCCTATGAATGTTCCTCCCCCTGATAATTACTACAACTTGAATAACCTCGGGATCGGGATTGTGCGGTGGCTAACGTACAGGCTATCCACCGAGAGGGTCCGGGTTAAAATCCTGGGGACAAAAATATTTTTCAATGGTGCCCTTACCCCTACTTGAGGTGCTTTGTGGAGAACACTTAGAATGAGTACGACGTCCGTCGGATAGGACGTTAAACTGCGGACCTCTTGGCGCCTTTTGACAAGTTTTAGGCTTATTCCCACACCTGTCTACTCTCCACCCTACCTTTCCCAACCTTCCCTAATGGCGCGAATGATCTTAGCTGTCAATCGCCTCCCATGAAAACGTCTGCTACTTGAATAATCTCTAACAATTTCCGGAATGCTATTCCACAATTTAGCTTAAGACGTTTTAACCTAGGTATTTTGTACTATTTCTATGAGCTGAATACTCTGGTAATGCATTACATTAGAAGATTAATAATTTAAAATAATGAGGTTTCCCTGTTCCATCCACTCACCATCAACAAATTTTAAGGTTAATTTGACGGTAACGTTCGGGCTAACCTCAGTAGCGTATGATCTCCACCCATTCAGTTTGAAAGTGAGCACCTTCTATGTCTCACTTTCAGTTTTCGAGAAAGTTCTCGTACCCAGAAAATCTATAAGTTTGAGTTTCATTTTTGTGGCTAAAGACGTTACTAATCGAGTGGAACAAAGGAATCTGCGTCCCACACAAGAATTTTATACCCTCTATGCTACCGCTTCCTAATTATCCAGGTTCCAAAATAAGTCCTTTGTTAACCATTGCATTGTGTCCTACTTGTTTCTCTCCTTTGAAGTCCCACACGAAATCCTTAAATTCTCTATTAAAATTCACTGCAAGTACACATTTACATTTGAAACAAAAATTAGAGTAACTACCGAGCAATTTTCTAGATTTATCCGGTTTGGGGCGGTCGTTTGTGAATGTATTTGGGACCGTATGTGAGTGCATACCCCAGCGTGTGTGAGAGAAATCAATTTTTTCCTCAGATTTTGTATTCAAATTATAAAGTCAGTGCGTATGTGCGCCAAATATAGTCCGGAGAACGCTAGGAAAGTTTTAATAATGAGATCGAGAAGGGAAGGAAGGAGGTACGTAGGAAAATACGTCTGGCTCTGTAACTTCATGAACGCGACAAAAAGCTCCCTTTGTGACTACTAATCAATCTTCACAATATCTTGATATTTTAACACTTCCTTTTAAAATGCTGGAGGTTTTTCATGAACATGAACGTGTCCTTTTGTCACTCATTTAAAAAACTTTGAATCCTCTTCTAGACTCTAGATTTTTAGTACTGTGTAAATAATAGGTTTACTTATTTAATTTTGTCCACGTAAGTGCTCTTCTCTGTAACGGATATTTAATGGAATTTTTTGAGTTTTTGCAATGGTATTCCTGTTAATAGCATGAATTATTTTTGATTTTCGTGGCTGCATTGTTCATAAGAATAAAACATAGTTCGCCAAAACACGCGTTGATGATTTTTCATTTTATTGGATTTTATTATTAGGCATAGATTATTTGAAGGACAGTTACTGACCTTGTTAGTCGCTGTTCTCCAGGGACCGTCCTAAGTTTTGAACTAGTTAACATGGTGGGATCGTGGTGTGAGGCGATGAGAGGATGATTAAAAAATTCATAAGTGTAGCTAAATTATTTTTTCCACCATCCTTGCCCCTTGGAATATCCCCATCTTCATCCAAGCTATGTGAATTTCAAGAAACAAATCCATGAACTTTTCGGCAGTATGGGTATAGGACTGGGCAATTTTTTTCGCGAATGACTTTCATACTCCCGCACCGGTGAGCTAAGCGTAAGATGAGTTCTACCGTGGAAGTTCTTACCAAACTTTCGATTGTATAGTCTGGTTTTTAAGAAATATGGAAGAAGCTACATAAGTCAAACTAAGTGATTAGATAGAAATACTCTACATGCACTACAGAATGTTATTTCAATATGAGTGTAACGGAATCAAGACAAACCGACTAAAGTAGGCTAAATTTAGTAAAGTAAGTAAGGCTAAATTAGTGGTTGAAATACAGTAGAAATTCGTAAATGGGTAAGAACTACGCGGCAGTAAGGCGAAAGAGTGTTCCGTTGCGAGATATTGAGGACAATGTTATTGGTCCCAGATTGTTTGCAGAAGAAATCAAATTTTAAAATAACATTTTTAACCCACGAAACCCTGAGCTATGATCCCCTCTGCTGATAACCGATGGTGTTTGTATTACATTTTTCACGTAACCTGAGAAAATGCCTGCTACAAATTTACATGGGTATTTAATCATAACAATTGTAACATCCGGTTTGTTTGTAATATGATATACTGTTCACATGCTAAAGTACCTTTGAAAATTAGTTTATCATAAAAAATGTTTCAAAATCAAACTCACCTTTTCAACACCCTATTCGATTCTAAAATATCAATCTGGCCATCTGCATTGTCGTAGCTTCCCTTAAACGATCAAAAGTCTGTCAAGTCTTTTAAATCATTTACCGTTTTCAGCATAAAGCCAATGCAACATAAATTTTAATCTGAATATCAGAAAGTTATATTGGATTCCCTTCAACTACGCTTTATTACAGTTAGTATTTCAACCAGAAGTTCATGTTGTCGGTATATATATATATACATACATACATACGAGGGTCATCCGGAAAGTAGTACCCGTTCGTGAAATAAAGACACAAAAGTAAATATTAACAAACATAAAAAATTTTATTTGAAAGAGGATATTTTAAACTACTTCTCAACATAATCTCCAAGCAAATTAAGGCATTTGTTATAACGTGTGACAAGTTTCTGTATTCCTGCTGCATAGTCCTTCGCCGCCAGCTCATTGAGATACGCGAGGGACCCATCTTGCACAAATTTTTGCATAATGCAGATGGTGTTTAACAATTTCATGAACAATTGTTCGAGAAACATTGGGAAAATGCTCACAGATGTCATCAATTGTGACGCGCCGATCGTTCCTCACGAATTCGTCAACTGAGCTCACCAGTTGGTCTGTAATGACAGACGGTCTCTCCGAACGCTCATCGTCGTGTGTGTTCCCCCTCCCCATGTTGAAGTTGCGACACCACCGCCGAACAGACTACTCGTCCATTACATTGTCTCCATACACCTCCTTTAATTGGCGATGAATATCACATGGGCGAACGTTTCTTGCATTGAGGAATTTAATCACTGCCCTCACTTCACAACTGGCGGCGTTCTCAATTTTTTTAAACATTGTAAACAATCACAGAAACAACACAGGCAATGCTAGCGTCACGCAACTTGGCTCAGAGAAGGCAGACAAGCCACTGAAGCTATCTGACCTCGTCCAGCGGCTACTCGCGTCGTCAGCACTTCATGCGGCACGAACGGGTACTACTTTCCGGATGACCCTTGTATGTATGTATATATATATATACACAAGTATATACCGACAACATGAACTTCTGGTTAAAATACTAACTATAATCAAGCGTAGTTGAAGGGAATCCAATATAACTTTCTGATATTCAGGTTGAAAATATGTGTTGGAAGAGTTAACCCACTACTAAAATCGACGGCGTATGAAATTCACACATCAAGGTAGGGGGGCCAGTTCCTTTCCCTGTGCCGGTTATGGTTTCCCAGGAAGATCTGGTAGCTTCTGGTGCCCAGAGACTTGCCCAGAAATCGAACTCGGGACCCTCCGGTCAGTAGTCCAACGCTCTACCCCAAGGTCATTGATGATTAATTTTTCTATCAAAATGATCATTTTTTTATCAAATAGTTTTTTACTAAATTTTATTTTAATTATTAACACTATAGTATTTTTAAGTTGTATAATTATGATATCAGACTAACGGGATCTTTTTTAACTGATGTGAAAACTATTAAACATAACATAATCAGTTGGCCTTCTGGAAATTACAAGATAATCGTTAATAACTTTAACTCATGTATGGAGAGTTGTCATCTATTAGTGATAATTAATATATCATAGTCACTAGCGTGATATTTGAAGATGTATTCAAATGAAAAAGATTTAATTTCAAAGAATTAATTTGTATTAGAGCCATCATATTGAATGAAATCATATTTAGCCAGATTGGCTGGTTGAAATCCGTTGGTTGATACCCGAATCTGACTAGGCATAAAGCCGTTACATTATACGTTTCAGTATTTGTGTGCTTTGATGCAGATGTTTTGGGCACGTAATTAACTCAGAAGAGTTGCGGGAAGCGTTACAGTTCCCAAAAGAATTTTTGCCTAAAATTTTAGCATTGAAATAATGAATTTTAAATCAATAATTGCATAAACAAATCGGCCAAGTATTTTTTCATGATGACAATATTGAGTGCCTAGTTATTCTCTACTATCTCTTTAAGCCATAGAATTGGGGAAGAAATATCTGATTGTGAATAGACAGTATTTAATTTTGGCTCTTTATTGTGAAAGTTTTTCACATTATATACGAGGGTCATCCGGAAAGTAGTACCCGTTCGTGCCGCATGAAGTGCTGACGACGCGAGTAGCCGCTGGACGAGGTCAGATAGCTTCAGTGGCTTGTCTGCCTTCTCTGAGCCAAGTTGCGTGACGCTAGCATTGCCTGTGTTGTTTCTGTGATTGTTTACAATGTTTAAAAAAATTGAGAACGCCGCCAGTTGTGAAGTGAGGGCAGTGATTAAATTCCTCAATGCAAGAAACGTTCGCCCATGTGATATTCATCGCCAATTAAAGGAGGTGTATGGAGACAATGTAATGGACGAGTAGTCTGTTCGGCGGTGGTGTCGCAACTTCAACATGGGGAGGGGGAACACACACGACGATGAGCGTTCGGAGAGACCGTCTGTCATTACAGACCAACTGGTGAGCTCAGTTGACGAATTCGTGAGGAACGATCGGCGCGTCACAATTGATGACATCTGTGAGCATTTTCCCAATGTTTCTCGAACAATTGTTCATGAAATTGTTAAACACCATCTGCATTATGCAAAAATTTGTGCAAGATGGGTCCCTCGCGTATCTCAATGAGCTGGCGGCGAAGGACTATGCAGCAGGAATACAGAAACTTGTCACACGTTATGACAAATGCCTTAATTTGCTTGGAGATTATGTTGAGAAGTAGTTTAAAGTATCCTCTTTCAAATAAAATTTTTTATGTTTGTTAATATTTACTTTTGTGTCTTTATTTCACGAACGGGTACTACTTTCCGGATGACCCTCGTATATTTCTAAAAAAATATGAATGGTCCGAGTATTATTTCTTTACTTTCATCGGTTTTATGGGTGCATTATTCTATCGTAATGGGTTTTCCTGCTTATCATACAAAGTGGCTGTCCATGCTACCCTTATCTATTCTTGAAAATATTACTGGAAACCGTTCAGGGTGTCCATATTTTGTCGGAGTGTTATTTCAAATAATCCTTTTCACAACCTTAAATGAGCAATAATTTTCACGCCAATCAGGTTTTAATAACCCTTTTCATTGTTTTCATTTTAAATGATTGCATGTTAGCTTATGTGTAAGTACGCTAAAATTATATCAAATGCCCTGCGTTTTCCTTCCTAAGTCTCTGAATATTAATCTCTTTACTTTACGGAAGCAATGTTTACTGAACTTATTTTTTGCGTTACTCTTATTTCCGCCATCATCACCGCCAAGAAATCGCAAACAAAACGATGCATGCATAGAGTTAAATACTATATTATACTTATTTTTCAATTAAGTTAGTAATTTAAATTGAAATGAATAGATAATCAGCCAAAATATTTTTAAACTATCGATCTTATTCCTTTGTTGCTTATTTGTGCACTTCATAATAGCCTAAATTATTTAACTTTACTGCTTTTGCTATTTTGCTTAAGCAGGCAAAATGATCGACATGAACTGCATTTTATATTGTTTTATTCTTCCTCGTACAATACGAGGTACAATCGTAAATGTATCATTTCATCCTGCCAGAAGCATTTTTAGGTTAACCACAAATAGTAATAACGTATTAACTTGATTTTATTGCCTCCTAAATTGAATACATCGAACGCATTGTCTATGCGCAGCAAGATTTTCCCATTAAAATTACGGTCACAAAAATACTCCCATGCTACCTTTTTAATAAAGTCCATTATTCTGTCTGTCAAAATGGCTCCATCAATTTGCATCGCTGGTGAAATTTAATTCTATTAGCTTCCACGTCGTTTAACTATGCGTCGATCCTCATCGTTCGTTTCTACGCAATTCCTGATGGAATTCGCTCACTTAAAAAAAGGCGCATTCTGACTAGCAATTTTCCTTCCTAGAGACTGAGTGCATGACTGGGGCAAGTAATCACAATTAAATGGCGGGACACAGGGGCTTCGAATATTTAACTGCATTCCCGCGCAGAGGCATCGGTAGCTCCCCGGCGCGCGGGCTGTCGCTTCCCCTCGTACAGAATTTCACATTTTCAGGGTGCCTTTTTAACACTTTTGTTTCAAGCGCTCTTCCCATCCCCTCTCCATCCCACCATTTCATCCAACCCTTCTACATCCCAACTCCCGTCCCCGAAATTTCCGAATTGCAAGCGACCGCGGCTACGCTGTTCAGTGTAATCTTATTTGGCGCGCGGTCCGCGATCGGGAATTTGGGACACACGAGCGAACGGGAGGGATAGGGAGACCGTGTGCTTGTGCATGTCCGTGTGTGTGTGTATGTGTGTGAGCTAAAGGAGAGGGAGAAGGGATGGAGGATGGAAAGTTCCTGGGAAACAATTTATGCTTTTCTCCAGCTACGTAAAAGCACCGAGCCGCTCGCCCTCGTTCTATCTCCGTAAAAGTACACACATCCACTCATTCAGTCACAAACGCCGCAATCCATTCTCCTTTTTCCCCCTTAATTCTTTTTTTCTGTAAATTTAAAGCTGTCTATTTGCTCTGTATTTTTTTCTGTTCCTTTTTCCCCTTACAGTCCACCTGCATTTCTGGCACTGCAAACTGAGTCGCGTTGTCCACTCTAGCGTTTAGAAGGAACCTATCAGAGGCTCATTTGAAATGGAGAGCAGAATCGAGTACGACAGAAAGGGTCACAAATTAATTCAAAAAAATAAGTATATTTTTGTTGCTATTTTGTTTCCGCTGCGGAGAATATCCCCAGAGCAGGCAAGGGCCGAAGGGAATGTCGTTTGGAATGCATTCATATATTCTTTTGCGCATATCTTAATGGTTAATGGGCCGTGATCTGCTTCCTTCTCTTTCTTTGGACGATACAGTTTTGAGCGACCGGGGCACGTAAATTTAACGCTTTAAACTGATCCTGGAAAATTTTATGAAAACCTTTCATCTTTCCTACAGTATGATTTTCTCCCATTGCTCTTTTTAAATACGTATTTTGAGTGAGTTATAAGAGTTAGAGCATCTTTCACAAAGGCATTCGTGAATTTGGATGCTAGAAGTTCTGTATGTTGTATGCTCCCCCGCCACACGCCCTTGCGGCGGCTTGCGGGGTATTATGTAGATGTATGTAATAGACATTGTATATTTAAGAAGCGATAAACATGTTGATTTTAATTGAATTTAGGCGGCGTATTGATGAAATGTTTACGTAGAGAAAGAAAATAGACCATAAAATGTTGAATATCAGTATCTTAATGAAGTCAAGAAAGTGGATATTTTGAAAAAAACGCATTACTTAAATTAGCCAACTCAAAATTCTACCTGCAGCATGAGAATATTTTCTGATTCATTGCATTTAACTCTGACGTAAAGTGCCAGAAATTTGCTTTTCATTTTCGATTTGATCCAAACTTGCTAGCTTTTCTCTATTATAGTCAAGGGCATATTTATATCTTGTTTTTTAAAGTCAATTCCGATGGCTCTTTCTCTCTATCTTCTGTATCGATGGTATTTCTTTATGATTAAGCACAATAAATATTGGTGGAAAAAATATGTCTAATTTCTATTTTTATTCTCTTGCACTGTTAAAAAAGCTAATAGGAACGAGCCATTAATTTCACAGGTAATCGGCATTGATCCGTTAATAGTAGTACCTTGTTGGATAAATTATCTTGTATTTGGAGAATTAATATTTAATTAATTATTATTTTGTATAATGTTTTCAATGGCCAACCATTATCAACCAATGTCTGCGTATGCCTTTAAAAACAGTTAAAGAGAAAATATTCCCAGTGTGTCAAGATTAGAGGTACTTTTAAACATTTAATTTAATTGTTATCATTTCCCTACGTCTTTCAGAATAAAATTATTTACATAATGACCTAAACTAAATAATTTTTAAAAATTCCTAGTTTGAAGCATGGCTCTTTGGATGAATATTGAAGCTCAAAACTTGAAATTATTCTTAAAAATTAATTTGTAAAGGAAAAATCTTTGAAGCAAAATATAATCAAAACTATAAACAATTTATCATAAGCGTTCAGCTCTAATAAGGATGTTTATTTTCAATGCATAGATTTTTTAATGCAGACCGAAGTTATCATGTATTCTGAGTAATCAATTTGGTCCGACTTTGTCCTGGTTAAACTACTATTAGAGATGCTTATAAAAAATTTTAGGCTTTTAGATAGGGTCATCTCACTTAAAGTAAAATCAATTCATTCAGCTCAGAGAAAAAAATTGCAATTTTATCTGTATGAGATGCAAGGTAATTGGCCATGCCAGCATAAAATAAAGTAGACGAGGAAACTTATTTTGTCATGTGCTGTTTGATGAGGCTTTTTGGAATCTCAGGAATAAACAAAACTTGATTGAAAGGTGTGGAACTGAATTTTTTGAACGATATTCCATGGTTTTAGTGAAAAATTTTCCTGAATAAATTCAAAGGAGAGAGAGTGGTGAAATATGGTAATGATCAGAAGGAGAAAACTTGATTTAAGTTTCGCTGATCAATCCAAGTATTAAAGATTTCCCTTACGGTAAAGAAAGGAAAATATAGGATGGAAAAAATTATCATTAGCATAATTAGCAATATACGAAAACTGGGGCATCGTTTTTGGAGATTCAATAAATATAATTAAGGGTAACAGCTTTCGTTACCGCCTCCTTTTTTTATTTTCCTAACTGGCGTTTGTACGAAAGCAGATGAGTTCTACTAATTAGCCAATCTGCATGAAAGACTATTCAAATTCCTTGAAATGAAATGCGAAGTTACGTAAAACAGAATACTTAATATGAGTGTCTGCGTAGTATGTACATCATTAAAGAACTTCGCATAGTAGAAGAGCAAAGATTTGCGTATCCCGATATCAGTATCTCTTGATAACAACGAGAGGTATGGAAAAAGGAACTAGAAGAGAAAATAAACTTCCACCTTATTAGTCAGCTATGAATAGGTAATTAATATTTTTCGTAAGCTTGATGTAATTTAGAATGCTTTTGAAACAAAATTTATCTATGTTAAAATATTATTTTGCTTTACTAATGGCATAGATAATAAAACGGCGTCTGGGAAATAATTTGATACTCGGTTACTTCACGTCACTTAGGTACTTCAGTATGGGAGGTGTCAAATATATTGCATATGATCGGCTGATGTATTTTATTATTATTGTTATTTTTGTAAATGCAATAGTTTTAAGTCGACCAATTGGTCGTATGGTAACATTAAGAGGCAAAAAATATAATACGAATATTAATCGTATAGGAAATAAAAAATATATAATAAAAGGTATTTTATTTCTTGTACTAACCATTTTCCTTCACAGTAAACGTTTTGGTGAGCGATATCGGATTTCATTCGGTCAGAGATTCTGAGCAACGTCCGATTCTCTGAACGTTTTGAAGAATTATACCCTGACGCAGAATTTGCCTATCTTCCATTGCAGAGGCCAGCTTTAAATGTTCCACCCTACCTTGTAGACGTACCCGAAAGCAGGCTTACTCTTTTTACCTCTTATTTCACTCCTCTATGTTTCATGCATATTCATTAGTCACCGTGAAACTATATTGCATCTTATTCGTAAGATTCTGTGAAATATTTAGCTCATATCGTAGATGATCAATTGTTCCCATTCACTGATCTGCGAGACGAAGCTATCAGAATCCATTTATTCTTTGACTAGGTGTTTACGGAAGTAGTGTTAAGATATACTCAGTCATGTTCTAAATACTTTAGTTAGTTTCTTAGTAATTAGATTTGTTTATACGTTTTGGTGCTCAATTTTAAATTTGCAGATACTTCGAAGTTTTAAAAATTGCGGAACATTTTAAGGGTGCAGCTAATCTCAGAATTTAAGATAATTCAATCAGTTATCAGAAAAAAAATTGCCGCACAAATTATTGAATAGTAAAACTTGTGAATTTCTGGTTATAAAAGAGCAAATCATGTACATTTTTAATAGCTAGTTTTTTAATGAACCATGAAATGAACTATATTATTGCTATTACTGCTTATAAACCTAGGCATAGGAACAAAGTTTTAAAGGTATGAGGCACAGGTACAAGAATTAGGTAGCATTAAGTAGTCAAAAAATTTTATAAGTATTTATTTTCCAATTAAAATTATATGCTATTTCCTAACCCAATCCCTGCTAAATTGATTGCCCAATGTCACCTTGAAGTCACTGTCTAAAATTAACATTGCAATAACCCATTCATCTTCACATGCATCCCATTAATATTAGTGTCGCCTAAAAGAGTTTTTCGCTAAATATCTTCGTAATATTATCTCTTGAATTAAAAAATTCAATATTTGGTTACCTCCACTTCATATTATCAATGCCCATTTTTAAAGTTTTTCTCCACAACTTTCACTCTTCTCCTGCTATGTCCTAGTACGCTTCATAATTCTTATTTAGCACAATTATTTCTTCTACATTCTCAACAGTAAAAACAATATATTTTTTCTTTAAAAGTAAATTTTCGCAAATCATCTTACGCAAGTTTCCCTAAGTCTTCATTGATATTTTTTATTTAAACTACGAGTACATAAAAACTCTCTCTTTACACAGTCCATTTTTCAGGTATTTATTTTCCAATTAAAATGTTCAACTAGTTCCCTTAATACCTAAAAATGATTGCCCAAAGTCAATAATGTCATCGTCCTACTCCTGAGTTTTATGTCTACGTTTCTTTTTCAAAGATTATTATTATTATTTTATTTTCTAAAGATTTATACCCTCCCATGAACTGTAACGTTGACGTGGTGGAAGGGCTGAAGCGTTCCAACGACTCCTAGAGCTGTGGTGGCGGAACAATGCTAATTGCTCCTGGTAGGGTCACCCATGCCAGATGGAACAAAGGTTAGGAGCCAGCCAAAAGGTAGACCGCGCAGAGTCTGTTCCAGTGAGGCGGCTGTAAAAGCGTCTGGCCAAGTAGAGCAGCAATTGAGTGGTAGTCACATTAAAAACACTATTGAGGAAGAAACCGGGAAACCACCTCCATTATCATTCCCGATGACATAATGATTGACATTATAGAGAATTCGAGTCCTGCCAACTATGGGACTCGATCCAATCGGTTGTGTGTGGGAGATCGCCCAGCAGTGGGAGAGGCAAGGCTTCCGCGGTCGTCATCTCACGAAACCCTTGCATAGAAAAACCCACAACAGCGGAACAGAAGACGCAGAAAAAGAATACCATATTAGTAATAAAAGAAACTTAAATGTTACGACAATATTGATGAGAAGAAAGTTAGAGAATATTGAGCGAGAGATGTAAAGAGAAAATTATATATTTTAGGTTTATTCGAGGTGAGAACGACGGATATCGAAGTCTAATGGAGTGATGGTTATAGGGTAATATACAGCTAAGGAGATGAGAGCCAAAGAGGGTTGCCATAAAATTGAAAATAGAGGTAGAAGGAAGCATGGTGAGCATAGAACAAGCAACGGATAGAATATTACTAAGAGAGATAAAAGCAGAACCGACGAACTCGGTTATTATTCAGGTATACAGGCTACCGATCAACCATACGGAGGAAGAGGTCGATAGGATATACGATCAGTTAGAGGACATAATTGCGTGTCTTCCTGCAGAGTAACATTTAATAGTAATGGGGGATTGGAATGCGACGACAGATTAAGAAAGAGATGGTGATGAGGTGGGGGACTACGGTTTAGGTACGAGGCATTACCGTGGGGAGAAAGCAGTTGAGTTCTGCAGGAGACAGGCGTTAGTCATATCCAACACTTGGTTTAGACACCACAACAGATGCAGGTATGCATGGAAAATGCCAGGTGATTCAGAAAGGTATCAGCTAGATTATATTCTGGTTAGACATAGGTTTAAGAACAGTGTGATAAAGTCGCACTCTGGGAGCGGATGCGGACTCTGACCACAATTTAGTTGTTTTGAAATGTAGCGTCCGTTTCAAAAAGATAAGGCAGTGGCGGCGGGATAGGAAATAGAATGTAGAAGCGTAAAATGGATTGACAAGGAAGGAGTACCAACAGGCTTTAGAGAAACGCGTGGATGACGGTAAAGAGCTAATGACTATCGAAGAAAAATGGGAATGAATCGAGAAAGGGTTATCAAAAGCGGCAAAAGACACTATAGGAACCGTTATCAGAAAAGGGACCAGGAAACCGTGGATGACGGATGAGATGATTGAAAATATGGATGAGAGAAGAACATGGAAGATTGCAAACACAGAGTTTCGCAAAATGAAGTACAAAGAGTTGAATAATAAATTGACGCGGGCAACAAATAAAGCAAAAGAAGCATGGTGGAAGACGCAATGCAAGGACATGTAGATTTTGGAGGAGAAGGGCGAAATTGGTGCTCCATACAGCAAGGTTAAATCACTATCGGGAAGTAAGAAGAGAACATCAGTGGTAACAGCTAGAGATAATTCGAGTAAGATACTAGTGGAGCTAAAATTCCAAGAGAGATGGAAAAATATGTAAAGACCTTTGGCGAAAAATGTGAAGCGTAAAAAGAGAAGATGACGTAGAGGGAGATGGCTTAGGTCCAGGCATTATCGACAATGAGATAGAAAGGGCATTACGGGAGATGAAATCAAATAAGGCCGAAGGGGTAGGCTAAATTTATGTGGAACTACTAAAAGGTTTAGGAAATTGTGGTAGGAGGAGTCTATATGGACGTATTCGTAGTATCTTTGAGGAAGGAATCCGGCCGGAAGTCTTTGTTAGATCAGTTTTACACATATTCCGAGAAAGAGTAAGGCCATATCATGTGAGTTCTACAGAAAAAAAGTTTGATTTCCCGTGTAGCTGTTGTGGTTCTCAGAATCATCAATAAAAGGATGAAGGGCAGGGCAAATGTTTATTGAGGGGATTTTCAGTTTGGGTTTATGATGGCGATATGCACGCGCGATGCCATTGAAATAATGAGATCAATAATTGAGATCACTAATATAGAATACAATTAAGACATTTTTGCCTGTTTCGTAGATTCGAAATGGCATTTGATAGCGTTAATTGGAAAAAACTAATTAGTGTATAGCAAAAAATAGGAATAGATTGGAGAGATAGGCGGCTAATCCGCAACCTGCACGTCTAAGACTGCTCAGGGGCGAGAGCGGGACGGAAAGATTGGATGGGCAGTGTTAGGAAGAGGTGTAAGGCCGGGTTGCCCATTATCACCGGTGCTGTTCAATATAAATGTGGAGGAAATGATTAAAGAGCGTGGGAAGAACTGAAGGTAAGATGAAAGTTGGAGAGGAATTTATAAAATCAGTTATGCTTGCTAGTGACCAAGCTCTACTTTTTCAATCACTCATGCGGTTGGAAGCATTGCTGAGTGAATTGGAATCTCAGTGAGATAGATATGAGATAAGGATCAATGACATAAAACAAAGGTGATAAGATTTTCTGGAAAAACTAAGGCTACGCTTTACATTAAAATAGGAGGGAAAAATAAAGAACAGGTGGATAAGTTTACGTATCTTGAAAGTGTTTTGGACCAAAATGGATGAAGTAGTAGAGACGTTAGGAGAAGAATTCAGCTTGGCAAAGTGGCCTTCACAAGGGGGACGGAATTGATGAGAGGGACGTTGATTAAGGATGTTAAGAAACAACTCGTTAAAACTTTGATATAGAGGGTAGTTATGTACGGTGAGGAAGCATGGTAATTGAAGTAGGATGATAGAAGTAGATTAGAGGCTTTTGAAATGTGGGTGTGGAGAAGAATGGAGAAGGTGAAATGGACGGAAAAGAAAATAAAAGAGGGAGTGCTAGGTATGGTGGGCGAGTAGAAATTAATGTTATGAGAAATCATCAGGAGGCAGGAAAAATGGATGAAGGGCGAATTAATTGGCAGTGGGATGTTGAAGACTGTAATAGAGGGGAGAATGTTAGGCAAATAGGATACGGTAGGAAAGGGATTGGGAAGTTGGATAGGATGAAGGGAGGATGATAGTACACAGAGGTGAAGAGGAACCTGATGTAGAGTAGGTTGCTGGATTGTGTTTTGTTAGGAGTCACAAAATATAACTTTGGTAGTTGTGTCCATCCAAAACCTACCTTAACCTGTAATTTACGTAATAATAATAAATAGAGATTTACATTTATTTGTTCCGAATATTTAATGAAATGAATTGTATTTATCATGCTGTTAATGGTAAGAAAATTTCCATTTTATCACACCGAGGCGCACTCCTGAATGATGAATGAAGTTAAGAAGTTTATCAGTCATTCAAGTTGGTATCTAATTAAAATGAAAATCTCACATTTTTTACAGCCCAACATTTCAATAGTTTTGAACAACCTTGAAATGCAACTCCTAAGGTCTTCTAAAAGATAAAATAAATTTTAGTTAATATTTTATTTTCATTGAATGCACAAGTTCACAGACAAGTTTTTAAGAAATAGAGTTTTGAGAGGTTCTAGCGATATACTCATTAACTTTCTGCAAAATTTTAAAAATCTCCTGTTCACTCATTCTTATTCTTAAAATTTTAATCGCATTAATGGATGCGATATTTTAATGCGAATAGGCTCATAATTTTTAGGCTAAATAGGTTCGTTTTTGGAAAGGGTTTTGATAGGAACAAAAAATAATGTATTGTAGGAGGAAGATTCGGCAGTGGTATTTAAATCCAACTGAGTTCATTGAAAATTCTACACTTAAAAAAAATTCTTCTCTTGCGTGAACTACCCGCTTATTCAACTTAGGCAAGTATTAAAATGAGCTAAAATTTATAAGTTTTTATTAATCTCATAAATGACCTCAACAGAGTTGCTGTAAAGATTTTAAAATTCTTCGTGGCCGAAGCGAAAGGAATGTTAGAATATGTTTATATTCTGCTTAATTTTAATGTTAATAATTTTTGCTAAAACAGAAAAATATAAAGTTTTTAATAATCTGGCATGTAGAAGCAAACAATTCTTTTTATTAACGTTAGAATTGACTATTTTGAAACCAAATACCTTGAATCTCAATGTTCCACGGGATCCATTTTACCTAATATTTTGTTGGTATTTGGGTATTTTTACTATTTGTGTCCTAAATTGTGAGTTACAATTTAAAACAATATTGTTTGCGCTGTACTAGATAGGCCAGTAATTTTCTTCATCACAAAAGTAGAGTCTGATTTACATATATTTCACTCATTATGAAGGTTTTTCGTACATACTTCATCAGCTGTGCAATTGATAACATGTTTCAAATAATTCATATTTCCTGTATACTGCATTACTGTGAAATATACACCGGAGAATTAAAATATTTCTTATTTTCTTGAAATTAGAGGAAATAATAAGCATATATTTATAACCTGAGAGATATTTTTTTGGCTTTAAATATTTGATCCCACGTAGTTCAGTAATGCAGGGTAAATATTGGTATAGGTATTTATAGACCTACGAGGGTTGATGAACATTTGTTAAAAATAAAAATAGCTTATATAATTGTTTTTAAAAGTTAATGTGCCATACGATGAAAACAACTTTTGACTAATTTATGAATAAATGTTAGTTGTCCTCTTTAATTTAGCAATGTTTTATTCCTCTAATGTATTTTGACCCGTACTCGTATCTCATGTTCAAAAGCTAGCTTCTGAGTAATTTTGATTGTTGACAATTGCTAGAATTATGGAGATTCCGATTCAGGGCACCACAAGCCAAAATAAATTGAAAATTTGTGGGATTAGGAAAATGGGATCAGTGCCATTGTTTAGCTCGTTATGGAAGATATCGATGGAAAGAGGATAGGAGAGGTTGTCTACAGCATCCGCAGAAGGAGAATTCCGGTGGTTTTAACGCTTGCCTTCCTTTAGGACGATGACGGGGACGGAGAGTGATTTTGAATGGTCACTGGGCCCATCATGTCAGCAACAAGGTGTCTGGGAATCGATACCTGGGACTGAGACAGTCAGGTTTGACACGGGGATGAAACAATTTAATGATATTGGACACACGCATCTTAACAGGGTCGATATATTCGTTGAGACTTTATCTCATTGTTGATTTTTTGTTAGAGATCCCAACAGCTACGGAAACAAGTAAGCCTATCACCTATGAGTGATAGTGATTACAAGGTGATCACTGTCAGTATTTCTTTTATTTCTGTCACGAAAATCTGGCAATGAGTACAAAATGCATACAAAGGGGTTATTTTTGTAACGACACATTTTTCCTCCAAACGTTTGAAAACGACGGTTATTTATGTGTATAGATAATTAGACCTTAATGCATTGAAATTGCTCCAAATATAATTTTTGAAGGATTATTTACGATTTTACGTGGATGTTAAATTGCTGAAAACACGTTGGATTTTCCTCAGTGCGCAATGTAAGTTGAGTAAAAAAGCGTATAATAAAAGATAGTTGTGACAAAGTTGTATTCACTAATAAAAACACAAAGTAATGATCTTCAAACTTCATTAGGAATGTATATCATACATTTATTTTGGTGCTAAAATTAAAAACATGTATCAATTAAAAAAAGTTACAGATCGTGTTGGAAGTTAATGAAGCATATGTATTATGTTGAGGAAGGAACTTAAAGACAAAAGAATATTGTGCTTTATGACACATAATCGAATGATGTTAGGCGTCACATAGAATTCTTTAAACATAATATACGTGTACAACTGCAGAATGCCTTAATATTCGTTCGCACGAATGAACAGTAAACTACTATTCGCAAGCTTTCTACGGAGGGGTCGTATCTTTGCGGTCATCTAGTTTTTCTTCGCGCGGGTATTTTGTTTAGCTTCCGATGTTTGGCTTTTTTCCTACAGCGGTTACGCTGGTACACATATGAAACGGTGCGGTTCCCATTTTTTTCCGAGTAGCAGCTATTTGGGGGCCGTTTGACCTCGGAGAATATAGGTCTGTGTCGCCGAAAATTGCTAGTTGCGGCGTCCGGGTATGGGAAAACGTCCGGCCGAACGCTCTCGCCGCCTCCGTGGAAATTTGGCTTTTTCTTCGTTCCCCACTCCGACCCAATCTCCCATTCCCATCCGCTTCACCATCACCCAAAGACCACCCTCCCCACTGTGTCGTGAGAGACCCCTCCCTTCCTCGGTCCACTCCTCCTCTCCCGCGCACCCCAGAAGTCATTTTCATCCCATGAACCATATTTCCACAATATCGCCTCCCCCCACTCTCGTCCTTCAAGGGCTTCCATTTTCATCGAAATAAACAGACCACGCCGTGGGGACTCGCCGACACTGTCACCCAGCCACAGGCACCACGTAGCCACTGGTACAAACGCCGACAAACATCGACGCAGGCACTTCTTAAGCCGCGCAGATAACTTAACCATACGCGGTCCAACTACACTTGGAGGACTCCATTTCAGGGACTCCACTTCCTCTAGCCTCCATTTTGTCCCCGGCTCCCTTTCTCTTCGCCACCCCGCCTCTCCTTCTAAAGCTTTCTCCCCTCTTTTTCTTCCTTCAACAACGATCTTATGCATCCCACGCATACAGTCCCTTAACACGCCCCGCGAAGGCAAGCAAACACGCCATTCTCCAACTTTATCTCGGCGTCTATGTCTCCCGAGTCTCCCCACCCCTGTCCTTGTATTCTCCTCGGAAATTCCTCCTTTGTCCCTCACCCTCTCGTTTCCTTATAACGGGGAGACTTTCTTATCTCATATTGCCTCTTACTGTGTCTTGCCGTCCTTTCCTCGGCATTATTAAATATTATTTGCCTCATCGAAGACGGCTTTGACATTCCTCCCTGCCATTGAACTGCAAAAACATCGTTTTAGGTTTTTTGATTAAAACTGCTGATAAACGCTATTCCGTAAATGAGAATAATCTCTTAAAAGTCACACAAAATAGTTTCTGGAGCATTGAGGCTAAAATCTTCTTTTTTATCATGGCCATTAATAGAAGATAGACTTATAACGGTCAAGGGTTAAAAAAGTTATAGATACAGTATGGCTATTTGCTTCATATGAAATTGACTTTGACATTCTTAGTCAAATGTTTATATCTAGTCACGTTTGCTCCTAAGTGAGAATTAATATTCGTGATGACTTTTAAATAATTAGTAAAAATATGTTCCTCGTCCATTTTCACCCTAGCTCTTCTAATTACCCTTTAATTTTGACTTTTCAGTCAAAAGATCAAAAGCGTAGCAAGCACTTTAATAAAAATAGATATCAATGTCGTAAACCATGAAATTTTCCTGAGATAAGTAAGTTTATTGATAAATCACAAACAGAGAACACACCTTAAATGTGGACCTATAGACATTATCCAATTATTTCAATGGTCTTATACCGGACTAGTTAAGCAAAACTAGCTTTCAATTACTTATTAATAATTCCTTAAATTTTATTTGTTTTTCTAAATATTTAACAATTTTCCCAATTCGATTATATGCTAACTATTTACTACGTGTTTTTAATTAAAACTCTCCTTAAGATCCTGCATTAACTGCAGATCCTAATTAAGAATACCTGCATTTCTGTATACTACATAGATTAGATGCGTCGACTACCACCAACTGAAAATTATTCCCAATTTATTAATGTATTTTTTGTTTAATTCCGCGTGTTGTGTAACTGATTAAATCTTTTAATTAACCTTATTGCTTATGACCTGAAAATTGTAAGCTATTTCCCATACCCAGGCCAGATTAAAAAAACTCTTCTTATGCAATGCTGCTTGAATATTATTAATTCAAAGAAATAATTGAACCAAGATCCAGAATGATCAGAAGTTGTTCTAATTCAAAAGAATTCCCTCTGGCATTTTTGTTTTTGGCGTACGTCGAATCAAAGATTAAGTGCTCGATCCTCTAGAGACGTAGCAAAGTGTACGCACTTATAACTGCTAGGGCTCTGAAGCGCCACTCAAGGAACTCGCCCCGGGCCTTGTCCCAAAGGGGAAAGCGGGCACAGGACTGGGGTTCTGCGAGGGCTGCGTATTGGAGGCAGGGCGGTGAGGGGTGGAAGGGAAAAGGGGTAGGCGTGAGAGATTGGTTGTGAGGCCAATCAGCTTAATGGCCGCAGAGATAGCTGATGCCTCCGAGCTGAAAACGGATAACGCATGAAAAACATTTTCATCAAAAAAATCAGATTCCATAGTTATATTAAAGTCATAAATCATATGAAGAAGGATCGATGCTATACTACGTCTCGAAGCGATTTCCCAAAGAATACTTCAATCCTATATTCGTACGGTACAAAATTTCCAGAAATAAGGTACTTCCTCGTTCATCATGCCAAAGTTATTTTCTATCGTTTACGCTCTAAATGGGGTATCACTGAACTGTTGAATAAATCATCAACATTTCTTTAATATCGTTATTTTGGTGCAGAGTGATTTCTTTTATAATTGTTTCTCTCTCATTTACATCTTAGTTTAAATTAGATCTAAATGCTTATTCAATCACGTATAATTTCATTTCAGGTAATGACATTTCAATTTCCCTCAATAGAAATTTGGTCTTAGCAGTTTTGTTTGCGCATAAAACTCTTGGTCAATATATTTCTTGGTTTATTTGCATTTCTGTGGTAAAATATGTTTATTTGATATGTATGGAAATGGTTTGTGATTTTTGAATATGTACTTTTTTTAATGTTGCTACGAAGGTGAAAAAAGAAGGTTAACAAACCTTGACTTCTTGGTACTGTAGGCACTTAAAACCACAGCTAATCAAAGGCGGTTGCACGTTGGTCATTGTTGAGCTACATTTTTTTGCAATTTTTCTTCCGTGATCATAATATGTTTTTACGAAGGGGAACTTTTCTATAGGAAAATATCTATTACAAATCTATAACATATTTAATGACTTGGAATAATGATAATATTGGTTTTGCATGAAATCCTCTGTGAACCTCTCGGGATACTGTATGTATGCTTATTTGTCGAACGTTACACTCTAAGTTTAATTCGGTATTGTACTCGCAATACCCAACATTCGTGATAATGAAAATTGAATGCAGTTTAAAATGTGTCTTTCACTTGAAATGAAATAAGAAAATTGGCGTTCAATCCTGGAAAGAGGTTTGGTTTTCCCAAGAAAACCTTTATGGTTCGTTCTAGCCTTAAATCGTATTTTGCGAGCTCGACGCTATTTTTAACAATATTATGGCTACATTAATCCAGCGCCTGTCACCCCTCCCTGCTCCCTAATTCCCCTGCCTTGGGACGCATCCGTTCTCCACTTCTTCCTATCCAGTTTCTGCCCCTCCTCATCGTATTTCTTGCCTTTCTCCAATTTCCTCGTTCTTTTCTTCTCTGTTTATTCCTTTTCTCCCCAAGATCCTCAAGTTGCTTAGCTTTTCAGTTAAATCAAATATTTCAATTAAGTTACTCCAAACCGTTTTTATATTTTAAATGTAAGTGCTAAAATTTGTTCTCCAAAGGCAATTGTGTTAACTTATAAGTATACCTAGGTATGATAAATGCTAAAAATAATCAATAAGAATATAATAAAATAGCATACTGAATTTCTTGGACCATTTTCGGCTGTTATACGCGAATGTTTTGGGATAAGTTTTATTGAGCACACGGAAACCGTGTTGGAAGTAATATTGGCTTAAAAATGCATATTTGTATATCAGAAGTTTCTGCCTTCTTAACCGAGTCTAATATTTTTACATACTTCCTTTACATTCAAAGGTTAATCACATGTGTTGTTTTTGTATTTGGATATTTCATTTTATGCATTTCTCGTTGAGGTTCTGTTATGGTTTCTTCATCTCTTTGATAACTGATTGGTGCTTCAAAATAGTGTTTTCTGAAATAAGAAATATTTTCAGTTTTGTGCTCTTTCTGAATCTTATTTTCCAACATGATTTCCATCTGATCCATTTTTTTCGGAGCCTATTGCTTTTGAGGTAAATTTGCATTATTTCTTTAATATCTATAATATTTTCAAGAGATGCTCATTGTTAAGGTGCGGTGAGTAGTTTTCATTTGTAGGCACGCGGATTAGGGAGGAAAACTGAATTTATTTAAAGGCATAACGCATAAAATTAATGTGTACTCGCGTTTTGAGATTTTCTGCAAACGGTTGGCAAAATACTCTAAGGGAAGCACAGTTTTACGTCCCATACGAAAGATGATGTCATGATCCCGAAGTGTTCTCCGCATACCACCGTACAACTTTTGAATGATCTACTTATAAAAGAATCGTACCGAAGCATTTGAAATGGTTACAGTGCCATATCAATCCTTCGTACAGTTATTGATGACATTGGCATATATTACGGCAGGACAAAAGTGGAGAGATGCCATCATCTGTGTAAAAGAAGCCAATCTATTATTCTCAGTCTTCTATATAGTTCATCATTCTCCCTTCCGTGCTTTCGACCTTTCTATTTTCCCTCCCCTCTGCATTTCTTATTCGTCCTTACCTACCACCACTCCTCTTCCGTCTTCAGCAACACTTCCACAATTTGGCGTCCCGTGAAATTGGATTCTCAGTCGTCCAGAGGTGCGACTGGATCATGAACCGCCGCCGCCGCGAGAGCCATCTGAGTCGGTCCGCCCCAGAGCGGCCGAACAGGACCGCCGAAACACACCCTCGCGCCCCTCAATCCCCATCCCCGTGAACCCGCTTCGCCCCCCCCCCTTTTCGATCTCGTTCTCCCTCTCTCCAAAGCCTCCCCAAATTTCGCCTCCGTGCCACCGATTCGTCGACAAGCAGCGACCCTCCCACTCCTTCCATCCCCTACTCTCGTCTCCTTTCCGCCTGTAGGGCGGAGGTGTGGTGGGGAAAAACAGTCCCCTTTCTATTTCAGCTCTTGGCTCACACCCTGGCCGTTCTCGTCGGGATCCTCCTGGATTGATGAGTAGTGCCTCTGAATGGAATTAGGCGAACTAACCATTATTAAGCAAGGGAAAGAGGAAAGGGAAACCCGAGGTAGTTGAATGAAGGGTTATCTCGGTGCTTCGAATTCTGTTCCGGCAGCTTGTTCTCGTAACAAAATGCTCTTTTGCGGGTCCATGGTTATTTTAGCAGACAGGCAGTTAGAAGGATGAGTATGGGAGTGGACAAGGTGGGGGCATTTCGTGAACGCAATGTAACTGCGCATTTAGAGTCCTCGGTGGTGAGAAGATTAATTTAATTGTCGTGAAGATGAACAAGGAGTTAAAAAAGCAAGAAAATGGCTGGCAAAAATTTCAGTATGAAGCCTTTTTTGGTCTCTGGGAAATTTAAAAATATGTAGATAGATATAAGCCGTAGTACGTAGATGCTCTCGAAAGAACTAAAAAAGTATCAGGCTATGTGTGACAGTTTCAACCGGCTTGTTCTCGAGTTTTTCCTCTAATGAATGAAATGTAGACGTACCACTCGTCATGAGAAATTTTAAGGCAACGAAAGACTATTAATATTGATGATTCTTGTCCAAACAGAATTCGAGAAAATTCATCGGATATGGGAATTCATGAAATATTAAACGGAAAAGTCACGGGTATCATCACATGATATGCATTGAATAGGAATCTTCTCAAAAATTCTTACTTTTTATCAAAGGGAAATATTTATAGTAGCATAATATTGAGCATTGACTCCTCCAATTTTCGAAAGAGGAATAGATTGAGCTTTCAAAATCTGAATCATTTTTGTTTACTTGAATGAAATAAACTTCTCTAATTCTAATCATATCCTCTAAACTCATATGCAATTGCTATGAACCAAGTCCAGATCATTTTCAAGGCATCCCTCGATCAGTAAATTGCCGTTTTCAATAAGCATTCACTTTTCCTACACCCTATGGTTTAAAGCCAAAGATAACCGGTATTTAAATTTCATCGTATACATATTTTCCCTTGACACAATGACACCAAGAGCGATGAAACTTTCCCAATTATCTTGGTTTTCATCAAGTAAATTTTAGTGAAAACTGATCCCTTTCTATCACTCAGTTAAGGAACAATATTTCTTTGAATGATTTTAAAGGATCAAATACAAAGATAGGAGAGCCCTATCATGCCTATCGGAGCAGCAGAAATACGTAATATTCTTTAATTTTTCATAGTGGTACGCACAAAGTGTAGTTATAAATACATGCTATGTATTTTATAAAATTTTGCACAAAAGTCATCAGGAGCCAACAATTTGAAAAAGGAAATTTCTTCAAGTCCTTGATTGGGTGCAATGTCACACGTATTTACTCATTCATTTATTCTCGTTTTAACTATTTAAAGATATGTATTGGATGACCCCTAACGACTATTAACTACTTAGTTTTACGAGATCTTACTTTTTATAAACCCTACAATACATGATTTATATAAAATCATCGGGAAAAGTTTCGGAAACATAATTTATATCAATTTTGCTATTATGCATCCAATTTCTTCAAAGTACATTCCTTGAGCGTCAGCATACTTTTGCGTGCGGCTTTTTCATTACTCGAGAGCTCCCTAGTCGAAGGATCACGAAAGTTCCGTGAGGGCTTGCTTGCAAGCTTCTTTCACGGCACTTAGGGCCTTATGGGGGTGTCCTTGCAGGAAGAAATTCACTATTAGGAATAGAGTTTAGTCTGCTGGTTGTAAGTCGGGATCGTAAGGGAGTTGGGGAATCATCGCGATGCCGTTGCAGAATGTCTTTGCAATCAGACACTCGATACATGAATTTCCGAATTGAAGGTAATTTGATATGAGATGTTTGAAGAGAGAGCTAGAAATTAATTAACATTTATAGCTCTATGTTATAATTCGTTCAATTTTACTTCTTAAAAGTCTCCATTTCTAACTCAGAGATGTATATCAATGACCATCTACATGTATATTGCCCCTAGCTATTTTGTTAAAATTTAAAATTTTTATTTATTAAATGAATAATTATTGATTTTTCAATGAAGCTGTATGGAATTATATATATTTATCACTTCATATGTTTTATTATACATATTCCATATTTATAAATACATGCATGCAAATTTCACTAAGCCAAACCCCAAATTAGCATTTAATTGATTTACCAGTTAAGCATAAATATTTCATTACGACACGTTTTTCTACCCTCCGAAGATTTGTGAATTTTTATACTTCACTGCCCTGTAAAGAGAGGCAATATTACATTCTATTCTAAGATGAGTGCAAAGATATCAAGATGTTGTCTTTTTCGTAATTGCCAATCATCTGGCAGAACATTCTGATCCCCGGAGATTTAACGTAAATTATCTTTGATTGGAAATCGAAACACCCTCCAACGGCATTGCTCTCGGTCAGTGACGTACTAGAGCTCCGCCTCTTTCCATTTGGATATTGGGATTTGAATTCTCATGATCCTGGCGGTGGGCTCAGCTGTAGCGCGTTGCACCGAAGACAATTGAAGACGAGACGGCGGCAAATCGGCCTCTTGTTTGGCTAGCGGCACCGAGGGCGCCACCTTCACGCAGGTCCACCGGCCATTAATTCCCACACTCTGATACAATGGAAATCACAATTTATTTTCTCTCAAGGCCGAAAGGGCATCCTTCAAACCAACTCTGCCCAAAAACCACTATTCACACGGTGAAGGCTAAGCCTCCCTTGCTTTTCATTGCGTTGCCAGTAACGCAGTTACTTTTGAATATGTGCTTCGAAAACAAAAGCTTCCCTAGGGTGACTACCATTCATCGCTCTTTTTCGTTTTTTTATTTCAAATCATGTTGGTTGCAATTTAGAATGTTTCCTCTCCGTCCTATGATTAAAGTGAGAGTCAAAACAAAAATAATTTGGTAAAATTGGCCGTTTTTTGCCACCGGCCTAACTTTATGGAATTTACTTAACATAATGAAATGAATGAAGTAACTTTGTAATTTTACACACATTTTATGGAGAACACGGCCTAGGTTTCAACGCTGCGCGTCATTATCAGGTCGTGTTTCAAATTAAGTGTGTGTGGAAAAGCAAAGTTACTTACTAGTATTTCATTTCAGACTTGGCAGCTATGAATAAACTGTTATTTGTAGCACTTAATTTAATTGTCTTTTGATATAAAATGAATAAATCCTAAATTTTAGTATTTTTAAGGGTTGATGAAAACGCTATCATAATTAATTTTGTGATAAGATTTTATGATGACGTGAGGTGACTTACCTTTTTTACGTTATTTGCGTGGGAGATAATGATTTATCCCTTAAATAATTGGATTAATAAGCAGATTAATAATCCGATCATGTCATCTTATTCGTGTAGAATTAATATTTAATTCAAAATATCCCTTTAACTGATGAAATGCTTATATAATTTGGAGTTATATTTTTAATTCTTAAATCGAAGATAATATGCAGTGCGATATTATCAATAAAAATTAATTTTGTAACATATGACGGAGCAAGTAGGAATAAACTAAGGGAATACTTCGGGGAAACTATTGGTATGTGATCTGCGTAAACTGACTTAATTAGTAGAAATAAGATCAATTCACAAAGATCATGGTCGTAAGTATTTAATTTTAACTAATAATGATAATATTGTATTTTCATACACTTGTTCATTTGGAAATCTTTAATAAATATAAAGTTGCTGAATTTAAAGAAAAAAAATCAACGTAGACATCATTGACTTTTCTAGGATCAACGTCTTCTCATAGACTGGTATCTCATGAGAAATATATTTCATGCTTCCCTAACATACAGAGAATTTTTTAGCAAAATCTTCGTAGTTGGATTTCCCGAAAATAGTTAATGCAATTTAATGATTTCTTTTTTATTTTTCAACGTGCTGAGTTTGTATTGTATCAGAATTTTGTTTGTCATCATCAAGTGTTGTATAAAATAATATACTGTGCGATATCTAGTGGATGGACATCTCAACTATTGACTCCTATACTATTGACTCAATTATCGATGGAGGGCGTGGGTTCGATTCCGTGTGACGCCGCTGAACACTCTCAGCTTCTCTCCATATGGTAACCGCCCATGGTGCCCGCCACCACTAGGCTGTTTGCCAGGAATGATTACGCAGTAATCAAGCAACATCAAAAATTACGTCTTTCTCAATTTTTGGCTAGAATATTTGTATTTACGTAAAATTTATGGCTTTGTGTGGCGCGGCACGAAAAATGAAGAAGCAGGAAGCTAGGTGTAAGTGTACTCATGCTCAAGTACTTATTGAAAATTTTAAATGTATTGCCGTTTCTACAGATATAAATAATATACGTATTCAGTAAATATCCCTTTTTTGGCCGTGTTTGGGAATTTATGGAAGAATTAACCTGTGTGAACATGATAAGAAATAATGGCTATGCACATGTTGCATCGAACTCCACATTTCTTATGCGTATTATGAATTTTCTTATGGCTAAAGGGTTGAATTTTGTGAGTGAATAAAAATAAGATTAATTTAAAGCCACGTGTATTTGTAGAGAAATTAAGATACATATGTACAACCATGATCTTGAAGAACTATAAGGAATATTTGCTGATCAGAGAAATTGATTAAAATTCATTTAAAAAGGTTAATGTTAAGCTGAAGAAATCGCAAATCCGGTTAATCTATACCGTTATTTTTCTGGGTATATTATAGTTATGTTGAGGGAACTATTACACTCTTATACGATATAAATAAAATAAAGAGCGCCCATTTTGTCGAACCAAATACGTATTTGAAACAAGCTATCCTGATGTAATTATGGAGGATAGGTTAGGTAGGTGATGGAACTCTTTTGATAATTTTATGATATTTCTTAAGCTATAGCTCGTCCGTTTTAATAAATGATGGAGAGAGATGTGTATTCCCAATTAACACTGAAAATCGTGAAGACTAATTTTCTGTACTTATTCTTCTATGGCAATCTTGAAGAAACAGTGGATCTTACGAAGCATGTGTTACAAAAAATAAGGTATCCTAAACTGTAATGTATTTAATTTTCCATCTTGAGGATCCGCAATTCTATTTCAGCTACCGAGTGGCAGCTTTAGATGGCCACACGTTTCTGTAAACGCGAGCGGAAGCGATATCATTGACGTTTCCTAGAGGCTCGGGAAAGGAACTCGTATATTGCAATAGGATAATCCTTCGAGGAGAAAAAGAAAAATATCCCAACCATTGTGAATCTAGAGTTGAAAATACTGACTCTGCATTTGAAATTCAATTAATGATTTGGAAATGTGAACGGCATGTTTACCTCGTTTTCAAGGACGTTGAGGTAACCGGTTTATGCAACATGATGGATATTGCAGGCAACGATGGTACTATTTTCAAAAGCATGCGGAAACGATGATATCTCTCGTGAGATAAAGCAGAAAATTTCTTTTCTTGCATCATCGCGCCACCGTATTTCTTTGCTCTTAAATGAAACTGCGCCATGGTTGTCTATGAGAATTCATGAGGCTTACCACGGTTAGAATAGAGCTCAAAATTATATTGAGGCAGAGGAAAGTGCAGAGAGGGAAGCGAGCCTGGGGCGAATTGGGGTCGTCGATGACGGGCCCGGGAAAACGGTGAAAGGGTGGGGTATACGCAAGGAAATAAATAGTAGGTATAGGGTTAGACGAGTGAATTTCCGGGAAAGGAGAAAGACTCAAAGCCGGATGAAGTTGCCAAGGGTGTACTTTGCAGTGCATCTCGCCAGGCGACGTTAACAAATGAACACGGCCCATCGGTTTCCATGAAAGCGAAGCAGGGTGTTTTAGGTGGTGAGGATTGGAGGTATAAAAGAGACCGAGGATGTATGGGCGCTGTTCTTGGCGAGCTTTTGTGAGATGGTTGTTTAGGGATGGTTTAAGTGCTGGAAGAGTGCCCTGCTGTGGTGGATGGGTCGTTGAAATTATCTCCGTAGTCTAATGATATTTTGTGAAGGGACAACGTATTCCCTGAAGTAAGCATTAGTGGTAATACTGAATTATTTTTTTAGATACTTCAAGGCGTATATTCATATTTATCGTTGCCCTCATAATTTTTTACGGAGTGTGAGTGATTTTCTGAGGGATTATATACTATATTTTTATGAAACACTTCTCTCTATTCCACTACGACTATTTTAGAAATTGATCATTTATGCCCAGGAGAAATAGGAATTATTACTCACAGCATCACATTATTCGTTTAAATTTCTAAATGCGGCAGAGTAGAATGTAGTTTAAATATATAGGAATCGAGATATAAATCCAGCATGGCTATGCAACTTAACAAATTTCCGCAATGAATTACATAGTTATGTATTTTTATTTGCGATTTGGTTTTGTTGGGTAGGAGTGACACAGGCAGGAGAGTAATAAGTTATTTAGCAGCATGAAATCAGATAAAAATTACAAATAAATGGAGAAGGAAATATTCATAATGTATTGCAAGCAATAAATGTTTGCGATACACGCGTAGAAAATAATTTGAATTTTTATAAACCCAAAATCCTACATTAGGGTGTCTTGCATGAACCCGAGTTTAATTGACTCTGCCTTTAACCTAAACCTAAAAAGATAAAAGGTGTGGTCAAAGAAAGACAGAACTGATTTTATAACTTGTTTATTTCGACGGATACAGCTTAATCGAACTTGTCACCCTCAAAGTACATGCCTTGCCTGAAGACACACCTTTGCCAACGTTTCTTTCAGCTCTAGAACCCTGCCTGGTAAGCCCTCTTAGGGATCCTCTTGAGGTCCCCCGGAAATTAAGTTTTAACGTCCGCACTGGAAACAAATCGGCGCCCTTTCAGGGTTGATTTTAACATTGGAAACAAAAACGTCTGATGGAGCCACGTCTGGAGAGTAGGATGACCCCGGGGGGTCAAGGGAGTTCCGATTCTGGCGAAAAACTCTCTCGCGATCAGCGCCGTGTGAGCAGGCGCGCTATCACGTTGCTAATGCAATTCATTGTTTCTCAACATGCCCGGCCATTTTCGGCTCACTGCGACCCTCAGCCTCTTCATCACCTTTAAAGAGATATATTTGTTGACGGGTTGACCTTGAGGGACGTAGTTGTAATGAATCAGCACATGCCAATCAAATAAACACGCCAGCATGACCTTCACATTGGACCGGGACAAGTGAGCTTTCTTTGGTCGCGAAGAATTAGGACCTTCCCACTGAGAAAACTGGGCCTTTATCTAAACGTTATAACCGTAAACCCAGGTTTTATCACTGTATACGATGGTTTTAAGAAACTCTGGGTTGGCCTTGGATCGATCCAGGAGTTCCTGACAAATGTCCACACGTTTTTGTCTCTGTTCATCAGTCAGCAACCACGGGACGAATTTTAATGCGATACGCGTCATGACCAAAATGTCTGTCAAATTTGACTGACAGGATCCAACACTAATGTTCACTTCCTCGGCTATCTCCCTAACAGTTAAACGGCCATTTTCCCGCACCAAATCGTCCACCAAATTGACATGGTTAGGGTCTGTCGAAGTGGAAGGCCGCCCCTTTCGTGAATCTTCATCTGTCGACGTTCTACCCGATTTAAAACGACTGAACCACTCAAAACACTGGCTTCGACTCATAGCTTCATTAAAAAAGGCTTGCTGAATCATTCCAAATGTCTCCGTAGTACTTAAGCCAAGTATGAAAAAAAATTTCACGAACACAATCTGTTCCTCTAGTTCCTTCATTGCTGCCGTTGCACGCGGCGGCGAACAGGTTAAGACCCGTTCCGTTGCTGCTGCATAACAACTCAACTAAAATAAACGCAACACCTCTCATTTTTATCGTCAGATGTGTCGCTAGATGGAGCACAGTGTCTTTTTTCGATCCGCTGAACGGTTCATGCAGGCTTAAATATATGTTTACAGGGATATTTAGGGAAGAAAATCGAACCCAAAGTTTAAACTAACAGATGTTTGAATGTGACCCTAAGATATACTCGAAGACAAGAGAATGAGTTAATGAATTGAATAAATGGAAAATAGAAATACAACAGATTTTGATATTCGCATTTAATTATGTCCACTTTGAATTGATAAACAAGTAAATTAGTGTTAACTGTCTGCCGGTCAATGCAACTTTTAGATGGATCCAGAAAAATAACGCATCTACGACTCCAATCTTGGTCTAATATAGCATACTAGTTGAGTAATCAATTAACGTGCATATCAAAAAACTATTCCATCCCCCTCCAGTTCTGCGTCTTATCGTTGCCACTCTTCTAATATCCCTATTTCTCAATGACCTCGTTTCCGAGCCGTTCAATAAAATACTCCATATTGAAGTTTACATTTATTCAATAGGGTATAGTAAAATTTTAATTATAACGAATCTTTGAGTCAAATAATATTTTTTAGCTTCAAGGTTAACATAGAATTGTAGGAAGGAAGCCTAATTAGTGCTAAAATTTGTTCCTAAGGTCAAAGGAAATGGTCAGTCGGTACGTTACATCCGTCGCCATTGCTAGTAAATATGTATATTATGCATCGATACCGGTTCAATTTAATCGTCGCGGCAAATCGCCGCGCCACTCCGCGCCGTCAGGGTTCGCAGTAGGGAGGGCGAACGGGCGAATGGTGGGAGAAGTAATGGGGTGTCTGTCGCGGGAGAGTGAGTCAAGAGTGGGAGCGGTGGCAGTCCCCCGCGTATCGATGGCGGCAGATCGGGGCGAGGCATTTCCTGGCACTAATGGTTCCCCTCCGAGGAATCGCCTCTGCGGAAATGGGCGGCTGGCGGATGGATGGTAGGACGGGGGACGACGACGGGGGCGGTGAACGGCCGGAGGGTGCACGGACGCCGTCGAAGATCTGGTTTCCATCCTCTCGGGGGGATGCGATGGTGGTCGGCCCATTTTTTCCTTCGCTTTTCCCTTTTGGAATGGAGGGATTGGACCCGTGATGAGCTAAGAGCCATGGCTGTATCCTCTTTATTTCTTGCGGAGAGGGTTAGTGGAGAATACCCGCCTACTTCTCCTTTTGCTCGAGGAGGCGGCTGGTGGCGGTGTTTGAAAGGGGCAGGAGCCGAGGGAAGAGAGGTCTGAAAGGAAAGCCCGTGGGAAGGAAGGGGTTTGGGTCCGAAGCGTCAGACGGACGAAGGTGGTGGGGAGGTGGCGGGAGAGAACGGGGACGAGGTTCGGCGATGGGAAAGGGAGGACGCCGGGAGAGAGAGATGGGCAGAGTGGAAGCACTCGTTCTGATTAAACTTTTGATGCCGCCGTAAATTCGTCATATTTTCAAAGTAAGTTGGAAAAATGGTCTAAAATCTGTGTGCGCGCTTCGAGTGAGGGTGGTTGGGGGTGGTGATTGTGGTGGAAGGGAGTGTGAGACGGGTGGACGATAGTGGGCGTGTGGGGATGGGAGACGGCGATGGTTAGCGACGCTTCTGTGTGTGTGTGTAAGAGAGAGAGAGGAATCAGAGCAAAAGAGAAGTTAAGCTCGTAATTTATGGATGGGCCACACTCCCCGTGGCATTATCTGCCATTTTAGCCCCGGCAATGTTTGATCATCGATTTTTTAGCAGGACTTTTTTTCCCATAGCCCCGATTTTATGACATCTAGTACTCAATTCGTGTGTCTTTGTCGATATTTCAGTTATATCTTGACGGAGCCTTAAAAAAGGTCAAATAGAGGTAGTAAAAAGAAACAGGTGTGGACGTCATTCACGTAGATTGTGGAAATTATTTTACATAGTTGAATATATTTGTATTTACATTTTTAAAGACGATGCATAATGTATTATATATATATGTATGTATAATATATATATATATGTGTGTATATATATGTATGTATAATATATATATATATATATATATATATATATATATATATATATATATATATATATATATATATATATATATATATCCCTCCCCGGACTACAACCTTGACGTGGTGGAAGGGCTTGTGCGTTCCGATGACCCCTAGAGCTGTGCTGGCAGGAGTAATAAAAATTGCTCCTGGTAGGGTCACCCATGCCAGATAGATCGAAGGTTAGGAGCCAGACGAAAGGTAGTCCACGCAGCGTCTGTTCCTCAGTGAGGCGACTGCAATGGCGTCTGACCCCAGTGGGGCGGCCAGTAAGTGATGGTGTCACGTTAAAAACACTATTGAGGAAGGCAACGGGAAACCACCTCAATTATCATTCCCTAGAAAAATATGATGGACAATAGAGATATTTACAGTCCTGGCAACCCCGGGGCTCGGCCCAATCGGCCGTGTGTCGTGCCCGGCAGCGGGGGAGGCAAGGCTTCCGCGGTCGTCATCCCACGAAACCCTTGCAAGGGAAAACCAGCAGCAGCAGGACAGAAGACGCAGGAGAAGAAAACCAAATTAGTTAGAATAGGAACGTGGAATGTTAGGACAATGATGAGGACAGGGAAATTGGAGAATGTTAAGCGAGAGATGGAAAGGGGAAATATAGATATTTTAGGTCTATGCGAGGTGAGATGGAAAGATAGCGGGGATTACTGGAGTGATAAGTATAGACTAATATACAGCGGTGGGGACGAGAGCCAACGAGGGGTTGCCATAGTATTAAATGAAGAGGTAGGAAGAAGCGTAGTCAACATAGAGCAGGTAACGGATAGAATACTACTAGTGGAGATAAAAGCAGAACCGACGAACTTAGTTATTATTCAGGTATACATGCCACCGAGCAACCATAAGGAAGAAGAGGTCGATAGGATATACGATCAGTTAGAGGACATGATCGCGTGTGTTCCTGCAGGGAAACATTTGATAGTGATGGGGGATTGGAATGCAACGGTAGGCGAAGGAAGAGATGGTGATGAGGTGGGCGACTACGGTTTAGGCACGAGGAATGACCGCGGGGAGAAAGCAGTTGAGTTCTGCAGGAGACAGGGGTTAGTCATCACCAACACTTGGTTTAGACACCACAAAAGACGCAGGTATACATGGAAAATGCCAGGTGACTCAGGAAGATATCAGCTAGATTATATCCTGGTTAGACACAGGTTTAGGAACAGTGTGATAAATTCCCACAGCTTCCCGGGGGCGGATGCGGACTCAGACCACAATTTAGTTGTTATGAAATGTAGTGTACGTTTCAAAAAGATAAGGCAGGGGCGGCGAGTTAGAAAATGGAATGTAGAAGCATTAAATGGGTTGAAAAGGAAGGAATACAAACAGGCGGTAGAGGAAATCATGGAGGATGGCATGGGGCTTAGTACTATCGAAGAAAAATGGGAAATGATCAAGAAAGGGTTGTCTAAAGCCGCAAAAGACACTATTGGAACCGTTAACGCTAAAAGGACTAGGAAACCATGGATCACGGATGAGATGATTACAAAGATGGATGAGCGGCGAAAATGGAAGAATATAAATACAGAATTAGGCAAAATGAAGTACAAAGAATTGAACAATAAATTGAGGCGGGCAACAAATAAGGCAAAAGACGCATGGTGGAAGACGCAGTGCGATGATATGGAAAGTCTGCAGAGGAAGGGTGAAATCGGTGCGCTGTACAGCAAAGTTAAATCGTTATCGGGAAGTAAGAAAGGAAGAGCTATGCTAACAGTTAGAGATAAGGCGGGTAAGGTAATAGTTGACGCAGGAAAGATCCAAGAGAGATGGAAGGAGTATATAGAAGAACTGTATAGTAAAGAACTCAGACCAACACAGTTAGACATTGAAAAAGAAAATGACGTAGAGGAAGACAGCTTAGGTCCAGGCATACTAGACAATGAGATAGAAAGGGCATTAAGGGAGATGAAACTAAATAAGGCCGTGAGGGTAGATAACATTCCCGTGGAACTTTTAAAATGCTTAGGGAAATGTGGGAGGAAGAGGCTATATGGGCTGATCCGTAGCATTTATGAGGAGGGAATCTGGCCGGAAGACTTTGTGAGAGCAGTTTTAGTTCCGATTCCGAAAAAGGTAAAGGCCACGTCATGTGAGGACTATAGGACAATTAGTTTGATATCCCACGCAGCTAAAGTTGTTCTCAGGATCATAAACAAAAGGATAGAGAGTAGGGCAAATGATTACTTAGGGGATGATCAGTTTGGGTTTAGGAAGGGGAGAGGTACGCGTGATGCCATTGCAGTAATGAGATTATTAATCGAGAGGAATATAGAACACAACCAGGAGGTATTTGCCTGTTTCGTAGATTTCGAAAAAGCGTTTGATAGAGTGAATTGGGAAAAACTAATGAGTATATTGCAGAAAATAGGAATAGATTGGAGGGAAAGGAGGCTAATCCGCAACCTGTACATGTCTCAGACTGCTCAGGTGCGGGTGGGAAACGGGGAGTCAGGATGGGCAGTGATAGGAAGGGGTGTAAGGCAGGGTTGCCCATTATCACCGTTGCTGTTCAACCTGTATGCAGAGGAAATGATCAAAGAGGCATGGGAAGAACTCGAGGTAGGAATGAAAGTGGGCGGGGGATTCGTAAAATCAGTTAGGTTTGCTGATGACCAAGCTTTAGTTTGTCAGTCAGCCAAGGGGCTGCAAGCATTGCTGAGTGAATTGGAAATTCAGTGCGACAGGTATGGGATGAGAATCAATATTAAGAAAACAAAGGTTATGCGATTTTCTAGAAAGAAAAAGGGCAAGCTTAACATTAAAATAGGAGGGCAAAAACTAGAGCAGGTAGAACAGTTTACGTATCTCGGTAGTGTTTTGGACCAACACGGTCAAAGTAGTAGGGACGTAAGGAGAAGAATTGCGCTAGGCAAAGAGGCTTTCACAAGGAGGAGGGAGTTGATGACGGAGACTTTGAGTAAGGATGTTAAGAAAAGACTCGTAAAAACTTTGATATGGAGCGTAGCTATGTACGGCGCGGAAACGTGGTCATTGAAGCAGGAGGATAGACGTAGATTGGAGGCTTTTGAAATGTGGGTGTGGAGAAGAATGGAGAAGGTGAAATGGACAGAGAAGAAAACAAATGAGGAAGTACTTGGTATGGTGGGCGAAGAGAGGGGTTTGTTGGGAGAAATCCTATGGAGGCAGGAAAAGTGGATGAAGGGGGTGATGACCGGCAGTGGCATGTTGAAGACTGTGATGGAGGGTAGAATGTTGGGCAAAAGAGGAAAAGGGAAGGAACAGGATAGGGATGTTGGACGGGATGAAGGGAGGAAGAAAGTACGCGGAGATGAAGAGGGACCTGATATAGAGTAGGATGATGGATTTTGTGTTTTGTTAGGAGTAATAAAATATTTGTTTGGTAGTTGTGTCCATCCAAAAACCTACCTTAACCGGTAGATTACCTTAAAAAAAAAATATATATATATATATGTATATGTATATATATATGCATATATATATATATATATATATATATATATATATATATATATATATATATGTATATGTATATATATGCATGTATATATATGCATATATATATATGCATATATATGTATATATATATATATATATATATATATATATATATATATATATCAGATTTGGTTTATACTAATGTATACCAATTCGAGGAGAGCCAGAAAGTAAATAAAAATAATCAATTTTCAACATTTTCAAAACATCTGCTGCAAAACTATTAATAAAATCACTTCAATTCTAATTTAATTTGCGACATTCTGCCATAATGTATCGAAGGTTAGCTTCACGAAAGGTAAGTTTTATCTTGCACAATTAAAGTGTTATATAATTGCAGGTAACAATTATTGCTTCATCGATCACAAATTTTCTTCCTCCTCTCTTAGGTTGATTCTATAGCCACATGTGAATTGGATGTTGAAATTAACCCCTCTACATTTCTCATTTGTCTAAAAACTTCAACAACATTTGACTGATAACAAAATTTAACTGATAATACATCTTCAACCCCACGCTGATACGCCCACTGATTTTCGCCCTTCTATCACCTCAAATTTGAAGATCAAAGGCTCAAGTTCCGTTTCAGCTATGACTTCTATGATGCAAGTAATGGGCATTTATTGATAACATTACCGTTTGATGTGATATGGGCTCTTTAATTATATGTTATACCTAATTACAAGCGTGGTTTAGGTTATGATGAAAGTTATTTTACACGTCTATATCATAATCAAGGCACTTGGAGTAAAAGCAAAGGGTGTCCTCTATGGAATGATCAAAAAAAAGGTACGACAGCGGAAAGATACCAGAATACTTTGAGAAAAGTATAATGATTGCAATATCGAAGAAACCGAAAACAGATAAATGCGGAGAACAAAGAACATTGGGCCTGGTGAGAAAAGTATAAAAAATACTTGCTCAGATAATTGGCCAAAAAATAGAAGGAAAACTCACAGAAAATCAATTGGGATTCAGGAAAAAATTTGGAGCAAGAGAAGCAATTCTCAGCTTGTGAGTTCTGGCCGAAAAAATGATGCACGTATATGAGCAATACCCTATTATACAGTATGCTATTATACTGTATGTGGCATTAGTGAACTTGAAGAAGGCCTTCGACAACGCTGAATGGAACATAATGTTCAAGATACTTGAAGCGCTTGGATTGGACTACAACGGCAGAAGAATTATCCATAACCTCTACAAGAATCAGGTTAAAACATTGCATACTAAAAATAGAAGAAAAATAGAAGCCAAAATAAACAAAGGAGTTAGACAAGGATGCCATCCCTCGCCAGCAATACCCAACGTATACCTGGAAGAGGCAAATAAAAGAAACACAAAAATTGGGAATCAAAGGATTCAAGGTAAATGGAGAAGAAATCAACATGCTCCGGTTTGCAAATGAAATTGCAGTAGTGGGGAAAACGCGAGATGACCTGCAAGCATCTATAAGTGCTAAGGACTAAGTATTGGGGGAATATACAAACATCAGCAGGAATAAAACTAAAATCCTTGTGCGTGGAAGAGAGAAGCTGAATGCAGATATCACAATTCGAGGGGTGAATCTAGAGCAAGTGGAATCCTTCATATAACCGGGGAGCAGCATGAAAAAGGGATGCAAGAAGTTTGACCGACGCCAAGCAAAGAATAGCCCAAGTTAAGAATGCATTCACGAAGAAGATGCAATTACTATGTTCAAAGAACTATAGCCTAGAAACAAGGAAACAATTCGTCAAGACTTTCGTGTGAAGTATGGCGCTCTATGGTTCCGAGACTTGGAGCATTGGAAAAGTGGATCAGCTAGGAATATAAGCCTTTGAAACATGGTGCTGTAGGAAAATGCTGAAGATTAAATGGGCGGAAAAAATAATAAACGAGGAAGTATATTGAAGAGCAGAAGAGGATAGGACCATATGGTGAGCTCTACGGCAGAACAAATATATGGATTGGACACACATTGAGGCAAAATGGATTGATTAGGAATATAATATAAGGAAAAATAGGAGGGAACATCCCCAGAGGAACATGTAAATTGAGCAAATAAGGAAGGATATGAAGCAGATAAGGTATTAGGGATTGAGGGAATTGACATTGAATAGAGCAGAATGTAGGGCTGCAGTAAACCTATCCTAGGATTGAAATACTGTTGATAATGACATAATACTGTTTCGTAACGTAGATAGTACTATTTCAAAATAATTATAGAAGAAATAATAAAAATTGTATCAACAAGAGGTTCTGATAGGCTGGATGAAACTTCCTGTGAAACCAACAGGCATAGTTTGTGCTGGATAAACTATTAGACATTGGACCAGATAAGACAATCCATTGTTCGGAAACTTTCAATCGCACGAATTAAACCACCCGTTCGTAGTGATTGAAACTCATAGTTACAAATTAAGAAGCATTCAAACTTGTCACGATACAATCTCCTTGAAATTAGAATGATATAGTATATAGAGATCTGGAATCCTTCCTAACATTTAAATTCTCTGTAAATACTTTTAGTAGAGAACCACGACCTGGTTGACAAAGCGAAGCCTTAAACTGCCCCCATACCTGAAAAACTCAAAGACACTAGACTTAGAAGACATTCTCTCGTGCTTAGACTCGAGTAAAAGCATTTATTTAAAAGAATATTAAATGCAAGAGGTAGAATGAAAAAAGATAAGTTGAAGATCAAGAAAGGCTTGGATGGAATGTTTAAGATATTATAAGAACGCATGCGGATTACGTAAATAATGAACTGTCCTCATTCGGGAAGAAATGGAGAACAGGATTCAATACTCTAACCCAAAGTGAAATTGTGATTAAGGCAGAAAGAAGGTCTCGTCAACCATGTTATTTTTACTATTGGCTCATCAGAAATTTTTTCCGTTAATTGTTACCATTATTTTCAAAACGATAACTGTAAGCATTCTCTTGTGTTAAATTCATAAATAATAAATTTGTGATAATTAATAATTTCAATTAGCGCTAAATCTCTTAATTATGAAGTAATTATGTGAACAATTCAGTAACAAACCTATTTTGATGCATACGTTGAAGCCCTTTTTACGTGCTCATTTAAATGTGACTTAGGGAATATGAAATTTATTCATAGGCCTTTTATTTCCTGTACGGCGCAGTAGCTTTTCAAGAGGGGGCTAGCAATTGAAAAATCACTCGTGTGGAGAGTATCTGGGTTTGTCTAGAGGCCCCGTATCAAAACAAGAGTCGTCAAAGAAGCCGAGCCAGGCAACCAGCCTTTTCCTACTGGGCAGCAGCATGTATTTATTTAATGCATTTTAGAATATTTCGTCTATTCTTTGAAGAATATTCTGGCTACACTTTGTCAAGTTTTGCTTCTCTAAATGAAATTAAACTGTAAAATTAGATATTTTCCATAAATTAAATCAAAATATTGCGAGGCATCGAAAATAGATTTTTAAATTTTTGTTTGCTACTGTATGCACCGAGGCCTTTTTACGTAATTTTTTATTAAAAAAATAAAAACTGTTAAAAAGCTCTGCCAAGTGTTCCTTTTGACATTAATTGCCAAGTTTGTCATAAGAATGTGAATTAGTTTGGTGACTTCTCAGTTTAGCGTAGCTTTTTATTGTTCTGATCAGTAGATTTTTCATAATATACAATACTTTTGATGTCACTTTAATTCCTTTCACTTTTGTATTGCATAATTTCACGTATGATAAATGAATAAGAACACTTTTCTTTGGAGTCCAACCGTGCTCATACTTGGCCGGTGATCCCCATTTCGAATGCTGCACTTTCACAAGCGTAAACGGACCTTGAATTGGCCGTGTTACATTTAAAAATCCGTTTATGATTACATGAACCCTCGGGTTTATAATCATTTTATCTGTCGACCGAGCTGTAATCGTGACTCGTCTTTGATGGTTTCAGGATTTTTTTCTCGTTTGGTTTCTTGTTTATTGTGTTTTTTCCCTACTCGTTTCCATTTAATTTAGTCGGCGAGCTCTTCCATTTCCCATTTCGTCCCCTCTTTGTTTACCTTATCTCTCCCTCTATGTATCGTGCCTCTCGCCCGGCCGAACTTTTCAGCATCTGATTTTGTCCTTTTTTATACCAATGCGCATTTACATCTCTTTCAAAGCAGCAATCATTTCACTTTTTCCTCCATCGTCTTCAGTTCACCCTTACCATTGGATATGGCACACCATTGCTCAATCTCGCCAAATGAATTACTGGCCTTTTATTCCAAAAACTATTCCATGAAATGTTTGACGGAGTTTTTTTTCAGCTCATGTATACTGAGGTTCTGCATGGATGTAAAATAAAAGTGGATATTTTTACGTAGTCATTCATACGCAGGCACGAGTAAGTGAGTGCATATATAGCGTGATACGATATGAATATGCTTTTTTTGATAGAAATACAATTTATCTTGATACATTTCAGGAGAACTTAATTAGAATGTGCCTACTAAACTAATTACATAGTGTTTATCATCTAACAATTTGAGAATATCATAGATGCTGGAAACTGATTTTGTTTTGAATTTCGGTAATACATTAAGTGCTGCTTTTAATGTGAGGTGCTACTAATGAGGCGATTTGGGCAACCGTTGGCCATAAAAATATTTTATTTATCAAGATTTCTCATTTGACTTCTGTTTCTTTTCTCTCCCTTCCATGCATGCGTGATGTCGTTTCACTCTTATTTTAGATCAAGATATACATACGATTTTTCGTCATTTATTATGTACTAAAATTAATGCAGCGTTGAAGCTAATAACCTGATTTTTTGACGCATTACATTTTCGGTAGATCAGTTCAAGGCTGCTCATTTAATTATTATTCAAATATCCAAAAATAATATTTGTTAAAGAAAGCGTTTTTGCTTAGAGCAGTAATATTTGAACGAAGACTCTCAAGAAAGTTCCTACGTGGGCTGCATACGAGACTATTTATATCAGTAAGGTTCATAACAATTTTGAAGTCACATTAAATTTCCCTCGTATCCTATTTTTTCCTCCCTGTCAGTAAAAAATCTGTTTATTTTAATTTATTCATAAAAATGTTAAAGTTTTGTACCTTCCAAGGAGGCATTACATCCTTCATAGCGTTGGGATCAATCATGGGATCGTTAGACGTGTTAAGTGTTTGCTAGTTCCATCGTAATGGAATTTCAAGACTTCCAATTTATTTCTCTTTGTGTTTCGTACCTGGGATGCACTAGGCATAAATTGCCTCAACCACTTGATCCTTCGAAGAGAGCATCCATATCATTTCCGCATCTATGTGGCTGTTCTAAGTACAACCAACTATGCAACGCCAATCTCTATACCTCATTTTGCCCATTCCTCCCATCTCTTTCATTGCATACATGCCTCTTAAATTTGCCCTTATTCGTCCGATTTAATTACTTTTTCCTTATTAGTGTAACCCATTGCATCTTTCCCGTGGATCTCAGTGCTTCCTCCTTCAAAGCAAAGGAGCAAACCACTAATCACCTAAAACGACGCAATATCCTCGAAGACGGTGGATCGCAATTACGCTGGAACTCATTATGAGATGTTCCTCGAAGGTCGATTGACACCCTTGATATTGGCTGCCCTGTGGCATTGAGTATGCAGGGGACGATACGTTGTTGACTAGAGTAAATCGCCTTTTACAAGGACTTGTAACTAATTGAAAACCTTCATGGAAATTAATTTCGTTGGTTTATCTTAGAGACGGAAAAAGTCAGAAATTGACAGTTCCTTTTCATTGTGTATGCATACCACACACGTTGATGTTATTAATATATCGCCCATGCAAAGATGCTCATGATTAGCTTGTTTATTGCATCAGTTTATTGGTTTGTATCGGTGTATATTGATCATAAGTTAAATAAATGAACTTCTTGCTAAACGATGCAAAAATGATGATGTTTTATAAGTTACAGAGTTATCATTAATGTGAGTTATAATCACGAAGGATCAAATCATACATAAATAAATGCCATTTTTGTTAATGATTATTAGTTTTTTTATATTGAATTTCAAGTAATTTATAATTTCTAGATATGCAGTCACCTGTGATGATACTCTGTAATTGTTTTTTGTTCTTCATATTTAATTAAATAAATCATCTTCATTGAAATAACTTGTTACTCGGATTTGGGAATTTTAAATTTTCAATATGCTTCCAAGTGTTCAATTTTGCTATAATGACGCTAGCTTAAATGTAGATTTTTATTGAAAAGAAGACATAAAAGTTATGCCAATAATCAAAAGTACCCGAATAGTAAATTTCTTAAAATTTAAAAATTATACTAATTAAAATTATATTACCTAGCTCTGCTTCATTCCTATGATTTTGATAAGATTTTAAAAAATGTCATTTAGGCAAAAGTGTTCGGTTCTAACATTTTTAGTAGTTTATTTACTTGAAAAACTTGCGTTTATGTATTAAAAATAGCATTTGATTGCCATAATTAACTGCTTTCAATCATTTTACAAATGCGTAAGCAAAGTATAAAATGTAATCTTATGATTAACCAGACATGCAAATGATCTGCAGAGGACAAGGTGTATTAAATATATCTTATTTTTATAATATTTTTGCTAACAGCGAAATAAAATATTCAGAATTAAAATGGTATAATGAAATTTTCTTTCACACAGAATAGTTAGAATTTGCTAACCACTGTATGAAGGTCATTGCCGATACGCTAGACATTGATTGGAATCTAACATTTTTATTCCTGCATAGAGAAATACTGTGCTTTCACTTGACGGATTCCCCTGACATGAGTTAATAGTAACCTTAAATTCGCCATTTAAGAACATTAAAAACCCATATATATATTAATGCAGGCACTTACGTTAAACTGTAGGTTAAACGCTTTCGTTATAACCATTATTCCGATGACTACCAGCATACGAGCCATCAGCAACCTCTGCGTATGTTGCATTTGTTTTTCAAATACTCATAATATTATTTAAAAAAAAATTATTTTTTGAAAAACTTGAGTTAACATTTTATTAATGAGTATAATGCTTTTAACAAGTGCTTTAATTAAATGATTAGATTGACTAGTTTACAATTGTTTGCAGTAGCCTATTTCATAGATAGCTGGAGTAAAAACAAAACCGCTTCTTCTATTACAAATGTTTGCGGCGTGTTTTATTTTATTTTATATACATTAATATGAGCTCCTTCCGCAAACTAATACAAGGGGATATTTTATTTTTTGCAATAATATGAATTTATGAAATCTTGCGTGATCTGCATGTTCACCTAATTCAAGGTTAATTGGAATGTGAGATAGGAGCTTATCCTAATTCTAAATATTATCAAATAAATATTTTTATTGGAAATGGAGCCCTGAAAATGTGATATCTTAACCTGAAGTTTCAGAACTTAGTTTTCATGCCAAGAAAATTCCAAATATGATCTACAAACGGAAGGTCATTGAAAGTAAATAACAGGAAGGGTCATACTTGAAACAAATAAGAGGAAAGCAATTACGGATGCTATATTCTGTTTTTTACAAAATACCATTATTGTTTAATGAATGCATAATACATTTTGATCAGAACTCAATATTGGTAAGAACAAATGAATTGGTAAGTATTTTTGTTCTCGGTAGTTATCATAAAATAACAATGTCATGAATTTTTCATTATCTATGTAATAATCTTATAACCTGATTTTAATAGATGTGTAACTATAGTTTTCTAAATTCATTTCAGGTATGGATTTCTCGTTGTGCTGATCTGGTTCGGGGTGAATGACGTGTTGACGTATTAACCTGAAATTTCATATTTGTAAGTATTCAATATTGTTTCTGATATACGCTAAAATTTCACGCTATAAACAGAAAGAGACGTTAATGTAAAATGTAAATACACAAATAATACAATAGTCTTATTATTTCCTTTGAAGATGGTTCTTAGAAAGAAATATTACATTTATCTTAGATGACATGTAATAAAAGTTATGATGCAATCATAACAGAGGTTGTCATTCATCAAAATCATAATATATTGATTTCCTGAAACCTTTTGTCTCTTAAATATACATACTATATAGAGCCTAACAGTTTTGTTTCCGAAATATATTTGTAATCAAGCTATCAAAAGTTCACTTTATGTTTAATGGCACATTATGTTCTATTATGTTTGGGTTTTACATAAACCAAGTATATCGTTAGGAAGAAATGTTAATTTTAATTAAAATATAAAAAAAATCACCGCTGAATTAAATTGAATTATATGACAAAAATTTGAAATGTTTAATGTTCAAAGTTCACGTTGTACCAATCATAACGCACAGTAACTGCCGCAAGAGACGATGGGAATTTCTAAATGATAAGAACAATTATCAAAACATTCTTTCTATACTTATTATGCCTATTTTATGAATTGATTGAAGGATGATACATCATAGATTTTATGTGATGAAAATTAAGCTGCCATAGGATTGAAACTTGGAAAGATTGTATTTTTAAATTAATTTTTAAAGATTGATTTGTAAATAATTTTAATTGGACATTCTAGCAAAGCCAGACATTTTCTTTGGAATTTAAATAATGGGTCCTGGTGATATGGAATAGAATTTGACATCAGCTACCTTTAATTTTCACCGTGTGTCTTTTAATTTTAAAACACAACGGCGTACACATTCCGACTTACAAACTAAATAATGACCTACGTATATACCGAGGAACTCTTCGATTCTAGCATTCAATCCCGACGGGAAAAGAATTTCCTAACGCGTTACATTGAAAGTATCGCCATCAAATAGCCATACGATGATTAGCTATCTTCATCCTTTCTTTCTGTTATTTCCAGAGCGCTCTTTTCATTCCCTCATAATCCATCCCACTCTCTCCGTTATTCGTTTCTCGTAGTTCATCATTAAGCTCTCTCTAAGGCTTGGTTCTTTTCCTCCATGTTCCCTCTTATTATTCTGTTTCACAATCTGTTGTCAAGCCCAGTGTGCGCGATTGCTTTATCCCACCTCCATGCCAACGAGGACCTTCCGAGAGACCTCTCCACCTAATTTTCGTCGAATGTCTTCTTCGTTAGACCGCATCCAACGCATTACCTCGAAAATGTTACACCTCCCTCCCCACGCTCACGACTCCACCCCAAGGAACGCCTTTTTCCGGACCTTCGAAGGGAAACCAATCATTATTTTGCGAGGCAGATGGTATGATGGGAGAACCGGGAGTTTTGTGGGGTGAGGGGGAGGTATGGGCGGACCGAAACGAGCAAAAATGTTAAAGGGGCAAGATTGAAAGGGATGATTTGGACGGAGGATGGGGCCCTGTGGAGTCTTGGCGGAGGGAGGTGGTGCTGGCCTGCTGGATGGCTGGAGGAGGATGGATGGGGGTTAAGGGGTGGAGGGATTGAAAACTGCAAATGCGGCGGAGGCGTTAGGGAGTACGACAATGGGCAGACGATTTGCTGCCCACCCCAGGAATTCTCCACCCCCGTCTCCGGCCCTCATCCCCATTCCTGTGCCGCCCCTCTATCAGCAGCCTTATTCCTCTCTTGGCTCCCGCGAGAGTAGGAAAAAATTGGGGAATAGAAAAAATAACCCCGCCACAACGGTTTCCCAAGCTCTCCTCCCATCCTCGCCTCTTTTCCCTCTATCCCACTCCATACGACTGATCCGCACCCTCCCCCCCTCCACCCCGCACCTCCCTCATGTTTTCCCTCGCTTGCTGAATTGGAATCGACATCCGTGAGAAAGGGTGTTCACAGCCACGCAAAAGGGTTCCGCCGGGGAAGTGAGTTAGGGATCTGCGGTGGAGGTTTTCGGGGGTGAGGACCTAGAAGGGAAGCGAAGGTGTTGCGATGGGGGTGTGTACCAAGAGTTCCCCTGGATTGTGGCACTCCGGTGAGGGTATGAGGGGAGTAGTCAGGATGAAAGGACTAGCTCCGTAGCAGGGGAGCATGATGAAAGAAGCACGGGTGGGTATCTTTAAGCCGCGTGCAGGGGGTCGTGCCCGAGGATTGGCCCTAGCGTCGCATCTCGGTTTTTGGGCATTTTACACAGCTTTGAGGTGAAGAGAGAAAGATATTATGGATAGCCTTTATCTTAGGGTGTGAGCGTTATAGGCAAGGGTTTTTCCGAACACGATCTCTTTAAATAGACACAAATATAGTGCATGCATCTCTTCGTCTACTCTACTCTGCCTTGACTCCCTTCCCCGCTGGGCTGCCCGCTGGGAAAGTTCAATGTTTCAGTGCTTCCGGCATACTGAGGAATAAAAGGAATAATCTTAAAAAACAGCAAATTTCAATGTAATTTAAAAAAATTGATTTGTACATACCTTAGGGTGGGAAGACGGGATGTTAAGATATTTCGGGGAGCTGCTTGTATGATTCAAATTAACTCGGAAGAATCCTTGTGGCCATTTAAACCTGATCTTCCACATCCCCACTTCGTTTCTTTGCGAAGTCCATCCCATCATTTTTTGATTTTTTTCCTTGATAGGAAAACAATTCATGGGGCCTGGGGTGCCATATAAATTAAACATTTTTTTAAACGGGTAAACGTCATTTTTTTATGTACATTCGATTTCCCATCTCTGTGGCTCACCCAAACTAATACACGCTCGCTGACTTCGTTTCCCCTCGCGATGATCACGCCCGATATGAATTAGAATTAGTACAATGGGGGATATGGGGTGGGGAATTAGTCGAAGAGATGAGAGGGGAGAGATGGGACCAGGGAAGAGGAATAGAGGTCGTGGGGTTAGTAACGGAAAATTGAGGTGGAGTTGGGTGTACTCGTAATAAAGGTGGTGCTTTGTATATGTGTGTGTATGTTTGTGTTAAGGCACCGGTCGAAATAGCGTGATGAAATGATAAAAAATGGAGGTATTTTAACAAGGCCTCGCGATGTTCCATTATGCTCCTGGGTGGGGTGGCTATTGGGACTCGTTCCGACGCCCGCATTTCCTGTGCTTCGTTATTGAATTGGATGACGGCTTTTTGGGCGAATGTTTCTCCTGGAAGAGCTTGCCGAGTGGTTCTGGGAAATGGCAATGGGAGAGGTGGGCGTTTACAGTGTATTCAGATATTACTGCCGGAATTATTCCAATGGGAAAACATGGTCAGCGAAAATCCTTTTCCATAAAAATCGCCACGTGCATTTGTCTTTATAATTTCTATTTCAATGCTGAGAAATTAGCTTTAATCTCAATGTTTTTTTCTTCGCGCAAGTCTGTGCCTCTCAATATGAGTGACGGAGATTCACTTGAGTGAGTTAACTGATCAAGATATTGGGGTGAGAATTTATTGAGATCAAACAAAAAAATTGACCAAAATTAATTGAAACGTCCAACTATTTTGTAATTTCATATTTCATTTACTTCAATACGGTATCATTAACCAATTGCATTCAAAGTACTTCGTTAAACCTTAGGAAAAATTTCAATGCGTAGGATTGCGTTTATCGTAGTAATTACACATTAGTAATTATCTCATCTCATTAGTAATATTTGCATTATCTTATACACAACATGGGCACGTAAAAGTATCGATTGGTTTTTTCCTGATTAAATCTAATACAAAAACAAGCTAGCAAATTTGTATCTCCATGGTTAATTCTAGTCTATTTCTAATTGGCATAGAATCACATGATGGATTAGGCCTTACTTGTTCAAGAAGTAAAGATAATAATGTTTTAATGGTGTTTTGACAAATGTTTCGTTGTTGTTGTAAGACTGGGATGTAAACTATTGAAATGATAATGAAATCTAATTTTTTACTTTAGCATATTATACCAGAATGATATCAGTGCAGATTGGCAAAAGCGGACATCATAGCTAATAATTTAATGGTAGTAAATATTTTGACTTAACCCTCTGTGATCTTGACTTAACACTCATTATTTGTTTCATCATTTACAGTTTTTATAAGGGCATTTAATAATGTGTCACACACTGACCCTGTCGAAATTTCACTTGGCCGTATTACAGCCTTGTCATGGTCGTTGAAATTTAATTTTATGGTGCTTTATTATATATTTACCTTAATCCTTTGAAATATTATTTGTCTCAGCCTTAAAAAAATTCGTTTACATATTAACTCATATTTAATCGTTGATCAAAGCTCTCTGGAGAAAATTCAATGAAAATTATTTGGCCATTTATAAAAGTTTGATAATACTGCTTTTTATGACGTGAATTTTTCTGCTATTATATCATACTTTCCTAAGAATATATTTTATGGTTGTCTTATATGTAAATAATGATTGTGTAAAATAAATGGATGAGTTGTGATTCTGTCTTGAGGCAACGAAAAATGCAATTACTGATTGCTACTTTCTGATATTACTTTGCCATCCTCATTTCCAAATAGTTTCATCATGGAGAAGTAGGTGAAATTCATTTCCCGTTCTGAAGGAAGCTAACAAAAATTTCATATTTAGCCTGATGAAACTTACATCAAATTGAAACCCTTATTACTCGATGTATCAATCCTGTGATCTTCCATATTTTATTTACTTTCAGTGCTCTGAGTGGTTTGGTAAACGTGATCTAGTTTAGCTTTGGGTTTCGGAGTAGAATTCTGTGTACTGCATGGACGTTTTACCATATGATTGTGGTAGCTTTATAAAGAGCACAGAAATGCTCTTTTGTTAACTAAGCTCGAAAGACTTCACGTAATTCAAATTAGTTAATACATTTATATATCGGCGGTAAAGCTGAGTTAGTAGTATTTTAGAGTTATAAGTTAGGATCTTGATTTTTTATGCTTGAGAATGAGTTTTAAAAAATTTTTCAGTGAAGAATTTAACGGACATATAAAAAATAGTTTTGATAGCAAATTTTTGTAAGTACAAAAATATGCATCAAATGAATATATTTCTAGATTTTTGCGTAATTTTTTTGTGCTAAGCAGTTAATGGGGTTGAATATTCTCAACAATTAGAAGGTGTTTGTTGTACGCTGTGAGGATACTTCTTTCCTACTTTTAGAAATGAGTGGAAATATTTTTGTCTGATCCACCAACATCAGTTCTAGGAGTTCTCGTCCTCCGCATGCAAGAATAAAATTAGTGCAAGCTCGGAATGTTTCGTTGAGCCAATTTGAATCATTAACTTTTTTCCCAGCAGCAGCAAATTTGCTGTACCTTTGTGGATATGACTTATCGTAGTTTTTGGTGGAAAGCGGAAATATTTAACTTTCAGCTACCTAGCACAGAATAGCGTAGTGAACGCTCTTATAATTTTTGTTTTTCGGCATCAATAAATTTGAATAGGTCATCAATTGGAACTTTTAACTCGGATGGATATGCAACGTCGGTTGATGGCACGAAGACTTTATGGTTCATGTAGTTTTAATTGGGCAGTATAATTCTCTATTTTACCCGAGAATAGTGAGTCTTGATACCCGTATGCGTGGGATTCGCTCACATTGAGGCTAGTTTCGCATCCATTTTTGTGATCACCTAATTGAAAGACCGTGACCGATTCGAATTTAGGAAACGCCTAATTTGTGATTATGACGTGATTATCTGACAGATAGGACTATTTTCTCTTTGGTTTAGCGTATTTGCCGGACTACTACATACAGCATCTCTTTTTCTAGCGAATGGCTCATGATGCCATAGAAAGCTTAACGTCGTAAAAATTGGAATTTTGACTGTGCTAAAATCCATTTACCGAGCGATCGCTGATGACGCGTCAAATGATAGCACGGGTATTTAACGTTCACTGTTAGAATTCCCTTAAAAGTGCCGCAAAACCTTTGTTCTCCCCGAAAAGGTACCCATTTAATTCCGAACCAACCGGAATGTGAATAAAAAAAGTACGGAAATTTACGGAACGTGGTAAATAAAAAAAATTGAGCGAAGCTCGTTTGCCGTCGTCCCCATTCATTTCTTCTCGTGCAGCCACGTTTTATGAGTCTGCCTCAAGTTTTACACGGGCATGGGTATTTTTTTTTCACTGCGTAAACACAGAGTTCGGGGACATGTCGAGTATAATGTAGACCCGTGCGCGCTCAGCGATGAAAACTTCTTGAAATTGATGGAATGGGCAAATACGACGACGACGACGCCCCCCTAAGTTCCAATAATCTCTTTTTCACTCTTTTTCCCCCTCCCACCTACCCTGTCCTCTTCAATGGCAACCCCCTTCCTCCTTCCCTACAACCTATTCCTTCACCTCATTCCTGCACCCTCCCTCCACATTCGCGATATTTGTTTCCACTTCGTTCCACCAGAGGCGCTGGAGGGCAGACGTGCTTTGAGAGTCGCCAGATAATAATGACGTTGGGAGGTGGCCTGATATCGGATGCGGTGAGTAGGCGCGGAGGCGAATGGAAAAGTTTGCGCCACGGCGGCGGGGTGGAGCGGCAATGTGCCGGTTCGGGTGTGGTGGGGAGCAAGGGTGTTGCGGGCAACTGGAGGGAGTCGGGGGAGTGAGTGGCGTTAAGGGATTCGGTAATGGAAGCCGAGACGATGGCCGCTGGAGGAGAGATGGGAGGGAAGGGGATCCACGGGGCCGAACAAAGAAGGAAAAAAAGGGAAGGGAAAATAAATATCAGGTTTAATATTGACTTGTAAAGGGGCTGCAAGTGTATTGTTGAGGCGCGAGGGATGGGGGGAGCCTGCCAAGGGAGGGAGGGTGGGTTAAAAGAGTTGGAGTGATGTTTAGTAGAGACTAATGGAGCGGAAAGCCGAGCGCGGTGGATGCTGTCAGGAGCGAGGGGGGGGTTTGAGGCGAAGGGGTATGGAAGAGTAACTGGGGACCAGGCAGGGGGTGGAGGAGGACTGGGGTGTGGTCTTGGAGAATTGAATACCTAATTGGGGGGAGCGAAGAAATGACAGAGAGTGAAACGAAGAAAAGTAGTTCGTCGAAGCAGAGCTATAGGGTGCGGCACCTCTCTGCTCGCGACGAATGTATTAAGTAAGCAACTTTCTCATTGCGCGTGGAAACTTCTTGTTTTAACTTCCCCCTCTACTGCTCACTGTTTCGATGCTGCGGGACAAAAATCATTCGAAAGCTTGTACGGCTCAGAATGCTCTCCCGAGTTAGACCCGTAATAGCCCACGCAGCCTCTGTTCATTTGAGAAACTAATAAAGTTTTTAATTAAACGTCAACCGCTTTGGACGAGGGCAAAGAAGTTATCCAAACATATCTAGCCGGCAAAGTTGGCTCTGAAAGTTAGTGTTTATCGCTAGACGTTCGGGAATAAAAAATGTTTAGGGAGCTCTCATTATTGTGATCACGCTGGCTCATTCGCATTCCAATTTAACCGAAGGGCAGTGCTGTTTCTTTCATTAGCCAGGCCGCTCAAGATTTAAGAGAAGCAGTTATTGCGGTTGAAAATGACAGGAATTCATGTGGTAAAGATGAAGAAAATGTGGGCTCTATTTGGGAATCAGGAGTCTGGAAATATTTACGCGAGTCGATTACGACACCCTGGTTTCGAATGGTGGTGAAAATTCGTGTGAATGAAAAATGAATATGGAGTGGTATTAAGTTAAACATTTTGGGAACTGAACAGAGAAGGTCCGGTGGAAGAGAAAGGGAAGGAAAGTAACAGCAAAGGGAGGAATGACGGATAAGGGGCGAATGAAAACATGGCGCCTGTCAAAAAAACGTAATTCACCAGAAGAAAAGTGTTACAATGATGGAAATTAACTGGCGGAGAGTGGACAGATACGAGAATACAATTCATTGCAACTTTTTTGCGTTATATATAGGATTACCGAAGAAATATGGGATATCATTTTAGGAAAAATAAAAGCGAATATTGAAAAATCATTAGATACGGGATATTATCAAAATTAAGAGAAATACATCGCATTATTCCACTTTTAAATCTAAACAGAACACTGGTATCCTAAAGCAGTCAAGGTGACCTTGACTATGAAGCTGTTTTGTTGAATCCATAATCGGCTTTAAATATTCAGTGAGAGTGCACCGGTCAGCGTTCGTTTATTCTGAGTATATGTATTGAACCTTGAGTTATTTCGTAAGAGATCAATAAATGGGTATTAAGCAGCCTAAATGAGTATCAAATGAGCTTTCCATTATATTTTAATATACTATATTAGCATAAGGAGTTAATAGAGTGAAGGTATCTATGGACAGATAAATTCTCCCTTCAGGATCCTTCAGATCTTATTCTCCAATCGCTTTTGAAGAGAACATTAAACTTTTTTCTGCACCAACTGTAGGCAATCTAACGACTACAGAATATTAAACCCGTCGAATATTATTTCGTATCACAAAAAGATTTGACCCTCGGAGATTACTTTTGCAGAATTATCTAATTTTCAACTTCGTGCGTCACACCTGGTCTACGTGGTAGGGTCTTCATGGTATAAATTCTTTGTAGTACGCATTTTTGCAACTACGTCATTTCGCCTTCATTTTTCCTTTCTTTATGTTTTCAAATTGTCTTCCTGGCGTTGTAAATTCATACTTACTTCAATCGTTTCTCTTACTAGTTTACTTAGCTTATCTGGCCTTGCTTCCTTAAGAGACGCGACTTTCTCTCTCTCGTTATTTATCTCCACATACCATTTGCATTTGCCTCATCTGCTTCCTATCTCCTATCCTAGTTAACACTCCTTTTTCATGATTATTGCACATCCCTGGTATATTTTAGCTATTTGTGTAAATGTTCTCCACTCACCTTATATTTAATTCTGTTATCATAGCTGAAATGCCCCTGATGTATCATCATTTCCAATTCAAAAAGCCATTTCTGAACCATCCAAGGCTTAGAAGATGAGAGCCAAACCTACAATTTGAATGTATTATAGATATTTTATATAAAATTTCCAAACTTAATTATTATTGTTTCACATACTTTTTTTTGGAATAAGACGAATCCCTCATAGAAAAAACATATTTGTAGTTACAGAAAAGGCAGCTAAAGATAAAAATCCATTAAAGAGGAGAAGGGAGACGGAATTTTTTCTCCCAAAAGAAAATGGACCTCATCGGGGTTAAGGTTGTGGAGAGGTTAAGATGCGGTAAGCTTAGCGACCGGCGTGTGCTTCCTGCGAAGACGATACAGACGGTCGTGGCTAAGAAGGAAGAGAGAGAAAATCGCTGTGTGTAGGGGAAAGGCATTGAAAATTTCTAAAAGGGTCTTCTTCATTCGTCAGAAATGTTATATGAAAGTTGAAGAGGTTGTCTTGTTAGATGGTGGAGCTCAAGGAGGTCTTAAGCGGCGGGATGGGATGGCAAGCAGACGATGGACCCCGGAACACGGGCAAATCGAGGAGAGAGCGAGCGGTGAACCGCACCCCAATGGCGCCGCGGAAAATAAGCCAGTTGGGGGCGGTGGCGGAACCGAGGGCTCACTCCGCCAGGAAGAGCAGGGTAGGAGGGGCTGAAGGGATCGGTAATGAAGTAATAAAGGGTGGAGATTAGGGGGAAAAGCCGCGCTTGTGCAAGTATATGTGCTCTTGGGCAGTTTTCGGTGCTATAGTCGATGGAATGGTTTGCCGTAGTTATAAGGAGGTTCTGAGGGAGTACTGTGTGTGGGAGTACTGTGTGCCCTAGAATGGTTATACACTTTCGACTGCAATTTCTCACTCGGGTTCGGACGATTGCACGGGCAGGGTTACGGCACAAACGGATAAGGATATATATCCGTACGTGGTACTGTGAGAGTGATGTTTGTGTGAGAGTATACACACACGAACACACACACCCTTATCACCCTCATAGTACCGATCACTGATACACAACCAGAAAGAGCCTAAAAAAACAGAGGGTTTTAAACGTTTCGAAGCTCCGCAGTTGTAATAACCTGGAACTCCACTAACAAGGTTCTTCTGGGCGCTGAAAATTTGCAATTCCAAAGTGTCGTTTATATACTTTCTGTTGTATCTTGAATACCGTTGTACCATGATACTTTGTGCCATGGGCCGCTGCTCGTCATGATGTATCCAAGTACTTTTGTCTCGTATATCATGTATGTAAATAAATAAATATATATACAAATATACCTTAGAAAAAGATTGCTATTCAGTGACGACAAATATGCATTAAAATTTTGATTAAAACATATATATCACCGAAACAGAGAGATGAAACAGATTTAGTTTTGTCATTTCAGAGTCTGAAGATGACGGCCGTGCCGTCTAAAACCAGATATATAGTGTCCTTTCCCTGTGTTTCTGTATATAAATGTTTTAATCAAACACTGTGTATATATATATATATATATATATATATATATATATATATATATATATATATATATATATATATATATATAAAATAACTTCGAAATGGAACGCTCTTCGGCGACCCACAAGATTCTGAAGACGACAGCCGTGCTGTCGAAACGTCAAATAACAAATTGTGAGTGTCCTTTCTTTGTGATTCTATAGTATATTCTAAAAATCTAAATCTGTTTATATATATATATATATATATATATATATATATATATATATATATATATATATATATATATATATATATATATATATATATATATAACGATTGTACGGAAAAACTCACACGAGCGGCACAATAATGGGCAGACACAATATAACACAAATAGAATAGAATAGCAACATTTATAAGGACACTCACACGGTAAATTGTTCGAGCTTTCGGCCCTCTCAGAGGCCTTCTTCAAGAGAGACTCATATGTATATATATATATATATATATATATATATATATATATATATATATATATATATATATATATATATTCACGCACACATGCGTGTATACACACACCCATAAATTTATTTTTAAAGGTTGGAAAAGGGCACGTCAGGATTATCCCTGAATACCAGTGTACTGCTGCAAGTTGGGAGTGAAAAACGGCCCAGACTGACGGGGTCGGCTGGGAGGGGACTGTTTCAGTTTCGGGAATGGTTATGGAGTGAGGGTTTGAGGGGAATGCATGGGTGGTGGGCTGCGTAGGAGATGATGCTGGGAGTGAGGTGGCCGTGGGAAATAAAAAGACCTGTGTTGCTGCTGTTCTGCCATGAAGGGGTGGGATCGGGCAGCCGGATAAAGGGAATGGAGGAGGAGGGAAAAATAAATAGAGAGAGAGAGAGGCGGATGAGTGGAGGGGAAATGCAAACGAGAAGCGGGAGAAATGGGAAGGCTGGAAAGTGTATGTGGGGATTTGGACGAAAAGAGGGGGGTGTGGGAGGGAGAAGACGATGAAGAACGTGGGGACACTACACCTATATCTACATTAAACCCAACCCTGCCACCATGGGGCTGTTTGGGACCTGAATGTCAGGATACCATCTTAATTTTAATAAAAGACAGAAATAAAGCTGGGATGGAAATGAGGAAGGATGTTAAAAATAAAATAATGGAATTTAAACATGGATAAACTAACAAAGACGTTAGTTAAGCAGAAGATACTGGAATAAAAAAATCTGCTGAGTGATGTAGCTATTCAGCAGAACTGTCTAGCTCCCTTTCATATTATGAAGGCTAATTATTTGAGGGAAAATTATCTTCTGATAAATTCCCTCTCCTTGGATATAAGTGTCACTTTTTTCATGAAGATTCACGAGGAATTTTATTACAGAGTGCTTGAACAATAAGTGACTGGACATAAAGTATAAAATAATATACAAAATTGTGTTGGGACTGTTTCATTTTCTGAATAACGTATTTTTGAAAACTTTTAAAATGTGTGGCCGATGAAAACGATAATGTGAAAAGAGTAGAAGTTTTCTAATGTTTCAGTGAGCGAATCCTCATCTGATATTGTATCATTTTTTTATTCCTTTGCTGTTGGCTGAACCGCTTAAAAATTCGTCCACCTTTGTGATGTTATTAATGTTAATGATGACTGTCCAAATCAAATATTGGGGCAAATTTCGTAATTTTGGAAAATTTCCCTTGATTATAATCAGTTGCTTTTTGATATATATAAATAAGTATTGGAAAAATTGGCATTTTTCATTAATGACATCAAATTAAAAGACCTTACTGAATTAGTTCTGATTTAAATGGATCTTGTCCGAAACAAGAGTATGTGGAGAACGTATTATAAATTTTGATGTAAACATGATACAGATCTTTGATAAACTGAAAATCACATACATTACAGAGATACTTTGTAGCGAATTGTAATATATATTATTATATGGTGATATTTGCGTTGGAAATTTTCAAATGAGCTGGATAACGTATAATGTTTGCCATTAAAACAAAGGCGTTCGAATTTAAAAGCCTGTTTATGCACTCTTTATTTGCCATAAATATACTGCAAATACCCAGGATTTTCGAATAATCAGAAAAATGTCATTATCGTGTCATGAGTGAATTCGCTAATAACTCTCCGTACACTGTGTTGCGGACCGTTTGACTGAAAGCATAATGTTTTTTTTAATGTCTTGCTACTAAGTGAATTACAGCATATCGCATTTAGCGTATTGTAAAGTTTTACTTTCTAATCACCGAAGAGGCTGTTATCCGTATGTTGAAATGAATATGGATTATAAGCATACATAATTCATAGCATTCATTTGGTTTATTAATCAAACATTTCCGTTTGATTAAGGTTATTTTATCCCTTGTTTAAAAACTATTTTCAAAAGAAAAGCCTTCAATAGAAATTAACTTCAATTGCATGAGTGTGTATGTATATATGTATATATGAATATATGTATATATATATATATATATATATATATATATATATATATATATATATATATATATATATATATATATATATATATATATATATATATATATAAACACATACATACATATTTGAAATGGATCTAAAAGAGATCTAATGGGTCATTGTGAATTTCAGATTAAAATATCTCAATGATAAATGAGTAAATTATGGCAAATAACTAATTGTGAAGTTGAAACTTAAATGGGTGTAAAGAGGCCCATAGGGAAAGTTACTTAAGGGAACAGATAATTTCCTAATAACTCCTCTTCTCTTCTACTGCGTTATTGTAACTAATGGACTCTTTAGTTGGTATATAAAGAATAACGCAGTTTACAGTTTAAACACTTAGAAATGTATTCCTTGATCACTGTAATAAATACGTAAGAAATATATAGATTAAGTATTAATTAAATAATAATAAAACTAAACGGTCGGTCGTTTAAAACATGGTAAATGTCTCCCCTGATGGACCTATCGCATCTTTAATGTATATTTTATATCGCCGTAACTAGGCATAAGTATATGTTATATTGAAGAGCACACTTAGTACAATCGAATAGTTTACTTATAATATAAAGAACACGTTTCCACAGCTAGGTATCTTCATCAATCAAATATATAATTAGGGAATAGATTAAACTGTTCTTAGTTATTATTTGTCTTACGACCTATTTTGTAATGTTTTATACAACGTTAAATATAAACATATATTAATGTAAACATCAACTCAGCTCAGAGATTTCCGACAGGCTAAATTTTATTGACAATCGAGATTACTCACCATTAATTACAACTATAAAAAACCTATCGTCAGTGAATAAGCAGGTTGATACATTGGTTTAAAGAATTTTACTGGTAGTCGATGATCAGAGGCGGGGATATATATGTGTGTGTGTATATATATATATTTTTTTTAAGTAATCTACCGGTTAAGGTAGGTTTTTGGACTGACACAACTACCAAACAAATATTTTATTACTCCTAACAAAACACAAAATCAATCATCCTACTCTATATCAGGTCCCTCTTCATCTCTGAGTACTTCCTTCCTCCCTTCATCCCGTCCGACAACCCTATCCTGTTCCTTCCCTTTCCTCTTTTGCCCAACATTCTACCCTCTATCACAGTCTTCAACATCCCACTGCCGGTCAACACCCCCTTCATCCACTTTTCCTGCCTCCATAGGATTGCTCCCAACAAACCCCTCTCTTCGCCCACCATACCAAGCTCTTCCTCATTTGTTTTCTTCTCTGTCCATTTCACCTTCTCCATTCTTCTCCACACCCACATTTCAAAAGCCTCCAATCTACGTCTATCCTCCTGCTTCAATGACCACGTTTCCGCTCCGTACATAGCCACGCTCCATATCAAAGTTTTCACGAGTCTTTTCTTAACATCCTTACTCAAAGTCCCTGTCATCAACTCCCTCCTCCTTGTGAAAGCCTCTTTGCCTAGCGCAATTCTTCTCCTTACGTCCCTACTACTTTGACCGTGTTGGTCCAAAACACTACCGAGATACGTAAACTGTTCTACCTGCTCTAGCTTTTGCCCTCCTATTTTAATGTTAAGCTTGGCCTTTTTCTTTCTAGAAAATCGCATAACCTTTGTTTTATTAATATTGATTCTCATCCCATACCTGTCGCACTGAATTTCCAATTCACTCAGCAATGCTTGCAGCCCCTTGGCTGACTGACAAACTAAAGCTTGGTCATCAGCGAACCTAACTGATTTTACGACTTCCCCGCCCACTTTCATTCCTACCTCGAGTTCTTCCCATGCCTCTTTGATCATTTCTTCTGCGTACAGGTTGAACAGCAGCGGTGATAATGGGCAACCCTGCCTTACACCCCTTCCTAACACTGCCCATCCTGACTCCCCGTTTCCCACCCTCACCTGAGCAGTCTGAGACATGTACAGGTTGCGGATTAGCCTCCTTTCCCTCCAATCTATTCCTATTTTCTGCAATATACTCATTAGTTTTTCCCAATTTACTCTATCAAACGCTTTTTCGAAATCTACGAAACAGGCAAATACCTCCTGGTTGTGTTCTATATTCCTCTCGATTAATAATCTCATTACTGCAATGGCATCACGCGTACCTCTCCCCTTCCTAAACCCAAACTGATCATCCCCTAAGTAATCATTTGCCCTACTCTCTATCCTTTTGTTTATGATCCTGAGAACAACCTTAGCTGCGTGGGATATCAAACTAATTGTCCTATAGTCCTCACATGACGTGGCCTTTACCTTTTTCGGAATAGGAACTAAAACTGATCTCACAAAGTCTTCCGGCCAGATTCCCTCCTCATAAATACTACGGATCAGCCCATATAGCCTCTTCCTCCCACATTTTCCCAAGCATTTCAAAAGTTCCACGGGAATGTTATCTACCCCCACGGCCTTATTTAGTTTCATCTCCCTTAATGCCCTTTCTATCTCATTGTCTAGTATGCCTGGACCTAAGCTATCTTCCTCTACGTCATGTTCCTTTTCAATGTCTAACTTTGTTGGTCTAAGCTCTTTACTATACAGGTCTTCTACATATTCCTTCCATCTCTCTTGGATCTTTCCTGCGTCAACTATTACCTTACCGGCCTTATCTCTAACTGCAATCGTTGATCTCCCTTTTTTACTTCCCGATAAAGATTTAACTATGCTGTAAAGCGCACCGATTTCCCCCTTCCTCTGCAGACTTTCCATATTCTCGCACTGCGTCTTCCACCATGCTTCCTTTGCTTTATTTGTTGCCCGCCTCAATTTATTGTTCAATTCTTTGTACTTCATTTTGCCTAATTCTGTATTTATATTCTTCCATTTTCGCCGCTAATCCATTTTTGTAATCATCTCATCCGTGATCCATGGTTTACGAGTCCTTTTAGCGTTAACGGTTCCAATAGTGTCTTTTGCCGCTTTAGACAACCCTTTCTTGATCATTTCCCATTTTTCTTCGATAGTACTAAGCCCTTAGTCATCCTCCATGATTTTCTCTACCGCCTGTTTGTATTCCTTTCTTTTCAACCCATTTAATGCTTCTACCTTCCATTTTCTAACTCGCCGCCCCTGCCTTATCTTTTTAAAACGTACGCTACATTTCATAACAACTAAATTGTGGTCTGAGTCCGCATCCGCTCCCGGGAAGCTGTAGGAATTTATCACACTGTTCCTAAACCTGTGTCTAACCAGGATATAATCTAGCTGATATCTTCCCGAGTCACCTGGCATTTTCCATGTATACCTGCGTCTTTTGTGGTGTCTGAACCAAGTGTTGGTGATAACTAACCCCTGTCTCCTGCAGAACTCAACTGCTTTCTCCCCGCGGTCATTCCTCGTGCCTAAACCGTAGTCCCCCACCTCATCACCATCTCTTCCTTCGCCTACTGTCGCATTCCAATCCCCCATCACTATCAAATGTTTCCCTGCAGGAACACATGCAATCATGTCCTCTAACTGATCGTATATCCTATCGACCTCTTCTTCCTTATGGTTGCTCGGTGGCATGTATACCTGGATAATAACTAAGTTCGTCGGTTCTGCTTTTATCTCCACTAGTAGTATTCTATCCGTTACCTGCTCTATGTTGACTACGCTTCTTCCTACCTCTTCATTTAATACTATGGCGACCCCTCGTTGGCTCTCGTCCCCACCGCTGTATATTATTCTATACTTATCACTCCAGTAATCCCCGCTATCTTTCCATCTCACCTCGCATAGACCTAAAATATCTATATTTCCCCTTACCATCTCTCGCTTAACATTCTCCAATTTCCCCGTCCTCATCATTGTCCTAACATTCCACGTTCCTATTCTAACTAATTTGGTCTTCTTCTCCTGCGTCTTCTGTCCTGCTGCTGCTGGTTTTCCCTTGCAAGGGTTTCGTGGGATGACGACCGCGGAAGCCTTGCCTCCCCCGGTGCCGGGCACGACACACGGCCGATTGGGCCGAGCCCCGTGGTTGCCAGGACTCAAAATATCTCTATTGTCCATCACATTGTTCTTGGGAATGATAATTGAGGTGGTTTCCCGTTGCCTTCCTCAATAGTGTTTTTAACGTGACACCATCACTTACTGGCCGCCCCACTGGGGTCAGACGCCATTGCAGCCGCCTCACTGAGGAACAGACGCTGCGTGGACTACCTTTCGTCTGGCTCCTAACCTTCGACCTATCTGGCATGGGTGACCCTACCAGGAGCAATTTTTATTACTCCCGCCAGTACAGCTCTAGGGGTCATCGGAACGCACAAGCCCTTCCACCACGTCAAGGTTGTAGTCCGGGGAGGGATATATATATATATATATATATATATATATATATATATATATATATATATATATATATATATATATATATATATATATATATATATATATATATATATATATATATATATATATATATATATACACACGAGGGTCATCCGGAAAGTAGTACCCGTTCGTGCCGCATGAAGTGCTGACGACGCGAGTAGCCGCTGGACGAGGTCAGATAGCTTCAGTGGCTCGTCTGCCTTCTCTGAGCCAAGTTGCGTGACGCTAGCATTGCCTGTGTTGTTTCTGTGATTGTTTACAATGTTTAAAAAAATTGAGAACGCCGCCAGTTGTGAAGTGAGGGCAGTGATTAAATTCCTCAATGCAAGAAACGTTCGCCCATGTGATATTCATCGCCAATTAAAGGAGGTGTATGGAGACAATGTAATGGACGAGTCGTCTGTTCGGCGGTGGTGTCGCAACTTCAACATGGGGAGGGGGAACACACACGACGATGAGCGTTCGGGGAGACCGTCTGTCATTACAGACCAACTGGTGAGCTCAGTTGACGAATTCGTGAGGAACGATCGGCGCGTCACAATTGATGACATCTGTGAGCATTTTCCCAATGTTTCTCGAACAATTGTTCATGAAATTGTTAAACACCATCTGCATTATGCAAAAATTTGTGCAAGATGGGTCCCTCGCGTATCTCAATGAGCTGGCGGCGAAGGACTATGCAGCAGGAATACAGAAACTTGTCACACGTTATGACAAATGCCTTAATTTGCTTGGAGATTATGTTGAGAAGTAGTTTAAAGTATCCTCTTTCAAATAAAATTTTTTATGTTTGTTAATATTTACTTTTGTGTCTTTATTTCACGAACGGGTACTACTTTCCGGATGACCCTCGTATGTATATGTATATATATATATATATATATATATATATATATATATATATATATATATATAAGTGGAAGAGAAAGGGTAGAATAGCGGGAAAAATGTATGCACCGAAAAGGAAGCGCGAGAAAATTGCTGCGTATGGCACAGTGTATGCTACAACAGCCGTCGGAGTAAAGTGCCGGCTAACGAAAAAATTGAAATCGTATTGACTGCATCTAAAATCCGAAGCACGGAGACATTGAGGTGAACTCATCTCATCATTTGAGTGTGTGATGAATGATACACTTCCTCACCCCGCTGGACGAGTACGGAGATGAAAGAACGCGAAAGGATAGTGTTAATATCCTTTTTGGTGTAAAGTGGCTCCTAGTGGGAGGGAGGGGAGCCGGGAGTTCGAGTTGATGGCGAGGGCTAATACCGCCGCAACAGAAAGCGCAGGAAAAGAGGAGAAAAAAAATAAAGGATCCTTGGAAAAATCTCTTTGTGGAAAGGAATTCTAGCGTTTTGATGCCAGCTTTGGCGAGTGCACATGACTGGTGCGGGGACGGGGCCAAGATGACGTAGGTCCCGGTGCGGAGAAGTGTGGAGGAGGAGGAGAAGGTTGCAAGACGGCTGGAAGGGGTTGGTCGATGGTGGTTGAATGAGAAGACGAAGGCGATGTGTTTGGATGTTGTCGTCTGCTTCGAAGCGACGGGGAGCGCATGGAGGGAGGCGGTGAGAACGGGAAGGTCGGAAGTGGGGGAGGGAGCCGAGGCAACTGGGGATAGTTGCGTAGGGCGGCCCGTGGCATAAATAGGAATTACGCAAATGACCAAGTTAGGCAGTGTTTGCCGAGTAGGTGGAATGGAGGGGGTTTGGAGGTCGACCCCACCGAGGGGAAGCGGGGTTGGGGAGAGGAGCAGTGAAACGGACTGGAGTCTTGGGTGGAAGAGAAGTTTCGGGCGGGCGGTGGGTCTGCAGGGTGTGGTGCGGTAGGATACGGGCCAAAGGCAAAGGAGGCACGGCGAGGGGGCGGGAGGTCTAGAGGTGGGTTTGTTTCGAAAGGAGAAGGGACAGGAGAGCCGGGAGGACGCGGTAGGAGAAGAGGGAATCTGTGGCGTCGTCGACGACTCCGGAAGGAATTCTAGATGTGAGGAATGTAAAATATGCGAAGAACGGAATTAGAAATGTTTACGTAGCGGAGAGTCTGGGGTGTTGGAAGGAATAATTGTCTGGAGCCCTGAGGGAGTTTCCGGCTGAAGGGTCCGTAGTGGGGTGGTGGAGGGTTTGAGTTTATTAATGCAAGGCATCGGATGGGTAATGGAAATGGGTTCAAGGCGAGTGAGCGGGAGACCGGAGGTGGTTGCGCATTTGCTCGGCGGCGGGAGCCGTTAAGAGATGGCACGATGGGTCAGATCCTTAGGAAAATTGGAAACGGCGAAAGTAGGTCGTCAGGTAAAGAATGGCATGAGCATTCATGATGCAGTGGCGCAGAAATGCTTTGGGCCACTGAGTAAGTAAGGAAACTGTTTCAAATACGTCACAAAATAAAAAATTAAAGAAAGACAATTTCTCAATGAAATGGTGTGAAGCACGGTGAAACAACCAGGAATATACAAATCGCAGACTTATCCGGACGTTTTATTGGGATTTTGAAAACTCTTTTATAGCCGAATATCTGTAATTAAAGTTCATGAAACACCAGAAAACTATTAAAAGAATTAGGTTTACAGTCGTTTTGACGCCACTCGAAAGTTTCATGCTAAAGATTCCTTTCCATAAAATTTCAAAGAAATATATTTTTTCTCCAAGTACCTTGCATGCTCTCCTTACTTAAACAATTGTTGGCAGAGAAGTAATGTTTTCCAACCTTCCGCATTTTAAAATACCTCGGCATAACGTTTTACTTGCTAGTGGCTCATTTTTATTAAACCCCATATAGAGCTAGGGGATAGTAAAACATGATTTGAATTTAAAGACACGTGCGTCGATGTAGTTGTATGCTTTTTGGCATCAGTGGATGACCGTTATTTTTTTAATAATCCAGAAACACCACATTTTGAGTCGTATGGAGAAATCTATCTAAAGACTTATCAATAGTGTCTTATTAATTTATGTTCACTTTTACATGATACATTACATTATGCTAAGTGGCATAATCGTTTTCATAGTCATTCATTGAGTTTTCTAAGGGAGCGGCGTAAGATTTTTTTCACAATATTAAAGAATGAGACTATGGGTAAATGACGTCATTTTAAACCATATGCGTAGAAAAAGTGAATTTCAAAAACTGTGAAAGTCTGTAGTGGGCATGCCCAAGGAGTAATAGCACATCATTTTAACTCTTCTAATGCTCCTACCAAATGAAACGAAAGCAATTACATGAGTTAATTCTTAGACAACTTGATAGAACATTGACGATCATGTTCGTGAATGTATGGTGAAACCTGACAGTAACATAACAGTTTTAGGTTTAACTTTTTGGAATTCCTTCATAATGAAGGTGAAAAGAAACTTAACATTTCCCCTAAAAAGATTTAATATTTCCCCACCTGATGATGATGCGCAGCATCGAAACCATGATCGTGGTATATTAAATCTTTTTGGTGGAAATGTTAAGTTTGTTTTTACCCTGACTGTAACGGCTAATATTATTTAATATTGACTCATTATTTGAATGAAATTTGATTATATTTCCTTTGTCGTCACTAATCATTTTTATTTGTATTCCATTTCATCAGTAGCCAAGAAGTCGAACTCGGTAATTAAGTTCTTGGAACTCCAGGGAATTTTATGTTTACAGATTCGCACATTTTATGGCATGAAAGTGAGCTTTTGAAGAACCCACAAAAAAACTCTATGCAGCTGAATTGGCCATTGCTTTACTCACCAGAATACCACAATCATTGCATTTTCGAATTCATTCTACCATTTAATTTAACGTCAGTTTACGAATTTTACCAGTTACACATGTCGTTATATAATTTCATATCAATTAAGCTAGAGTTAATTGTTAATCGGCCTTAATTAATTTATATTTTTTTAACATTTTCTACCTTATATCAATTACTTTAAAGGGAATCACAGATTTTTGATAATCGCTTGGACGTTTTTTGTCTTGACGCACATGTACTTACTCAGAGCTTCGAAAAATGGACTGAATAAAAAGAAAATATTAGCTGTAAACGAGTGCCCCTCTCGTCTCTTTTACGCTCTCCAAATTCTGCTTTTGAATCGTCCACTTCTTTGTTCTGCAATCCGTTTTACCACTATGTCGCGTGATCATTTCTGTGTTACTTTCATTTCAGTTATGTCGCTTCCCTCTGCGTTTCGCTTCTGGATTAATTCCAGCTGTTGTATATTTTTCCGTGTGATAACGTACGATAAAACGTTATGAAAGTGGTTTTCTTTAAAGTAATTGATTTGCATTTATCATATGGGAAATCACAGGTATGAATGAACCAACGTAAATAGGTGAAAGTTAACGTTCTCGTAATATTAATTTATAAGAAGATGAGAAGTGTTCCACAATCAACCTTTTTATGAAGATTAAAAAATAATATTTAAATGACTTAAGATTTAAACTCAAGTTTTTAGCTATAAATGACTTTAACTTACGATGTTTCCGAAATATATAAAATCTTAAGGGCGGATAGAATTTCAGCAAATCAATTTAAAATTTAGCAGTTTTAATTGAATTTCTCCGCTTAATAATTTTAACCTTGAGTGTATTAAATGAAGAAATGATAAAACGAATTAAGAAGCGTCCTGCTCAAGGTTTACCGATTTGGTTTAGCAGTTTGTAAATATCATCCGTTGGGATATTATGCAAATATCTATTTATTAGTGCCTATTATTTTACATTTTATTGTTTACTCATTGGTAACCCTCTATTTGGAGCGTAGTTTTTTTACGGTGCGGAAACATGGTCGTCAAAGAAGATGATAGGCAAAAGTAGAGGCTTTAAAATGTGGTTGTGAAGAAGGGAGAAAAAAGTAAAAAGGATGGAAATGATAACAAACTAAGTACCAGACTATGTAATGGAAAAAGAGGGCTATTGGGAGAGATACAAAAGATTTAGAAAAAGTAGATACATAGCGTTTCAATTGACAATAGAATATGAAAAACTTCGAAATAGGGTATATCGTTACATAGGGGATGGGTTGAAAAAGGGTTATTGTAGCCTTGGATTTCATGTTTTGTCTTCATTAGTGAGGCTTTGATGTGTGGCGTTACCTAATATTTCCGCTCAAACCTAATTACACGGGACTCTACCTTAAAAAATACTCGGCATCCAAGATTGCGATCTGGATAATTATACGAATAGATTAAGAGTTTGCTCTATAATTGCATTTAAACTCACTAATGGGTGTTAGCAATAAATTGATTAATGGGGAAAATGTTCACAATGGGAATTTTTCTCACGTTTCAGTTCGTTCCGTTCACTGGCAAAAACTCGAACTGTTCTAAAAACGGTAATGGCCCACCTGTATTTAATGAATTTTATGTATTGTTGAAGATGCTTCGAAAATTCATTTTATGTAGGAAATATAAGTATATTGATTTGCATTAATATTATTTCCTATTTATCCAATAGCCTATCTTCATTTCCCTTATTTTTAATTTGAACATTTCCGTAGATAATTCCGAATCAAAACTTTGTTTAGTGTATTGAACTGCGTCAAATCATCATCTATGTTGTTTCATAAACTTATCCTCTTCCTGTTTCTGCCCCAGCCATCAGTTTAAGCCCTTAATTTGAATTGGAATAATCATTTGGTAAAATATGCAGTGAATAATCAATGAATATGCAGTAATTAGTCAAGGGCTAACGATACATGTTCATTAGATATGATGGTGCATGATATTCTTGGATATATACTTGAGATCAGTTTCTTTGATTGAACGCCGTCGATGCAATGTAGGTGGAAATATTGGTTGTTTATCAGAGTGGTTAAGTTTCGAATTTGAATGATGACCCTGGATAGTTTCGAGGAAAACCACGGGCGAACATAAGGAAAACAACAAGACCCATCCCAGAATCCATGGAATATTTGTACTCGCTGGCAAAGGACTGGGACTTTAATAGGGGTTCTAGGGAGTTGTGACGTGCGGGTTGGGTAGAAATATAATCATTCGGTCAGTGGTCCTCATTTGAAATGTGTCTCTGGTGCTTGGGATACTCATGACTCTGGATTGGTTGCTGAGTCAGATCGCGTGCGGCGTGGAGGAGTTGAATTTGTGGAGCGTGGTTGTATTTAACTAACGTAGTTGGATTACTGGAGGAACTAGGTAGGCAGTCACTACAGTGGGAGTATTAGATTACTGATAGGATTTCTTGCATGCATTGAAGGCGGGTTTCTTTGGCGATGATGCTGAAAAAGATTTTACTGCGGTGGGAGGGATATAATGGAAGGGTTAGAGAGATCAAGTGTGGAGTTCACATTCAAAAATATTTTTTTTTCCAAAAACGATTTGGTATTTAAGTGACTCTGGGTGACTTCGCTAAAGGTAATAAACTATTTCTCTTTTCCATTCGAAGTAGCCCAGTTTTTTGTCATTTCATGTAACCATTGTTTATTTTCCTTCTGGTTACCAATATCTCTTCTCTAATGGTTTGGAAATTATATTTCAGTCATTTGTAGTTATCATGAACAATATTCTTTACATTATTTTGCATATATTTTGTTACCAAAAGTTAGGGAAAACGGTATTTTTTATGTTTGCTGCCTTGTTTTGAATCGTCTATACCGCATATCCCAACGGCAGATTCCTGGATACCATGTAAAAATCAGATAAACATAGAAATAAAATATTTGAATTTTGCATACTCTAGAACTTTATATTAGATTAGCAGGGGAGCCATGCATGGAGGTGACCCTCAACCTCAATGAGGTAGACTGGGAGTAACTCCAATCGAACTGGTTCACTGACTACTAAGGTCGGAGGAGGAGTTCCCCATTGTATAGCGAACGTGCGAGTCTGGTGAACTGGTAGGTAAGGTCTGCTCCTTCTCATTCAATTGCCCAATCGTTAAGCATGAGTCTTATTACGCCGAAGATTACTCACAACGGACAAATTGACCATTCCTCAGGTTTAGGCGAGGCGGTCGATATATTTCATTTAAGTATACTTTTTGTTAGTACAACAAGTATTTAAATCTATCAGCGTTATTTCGTTCAAGCTTTACCATCCGTCGTCCTCTATTTCTCTTCCCTTTTCGAACATCTCTAGTCCACTGGAAATATCTTCTCTTATCCATCAGCCCGATTTTTGCGTAGTTATCTTTGGTTATAGCTCAGTTTTGCCTTATATCTGACATTGAAATAACACATAAAATTTGTAACCGATGACATTTTTATTGTTTTAATTACTCTTATGCAGTTTTATAGTTTTAATTCAAAATAGATTTCCTGAGGGAAAGGTTCCTATTTATATGTATATACTTTTTTTGAAACCTCTGAGTGAAATAACTTTACAGTTTATCCAGCTGATATTAATATGCAAAAACGTTTTTGTTTCACTGAAGAAAAACTCCCTTGGTTTTATTTGCTAAGCATCAAATGATTTGTTTGAAAATATTATTAATGTTCATACATTTGTGTATATTTTAAGATTATTTTATAAATACAAATGAACTTCTGGAAATTGGCTGTACGGTTTTTACTGCAGAGGACTCGCAGGTTTGAAAGATCTTTTGGAATATGTCGTATTATAATTTTTAATTGTGTAAAATTCATTCGAAGTGCTTATTATTAACCTTATCGTCATATGGAATTAGGGAATAGGACTGCGGAGTAGAGGATGGAAAATATTGTGTTTTGCAGTGCAATCTGCAGATAGATTCTATTGTGATTGGATTCGCGGAAAGTACAAATATATTTAGGTAAACCCTACCTTGGATCTCACCCATGCTTTGCACCCTTTCGCTACAGTGACTCCGTCGTCGACCCCCAGCTACCGTCGCTAACTCTCCTATCCCCATGTACTCACTATACCTGCACCCACCCTTTCTCCTCCGGCCCATCCATTCACTACGCTAAGTTTTTTTATCTCCTCTCGATTCCCCAGGTTGTGTATGAAGATTTTTTTTAAAAACTGCCCTCTCGGTTTTCACCCGTGTAATTATGTCTGAGAGAATACCAGCAGTGTATTCTTTTGGAATTGGAAGGCGTGAGCAAGTCTCATGCAAGCGTCGTGTCTCATTCCGGGAAGTTTTATCATTTTTGCGGGATATGCTCTTAACAGCTCCATTTTCCGTTTTTAAATGCCTCGCACGTATTTCTATTCAACTGCTTCACCATAACGCCTCAATGGCCTCGCGCCCGAAGAGTGTATTCTGGTACATAGGGGTGTTTGTCCCTTTGGTTCTCAAATATTTACAGCTTTTAAAAGTCCTTTGAAAAGTCACCGTTTTGTGTGGTTTGGGAGTGTGTGGAGACTCAGGTGCAGTCACCTTTGTTAGCAAATAATTCGCCATAACGATTTTCCAGTTTACATTTTTGGAATAAAGAATTACATTTATGAATAGTTTCAGATGATCGTGTTTTCAAACGACCGAGATATAAATGGTGGTTTCCAAAACAATACAGCAACCTATATTTTCTCCGGAAGTGGGGATATACGTATGCACTGCCTTACCCGTTAATCCAACTAACATAAGGATCCTCACCCCGCTACGTTTCTTGGAGATCTATTTGGTTTCGGCGATGAATATTCTCCAATCATTTCTTTCCCTCCAATAATTTAATCACTTAAATACATGTATAATTATTATACCGTCCTTTAGGGAACTTTACTGGTTTTACGATAAAGAAGTGTGGAAAACTACAATATGATTGTCACTCATCATTTGTATATTCCAATAAGTCTGACGATTTGCATTCAATATTTCGTTGTTATTGGTAAACGTTTGTGTACCAATAATATTTATTAACTTACCATTATGACTTGGTTATTTATTTTAATCATTCTTTTTTGGAATGAAATAATGCTACTCAATATATTTATGTTATCGAGAACACGTTAGCTAATACGAATTATATCGCATTTAACTTAATATTTGACCTTATTAGTAGTACGGCGATAACTAAAGAATTTTTTGCACTGGTACGTGGAGCATTATTGTGAACTAGGAGAATAGAATATGAAGTTTTATTCTGAAATAAAATCAATATGCTTTAATATGATAATCTTAAAAGAGCGTAATAGTTTTAAGTCTTAAAAATAAATCTTTAGAATGCATTCATAGTTCTCATTGTCTTTACATATTTCGTATGCTCACTTTCACGTTTATGCGTAGAAGCTGATAAGATACTTTAAGCCACTGTAATTCATCTCTTTGGCAGTTTAACTTAATAACTATTAAAAGCTGAACATCAATTAATAACTTCATATTTTTTATATCATCAGTAGTATATTTAATAAATTACATAATAAAATGAAATTTCATGATTTGAGGTGTGAGTGGAATTAAGTCGCACATTATATTTTCAAAGTTTTCGACCAAATGAGTAATGCTCAGTGACTGGAAGATAGCTTTCATTAGTCAATTTACGAAGTTTACAAACCTTGATAATCTAAGAAATTATAGGACAATACATTTAACATCGATATGCTGCATAATCTTTCAGCATATATTAGTCAATAATGTGATGACTTTCTTCGGCAGTAGGGATATACATATCCGAAGCCAGCACGCATTTACAAAGAATAGATCATTTAAAACACCAATGGGTCTTTTTATTCAAAAATTCCTAAAATCAAGATAGCAGTACTCACAAATGAAAGCAAAATTCTTAGTCTTAAAAGAAGACTTTGACACGGTCCAAAACCGATCAAAAAAATATAGAAGGAAGTAAACTCAACTGGAGAACTACAATTGCATCGTAATTAATAGATGGTACATCCAGAATACCGCCGGGTGGTGCGCCTCTTACTCTTTCAAATTTGAATCAACAGTTTGAATTCCAGCACCAGTAGTACTAAATATTCGTTTTTTTTGTGTGCACGAAGTGACAAATATAGAGAGATTCAGTTGCCATCCATTTGAAGAACACAATACTCTATTGCTTTTCAGAAAATATTCCATATTAGTTCAAGAAATGGGGCAGCATTTACAATTGTAAATATACAACGATGGCAATACTAGAAATGGGAAACTCAACTCATTATTTAGAATTGAGACCTCGGACGTCACCCTAACAAAAACTTATGATGGAGCGACTAACTAAAGGACGATTTGTGGGGCTACGTAAAAAAAGCTTGGACTCATTCACCGAGTTGTAGGAAAATGTAATGAAAAAAGAAGGGAGATGTTTTAATTTACACTGGTAAGACTGGAGTTGGAACAAAAGGCAAGGATTTGAGAACTATCGGAGTAGGAGTTGATTAAGAAGCTATAAAACGTGCAGTGAATGCTCCAAGGTTGGTGAAGAATTTATAAGAACCCGGATGGGAGTCCCTCTGATCACAAAAGGAGAAGGCGTGATCAAAGCTTCTGGAAAAGTAAAGCACACTCTATTTATGTTATTCCTAAGGCTCCTCACTATATAGAACAGATTGCACAATATCGATTAGATTAAGGAGATAGACTACGAAACCTATAAATTCAAGGACTCTGTATTTCCACATACGAGTCACTATCATAGCATAAAGGTAAACAACGTAACTATGGCCGATAAAATCTGCCTGTAAACCACTAACCTCGCGCACAGCTATTTAGCTCCTGAAGGCTTGTGAACTAACACATCCTGCCCTACGTCTCTTTGACTGTTTCTAGGTATGAAGTTGATGTATATTTAGATGTTTTGTTTGTACTTACCTAATCAGAGATAAAGAATTGTGGTCGGTTTGATTTTAATCTGGTCTAAAGTAAAACATCAGTTCCTTGGTATTCCGGTCAGTTTTTAATCAAAATTAGACCCAAGAATAATATCGACCGAGTGAAAAGACTTTAAATATCCTTAGAGATTATGTAATTTTAGAGTAATAATGGTTAGTTGTGGAATTTAATTCCCCGTGGGCATGTTTACAGAGATCGAACTATCATCATTGGCCCATCTCATTATTTTTTAAATAAATTTATCGCTGCTAACTTAAATGCCTCATGGGCAAACCCACATCGAACGTGTGTGTTGTCTTAATTCTGTGCTAGGTCCCGTAAAAAATTTGTCAAGTCATTCAAAGGCCACATAAAAGCCCCTATTAAGTAGAGATTTATAAAGATTTAAAGTAAAGATTTATTTGTATTTATGGATTAAAAAAGACTTTGCTGTATGATATCAGTTATATCATTAAAGTCGATTTAGCAAAAAACTTAATTTTATATTCATTCTCTTAGTTCTTTCTGGTCATTCTCTCATGAAAATCTCTGCTGCAAAAGGAACAAACAGAACGTGAAAACTCCCAACCGAATAGAATTTGAATTATGGCCAATTGAGGGAGACACGTGCATAGTAGTATTGAGAATACAGTCTGCGGCCACTCCTGAATCTTGGGCACATCGTAAATAAATATTAATTCTCATGAATTACTCTAATGTTATGTTGCGCATCGGCTATTTAATAAAGCAAGAAACTGGTAGTTCAAATGATGTTATCGTAATTCTAGAGATGGTCGAGAAACTTAAGTCCATAAAAAAATGTCAAATGAAAATTGAGTTTTTAAAAATAGTTAAAATAATTGTTCTAGTGTCTCTAAATAATTTGATATCGATAGCGTACTGAGTGACAACAGTGGCCTTGCTGGCCTTGGATTAATTTGGCACTGAAAATTTGGCATGTAAAACCAAGGAAACCATTCAGTTCTGTATAAAATACCATAAACACAGTAATCAACCCGAAGGTCGCTTTAGTTGGTGATGGAAGAGCTCACCCACCATTAAGCCCTGGTAGGGGGGCCAGTTCCTTTCCCTGTCCCGGTTATGGTTTCCCAGGAATATCTGTTAACCGAAAAATTACATTGCTTGGGAAGCATTACATGACCTGAGAAGCTTGCCCAGGAATCGAACCTGGTCCCTCCATGAGTCATTAGTCCTACGCTCTACCCCCTGAGCTATCGTGACCCTAACTCTCTGTATAAAATAAATGTTATCATAACTGTTATTAGTTACGGTGGTAAAGTATTAATTTATGTGATAACTTGACGTTTATTAGATTGTTTTAGAGTTATTCTTGTTGAACAATTCAACCAGACCTTGAAAATAGCAATTTAAAATACTTGTACTCTACGATATGGAAAATCCTTCAGCTGGCTTGGCTCCTCTTAGTCCGAAGTATTCGTCTCTTACCTACTCCTTAATTTCTTCGCCATGGCTTTATATTTAGGAATGCCTTTCACATCGAATTTCCATTCATGCTTATTTTTTTACCAGGAATATATTATCCATTTTCCTACCGAGGAAAATATTTCCTGTCTGTCCCCAATACACGTCCCAACCTGTGCCCACCCATTCCCTTTTGCATAACAGCTTTCTTTGTAAGGTGTGCCTTTTGTCTCCATATTTCCCCCCCTCGACACGCCTCTCGCCGATATCCCTCTTCCATCTGTTCACCCTCCTCTCCCCTCTCTCTCCGTCACAGTCATTCCCGGAACGTCTCCAAATGCCTTTTATGGGTCGCGACAAGGTGCATTGTGGGGGCGTCTCCTCCTGTGGCTCAATTGAGTCGTGCCGCCGAAGGTGGAGTTCCATGTGCAGGTGATGGTTTTAAAGGAGCAGGAATGAGGGAGTACGGGCGAAGAAAGATTGGATTCGGAGAGGCGGGGAGGTGGGGTTGAGATGGGGCTTGGTGGGCCACGGTTAGGATTTCAGGTTAGTTTGAGCAGGTACGTCCTGGGGGAGGGAGGTTAAAGAGAGATGGTGAGGGCGCTTTTACAACTCACATGGGAACGAGCGAGAATTCCAAATCCTTTAAATGGTCTGAAGAATGGAACATTGTGGTCCTCGACGAGCTGAGAGAAGTGGTAGCGAATTTTAACGAAATGCAAGGATTAATCAGACGTTCAGCTGCTATTGTGTGTTAAATGGTATTTCGGTTGTTAATTACTTGTAACAGGCCTCTGATCTCGCAATAGCTTAGGTTAGGCCTGCTCTGCCACAACCTATATGGATCTTAATTAATTTTTGCCCTTACCGTGGGGAAAATGTATTGATTATTCATTTTTAATTAAACGTTACCATTTGATACTTTTCATAGAGTAGGGCCTCTGTTAATTTTATCCAATAGTTCTACTATGGTTTATAGTAGTGAAAGGTCAAGGTTTGTATGTTCAGAGTGTTATAGATGTTTTCGAGGCAATTAGTTAAGCACTACAAATCTTAAGTATTTTTGAGCATGCATTAATATTTCTCCAAGAATTGAATTCATCACATAACATAAGTTTTTACTCGTAAAGGTAGCTAAACTCAATATGTTCAGAGCCTGGATTGGTTTCAGGTCATGTAGAACTAATCAGACTCATGCGCAATCGATATGATAATACCGAAATGATGATAAAATGTGCAAGCGCTTTGCATGGGTTTTGACGTTCTTAGAACTGGACTTAATGGCTACAGTTGAATGACGATTTTCCTCGCAAAGCGATGAACTAAAAGCCTGGCAGTGGACTGAGTCGTAATTAACTCCGCGGTGTTTTCGTTCAAAGTTTATTGCCAGAAATATCTATCGGAAAGGGAATATTTCACCATGTAGGACAACGGGAATGTCTCTCTCTCCTTCTTTTTCTCCCTTCCTCCCGCCCCGTATGCATATCTCATTTTGGCCAAAATGTGAAAACATGTCGTTTAAAAACTCCTTAATCCGGTGATCAGTCAATTGAATCGCAGTTTGTCATGGGGAGGTTCGCACTGGCAATTTTCACGCCCATGTTGTCCCTCAGTTATGCATACAAAAGGTTTTTTATCCATCCCCTCCAACACTCCCTCTACCCGTGGCCACGCATTGTTTAAGGAAAACGAGTGCAATTTGGGCGAAATGTAATGTTCGCCATTCCCCCATCTAGCGTTGACACCGGTCCGGATGAATTTCATTGTCGCAGGACCTTCCAGTTGGAGCCAATAATATTTTACGCCGATCGGAATTCCAAAACGTTGCCACGGCCATCGCAAAATATGAATACGAATCCAAAAATTTGCATCGCGTACTCCATAAATTTGGATGCTGTGTGCAATTTTCGCAGGAATCCTGAAAACGGAGCGCAAACCAGGTGCCGTACTAAAGTGTCCACAGTAGCTATTTTGCACATTTGTTGCTGGATTCGCGAGTCTATCCTCCTTGTAGTATTCTACGTATGCATGGCGTTTTCCATCAAGTGGATGATTCACCGATAGGCTTGTCGATTAATCGTTGTTTCTTGCATTAAATGGCGAAATCTGATTCTTGGAATGCCATTTTTTTCCTTAAAACCCATCAAGGGGCAACAAAAGATTGTAGATGTAAGATATTCTGAGCCCCCTCATATGTAAATATACACAAATGACCAGTCATGATAATCGTTCTTATGTTAAAATTATATAATTTCGGTCAAGACCTTTAATTGCAATGACAAATTCCTAATTTATTATAGAAAAATGGATGTTGGTTTTGAAATACTGTAGGCTATAGAAGTAAGTCATATGGAGTTGATTCTCGGAATGGGTCTGGGGAAAGTCTTCCTTCACCAGATATCTGAATTAAGTACCATAATTTTAACGAGCATGGAGATACTACGTGGTAAGAACAGTACATATTGTTTGAAATTATAATTTCTGTTTGCCAATAGAGATTAAATATTCATCAGCGTTATATAAAGGCATTTCCATGCCGAAGGGCATGGTAGTTTTTCTGATAAATTTTGAACGCGAAAATAAATTTTTAATTTAATCCATCTACTGCACATTTACGCTTTTAAATATGCTTTTATTGCCATTTTAAATGAATTTCACCAGTTTCTTGGTGGACATCTCTACCAAAATCAAATATAAATGTAAGTAACTTACGCTTATCAATTAAATCTGGCGTTTAAGTGGCAAAGATGATTTAACACACTAAATGTATTAGGAATTTTTCTTCTCGGCAAAGGATTGAATATATGAAAAGTTTTGTTGCACTACAAGGATACTCGTCCGCAGGTCATTTTCATCTCACATCTAAGTTTATAAAAAATATGACAGATTTGTTTGTGACTCATGTTAGGGGTATTCAAACCGGTAAAATGTTCAAAAGCACGCACGTTTTCCTCGTTTTTTTTAAGTTTTATCTTTTTTAAATGGAAAACTAAGAGTGAAGGTCATCATCCTTATGTAATTATTTATTCTCTTCGTTACAGCATGATTCCGAGACCAAAGTATTTACAGCTACCTGATTTATTGGCAATTTTCTGTATGCAACTTTATGAATATCTTTATATTTATAAAATTTATATCTTTCATGTGATTTTTAAGCAATTTTTTCTGCAATCCCATTTCCAGAATAAAATATGTGACAGGTTTTTTTTTCATTACCATCATGAAAGAACATTTTAAATTCGTCCATTTATATTCAGTTTATATTTTTATTTTATTTCAATAATGGAAAATCGGGAATATGTTTCCCTCTTAAATTAATGAAATTTCTTCGACATATAGCTAGGAATAAAAATGTAGTTACGTGATATGTTCAAGCACTGATTCCAGAGTAAAAAAGACTACCCTTGGCATTCAAACAATTCTCACCATCGCGAAGAATTAGCTCCAAAATTTAGCATTCAAACATATTAACCTTTATTTAAAGATAAACATTCTATTTCGAATAATAATTTAAAATTTTCAATTAATTATACTTTTCAAAAAAATAATACTATTCAGTTTAAATTCAAATAATACTTTTCTGAAAATAATAGCTAGCAAAAAGTGAAATATCAGACTGTAAGTAGCTATTGATTTCTTCCAATGCTTCTTTCAACCTTTCAACTTTTAAAATCTCCTTGATTATTTTTTGCTTAAAATGCTCTCAATCCGGCAATAATCATGATTATCTAAAAAAATCTAGGCTAAACAGTAAGCATCGTCCAGTAATTAAAACATCCGGAGTAGTTTACCCGAGGTAATGGTGGTCTGCTGGACTGGTTTTTTGGAGAGGCACCCGAGCCAATAGTTAAGAGTAATTATTGGAAAATGGAGACGCGGACTTTCCCTTCCTGCTTGGTTGGCACTTTCGTATTAGTATTTTAACTCTCTGGGTTATTCAAATATTGACTGCCCTTGGGTGTGCTATGCGATTAAAAACTCCCCGTGGATAATGAGGCATTCTCCCACTCCCCTAACAATGTTTCCCTTTCCCTCATTTCCTTGCTCCGCCTCGTTCTTCCCTTCTTTATCTCTCTCACAATTCAGATTCCGTCCTCGTCAAGACCATTGGTAACACTCCTCCCATTATCTCTTACCACCGCTAGCACGAAATTTTCATCGGGAGAACTCCTGCTTCCGTCATACAGAATGTTGAAGGGGAATGAGGTGGAATATTTTTTTACGATCTTTTTCTAAAATCACTACTTTCTTATTTCATTGCCGCGGTCGCTCATTTTTTTGCTCATAATACTCCTCTCTTTCTCCTCCAAAAGGCATCTTCTTCCATATCTCGCGTACTCTTGAGTCCCTAAGTCTTAACAACCTTCCTTCCCTCTTCCTTCCACCTATCAACCACGAATATTCTTTCTGTTCAAATACTCTTTTATTTGTCTTGTTCATTTTTTTAATATCTCAGTCAGAAAATCTCGTCTGTTTCCCAGCGCCCGGAATTATTTTTGTCCTTTTCGGCGGATTCAATTTTATGCTCCCTTCTCACATCTCGATCTTCACCCCAGAGAAAAAGGTCATTTTTCGGGGGTATTCTTGTCGCAGGATTAATATTTTCTCCTGGTCTCATGACGTGCGCCACAATCAAATTGCCTACGCAAACAAATTTCTTGTTTACGAAGAAATATTGGCCGATTCTTTGGCCCTTCAAATGTGCGTATACGTGTATACTTTTTCATTTTATGTAGCTATGTATGTGTTTATATGTACAAATATGTGTGTGTATATATATATATATATATATATATATATATATATATATATATATATACACACACTAACATAGATTTATAAACACATTTTTTTCACATGCAAACACAAAGCGTTACACTGTGAGAGAGAGTTGTTGATGCTTCTGATGGTTTTTGTAACTGAGTTTTCTGTTTTTATTATTCTGTGATTTACGCCGACGTGCGCTGTTTACATTGAATTGACGCGAGGCTTGTCTGAGTTGGTCTGCACATTTAGTATATAAGGTTAAACAGTAGAATTTCATGAATTTCAGGAAACATACGACGTTATATTAAAACTGTACTCCACTGGTTATGTTCCTGACTGGAGAGAACAAATAAACTGTTACTCAATTAAATTTGCGTAGGCTGTGTAAGGGCTTCCTCACGCTGTACGAAGTTACATATCTAAGAGAATCATATCGTCAAACAGGTATAGTTATGTTTTCTGAAAATTTGGATGATTTGGAAAAGTTTTCAGAGTGTATGAAACAATGGATGAGGATGTCTTTAGTTAATGTAATCATAATACAATTTTGGCCACTTAGTACTTGTAAAAAAATTTCAATGATTTCCCAATTAAAATGTGCTTAATTTTAATTTAACTTTTAATGATATTAGCATATATTTTACTTATTAATGGTAAAATTTCAGGAGTAATCTCTTTTAAAAGTTTTAACTGTAAATTTGATAACCGAAGGATTTTGTTTTAAGAATTGGATCAATTTCGCCGGGTGTAGGGAATGTTTTTTGGCCACATCAGGAGATGGGTAAAATTTAAACACTTTAAGAGAAATCGAGTGTTGCCCAATGGCTAAGAGTAGCGACCTGATGAACTTCCCTGAGATCAACTCACAGGACAGTCTCCCCGAGGCGGGCTTTGTACCCGTGACCTTAGGGTTAACAGGCGAACGCGTTCCTCAGTGGGCCTACTGGGTCGACATTTAGCGTGTAATTCCCCGCGGTGGAATTTGTGGCAATAATTAATGTGATGAAGCACTCATACCACACTAGAATTGCTGAATTCCCTGTGAATCCACGGTTTTATATATATTTAAAAATTGGGAAATGTATTCATAGATTTATTAAAATTCTTGCGAATGTAGTCAGAGTATTTAGTTAGTATGTATAGCGTCTATATTATCCATAGTTTAATGTTCCTCTACACCTATAGCTAGAAAATATTTTCTCTTGAGCTTTGAACACCCTTGATGTTATTCATAAATATTTGGAGTGAGATGGTTAATCAGTCTAGTAAACAAGATGAGAACGTATTATTGCGGGCACCATCATGAGTTTCTCTAGAATACACATTATTAAATGTGAATCATGGTACATGTCTCAAGTACATTGGATCTTTTGGATTCGATGCAGTTTATAACATTAGTAATTAATCCAGTGAGCACCATTTGTAACCAATTTTTTTAGTGCAGGATAAAGCAATTTGAAAAAACTCATCCAACTACGTGTGCGTCTTAGAAATGGTATAAAACGGCCCTGATGATGCTGAGCGTCAGAAAAACCAAGGCTCTGTGACTATTAAATTATAAATTGTGAAATTTCGGAGCTTTTTCTAATATGCCGTGGATTATGGACAAATTCAACACAGTTGAGCCTGAGAAAATGCCCTACTTCTTAGGAGTTAAATGTAGATCACTAATTGACAGCAAACTATTATTTAGTCCAAGGATTAAATGAATATTTTATACAAGCAAAAATTATCTCGCTTGAATAACTGCGTACAATTTTCATTAAAATGTTAAATTACAGTTTGAAATAAAACATTGAACCTTGTGAATCTTGTCAAGCTATATTAATGTATACAACATAAAATGAATCAGTAAGATAATCTAGTTTCCTGACACTTTGTTTTCTCTCGTGTTTACGGTACGTTGGCGGTCAATGACCTGAGCACCTCACATTTTTATAATAATTTATAAGTTTGTTAAAACTCTAATAGTGGACTATAGCTAAAAGGAAGTACGAGATAGCCAAAAGTTTTATCGAATCCTGCAAAAAACGGGATGATGCTTTTTTGCGTGTCTTGATTACACCAAGGTTTAGCTAACATTTTAATAACTGTAAAAAGTCAAACTTTGAAAATCCTTAATGATAAATTCTTATCACTCTGATCAAGTATAATTTTCTTTTCTTTTTGCCATGCATCAATGGTACCGTGATAAAAATACGTTTTCTTGTATGCGGAAAAGTTTGCTAATCATAGCCACTGTAATGAATAATACCATAGTAAATAGAACATGAAATGTAAATAAGCATAAATAAAATGAAACTGTATAAAATTTGAAGGCCTACCGAGCATTAAATTAATTCCACAGGGATAGTAGTTCATTACAACTTGTGACATTATTTTTTTCACCCAGTCGTGGACTTAAAATAGGTATGTCTCACCAATCAATGAGTTGAAATCTCCGATTCGTGACCTTGCCAAAGGACGCACCCTCTGAGGCATTGGCGACAACTTCTTTTGTGACCCTGCTATACCCACTTCTATCTTCTTTCCTCCAATTCATCCTTCCCAAGGCACATCCGCGCATTGCACACAAAAGTTCATTGACTGCCCAAGCGGGCAAGTATAAACCGTCCCGGTGAGTGAAGTCCCACCTTTACCGGTCATTGTACGTAAGAAACGCATGGCATTGAAGAAAGAAACATGGTTGAGGTGGAAGTGCGGTTTGCGAGAAAGTGAAACTTAAAACTAGGAATAAAATATGAATTCTTAATCTAACAAGAAAGGAAAGCCGACAGGGAACGGCTTTTTACAAAAAAGAAAAAAAAAGTACGTCACTAACAGCACTAACTGCCCACCGGCACACTCTGAGCATAGAGCGGTACAAAATGGAAGCGGTGGCGAGGGTCGCCCATTTCCCACAGCGGGAAATTACACTTGGGCTTGAGGAAGCGGGTGACAGCAAGACCGTGAAGCGGATAAAATAATACTAAAATAACTTGGAGGGCGGAGGAAGAGATCCGTCCGGCCGTGAAGCGGCTTAAGACTATGAAGAAAATTTAAAATTAAAAGACATAGTAAAGACTCATAGGCGAGTAATATCTTTAGGCAGTGTATAAGTGTGTTTCTCTCCGGGATCATAGTCCCAGATGGTTTGTAGCAGCGGATTTCCAGACGGTGCGAGGCGGGATTTGAAAGACGCGACTTGCGAGCGAATGAATTCCGCGACGGATGGGAGTTTATGCGCCGCTCGCACGTCGGCCATCCTAGTGAAGCGACTCACTTGGAGTAACGACCGAACAGCCTTGTTTTGGATGGTTTCAAGGTGACGCCAGAGCGTTTTCCGGATGGCAAACACGGGGCAAGCGTACAGAAACTGCGGGCGAATGATTGACCTGTAAATTCGCATCCTGTCGGCGTGATTCAGGGGAGATATCACGGAGGAAAGGCAGCCGAGACGGCTCCTTGCAACCATTGCCTTCTGACGGCAAAAGTCGAGGTGCGGCTGAAAAGTGAGCTGGTTGTCTAGAATGACACCAAGAAATCGGTGCGAAGAAGCCCTCGGTATAATGTGTTGGTGGAAGAAAAGAGGAATGTGGGGTGTGCGTTTTCGTCTGCGGGAAAAGTGAATATGTGTGCTTTTGTCAGGATTGATTCGTATTTTCCAAGTCCGTGTCCACCGGTGCAGTTTGTAAAGGTGTGCTGTAAGTCGTCTGATGTTCGCGGAGTGTGTTCGAGATGTGGCGGCGATAGCAGTGTCATCGGCGTACATGTAAAGGGAAGTGTGAGGCGTAGAAGGCAGATCGTTGACGTACAAGTTGAATAACAGAGGGCTGATAAGAGAGCCCTGCGGCACGCCCGCCTCGGCTCTCTTTACAGAAGAGAGGGAATCACCCAACGACACGCGGAACGTACGATCGGAGAGGTAATTTCGGACGAGGAGGAGAAGGGGAGGGGGAAAGTCGAGGGTATGCATTTTGTAAATGAGTCCCTTGTGCCAAACGCGGTCGAAAGCACGGGCGACGTCCAGGAAGACGGCGTCCGTCGTACGGCGAAGATTGAAGCCGTGCGAAATTTGTTCACTGAGGCGAAGGATCTTATGACATCCGCGCATTGCCTTCATTTAACTCCTAATGGCGACCATTCTATTCCTTCACTTTCGCCCTCCATTCACTTCAGAGGCGGTGAACGCCGTATATTTCCACTAGAAGGCTCAGAGAAGCGGGTGGAAGGGAGATCGGGGTTGAAAAAAGCACGAAGAGATGAAAGGGAATGGATAAAACCTGTACGGAATGGCGACCTATCCTTTCTCCTTAAAATCAACCCTAATAGTTTGTCCAATAGTCACGTACGTCGCATCATTCCCAACTTTTTCTCTCTCTCGGCATCTTCCTTTCTGTTTTGCCTTTTCTCCGTCCCTGGGCTTTTTTGCCTCTCCAACCCAACGCCCATTTCTTGTAATCCTAGAATCCAGTCACTTCTGATAATTGATGATACATCGGAACTTAAGAGCTTTAAATGAGTTGATGCCGTCGTAACCTAACCTCCGGTCTTATTTCACTCTACGTGCAGTTTAAAGACAAAGAATCTTCTTTATCATCAAATTAATTAAACACACTATGTATTTAGAAATGAAATATTCAAGCGATAAGCGTGCTCGAGGAGATAAACATCATGAAAAAGTGAATAAGTATGAAGTAAAGCTTGAAATATAGCATGAAACTAATTAGAAATATTGTGTAAACTATTTTCAGGGAATTTATCTTCCCTTGAATTTTCGAGGATCCCAGGACTCAAAATAATGCTAAAACAAACAAATCGGGTGAGTAATATTTATTGTTCACTCTCTCCAAGATACTGATTCTGGGTAAAGCTTCGTATGGTTTTAGCAGTATTGGAGATGAAGTAGTCTGCAGCATGGAAAATTCTGGGGCAGGATCTTGTGGAAATAAAGATTTAATGCTCAGCTATTTGCGAATGGAATGATCTTTATGCGAATGGAATAATGGTGTAACCTGCTGATAATTTTGAATACAGGCAATTTTTCGGTTTCACTTCCCGTGATATATGTTGAAATTGCAGAATGAAACGTAGTATGTTAAATAAATTATACCTATTTTCTTCTATTAATTTTTATCTTATTTTACATAGTTTGCACCTGATCAACTCCTGTCAAATTGCTCTGAGGTAGTTAGGTGAATAGTGAGTAGAGGTCGAAGTAGCATCCCCTCCAACTGCTACATTGCATAATGTATAAGGGGTATTAAATAGCACCATTTCTGCGATAATTGCACCATTTCAAGACTTGATGTTGCTACTGGATGAATTTATAATTTGGTAGTCTACCATACAAGATAGATTATGGATCGCAAGGGCTGAACATTGCCAAATTTCTAAGCTTCATTTAACCAGACACACCCTAACACCCAACACAAAATTGATGTTCAATTACCTTTTACTTTCCTTCATTCCATCAACCATACGGGTATATACAATTTTTCCTCCCCCTACTTTGTAGTATTCTTACGTTACCTCCCCCTAGTATTCTTACGTTTGTACATATCATTCGCAGAACTTAATAACCTTCTCACAGTTTTCATCATTTCATCACCAATCTACATGAAAGCTCCGCGTGTATTTAGCTGACTGAAATGCAAGGGTTTAAATCTGAGTGGACACTCGATGTCTGAACTCCAGCATTGAGGTTTGTCGGACAATAGATCTTCATGCAATACTACCTTCTCATCTTAAAGAAAACGAACCATGTTCAGATCAGGAGACATCTCCCTTCAATGAGATGACTGATTCTCCAAGTGTGATCTTCTAGAGTCGTAGAACTGAGATGTCACTGCTATCTACTCTGAAAAAAACTTTCGGGTCGATTACTCTTTCTTTCTATTATTAATTTTCGTCTCATAGGAGTCTTTGATTCTTGGATGTGTCATAGGAATGTTGGGTGTGCGTAAAAAATAATCTGAATCCTAATAACTTTAACGTATGAGACTCAACTTGGAAAACTTTGAGAACAGATTATTTTTGCATCCTATAGCCTTATTTTCTTTGTTTGTGGTTGTAGAATATTCCTATCAGACGAGAGACTGTGTCATTTTAGGAATATGTTGCTTAGCACCGCCGCTTAATATCGTCGTATTACGTCTTCTTTAAACACCATATTACCACAAATTATTCGTTTTTTTAAGTATTCAATTCATTAGAAAGTAAAAGGTTAAATTATGGATTCGAGATAGTGGCGCATATCCTATGTTTCTATAAAGCAATATTGAACGGCATCCGTTTAATTATTTCATTTGAAACATTTGCTCATCGATTTTCTATTTAATATAGACAATTTTTTTCGCTCGCAAATTCCTCTAATGTGCATACTATTTTCATTCTATTGAAATTTTAACTATATTCACCTATGACTTCCATAATGTTGTAAATCACTTTCATATAGCACTATTCAAGTTAATTTAATTATAATGCTGCTGTGAAGAGCTATTTCTATGGATTCACTGTATTGGAAAAATGCTCTATCGTGGTTTTCTTTTTATCAAGTTCAAAATCAATTGAGTGAGCTCGAGAAAAAGCAATGTATTAAGGTATTAAATTTTTTTTAGAAGTCGTAGGTGTTAAAAGAGATGGTCGGTGTAGACTGGAAGAATTTGATTTTTAATTGTGAGATTGAAGAGCAGAAAATAAGAAAGGTGGGCATTCTTGGCCAGGCCCTTAAGGGGCAAAAGCATATTTAAATTTACGTGTCGACGTCTCGATCTCGGGAGGTACAGGAAAAAAAATTCCATCTCGCTCTCTCTCCACTAGCTCTTGAGTGCATAAGTGGGCACGTAGATGAAGTACTAAAGAATGAAAAAGGTTAATGGGAAAGTGCATGCGTAAGAAGGGAATATGTCAGTGCATCGCAATTCTAGCATGATATTCCCACGCTCATGCCGGTAGTAGGCAAAGAAGATCTGCGAAGAATTTTGAATGCGTGAGTCGAGCATGCCCTGAAACTGGATATAAATGCCGGCATAAATGAAAGATGTCAGTTTTTATGGAGCGTAGTAAGTCTCAAATAAGAAATAGCTTTTTGGTGAAAGAACGATAGGGAGAGGACATGAAAAATGTTTTGAATTCCTCGAGAGCTAGACTGCGGAATATGGAAGGAAGGAAGGAAGGAAAAATATCAGTATCAGCTCTTTATTCATTGTGAGAATTATTCTATTTGCATTTACACGCGCAAAAGAAATTTTAAAATACTGGACCATTAATAAATTGGGCAGTATGAGATGAGCGAGATATTTTTAAGTTTATGCATGCCATTACAGTCCGTCATTTCATAGTGCCTGCGAAATTCCTTGCTCTTGGATGGTTTACTTTAGAGCCATGTGTCTGTTTATAACGGTAAGGGTGTGTGTGAATGGAAATACCCGTGAAAGTTAGTGAATAAGTGCCTCTGTAAGTAGTGAGGATATAAGTGTCGTAGAAGGTAGTTTTATGGCGAAATTTCTAAACTTTAATAAAATCGTGCTCGTCAAGTATAAAGGAATGTGTGACGTGTGAACCTTGAGACACACGGAAACATTCTGTGAGAGGCTTAGCGTAGGGAAGAGGCGCAAATTTCAAAAGATTAGAATATTTGTTCACAAAGTTACAAATTGCGTAAAAGTTGTCGCCAGCTAAAATTATAAGAAGAAATTTTATTAGGGTAGTGTTATTGGTCCGAGGGTTATTTAAACTGTATGTCATTAATCAATGCTCATGAGAAAATGTCGTAATTTTAGATTAAAAAACCAATTCAGACCTAAAATTGCAAAATAATGAAAATTAAACTAATATGTAGTTGATCTTTTCAAACAAATTTGAAATAACCACGATTTTGAGCGTATATAGGAATTTTTTTCAATTTCATAAAAAAGTTATAACCTTAAATATTTCTTTAATTTCACTAACAAAAGTGGCTATTGCTGCTTGATATTAATAATAATAATGAAATTTTAATGGCAGTGACAATGGAGACTGCATTTTGGAGGCGAAAACGTTTAAGAAAAGTATTTTCTCGAGCTAGAATGAGCAAACAAAAAGTCGATAGGTCGCAAAACGAATGCCTATTTATATTATCTTATGTGATAAGGGAGAGGAAGATGATTTATAAACCGGATGAGAAGAACTTTCTAATATTTTGGGATTAATTCCGGGAATGCGTACATTTTAAATAGCTGTATTTGGCACATTAATATTAGACCAAAACTCTTTTTTCCTGAGAAAATGGAACATCTTATAAGTGAAGTACGTGGGCCTAAAAAGTAAAGTTTTTACAGTAGTTGGGCTTAGTGTATTTCTGTTATAAATAAAAGATATTCAATTTTTTAAAGTAATATACAACATGAAACTCGAAAAATATTCCTTAACTCCAAATCTTTATTATTAATCATTTAAAATGTTCGATTCAGTTCGTTTATTCATTGTAGCACATATAGAAAAATCTAGTTTATTGTTTTACTTGAAATAATTTATGCACAAATGCTCCTCGAACTTAAAAAAAATATATCTCTCTTTTAATTCTCTAGTAAAAAATCGTATTTTCACTAATCAATTTTTGTTTTTCCAGCTTATTCACTATTATTCAATGGACCAAAAGTAAAAATCTAGTTCATTGTATTTCATGCGCCTTTAGCATCGTTATTTATTCGTATCTATTCAACCTGAAATTTACAATTTTTGAAATAACATTTTCCGTAGCCCTTTATTGACCGAAATTTTAATAAAATAATACCTAATAGTGGGTCGCGGTAGGGAAAGTGGTAGAGCATTGGACTTCTGACCAGACGGACCCGGGTTCGATTCCCGGGCAAGGCACTCTCGGCAGCTGCAGCTCCACCCAAGCTATGTGATTTTTTGGGTACCAGGTCTTCCTGGGAAACCATAACCGGCGCAGGGAAAGGAACTGGCCCCCCTACCCTAATGTGTGAATTTCACATGCTACCGGGCTTAGTACTGGGTGAACTCTACCATCACCTACCAAACTGACCTTCGGGTTGATTACTGTGCTTATGGTTTTTATGGTTTAATACCTAATACTAGGCTTTTCATTTAATATTATTAATTAAAAACGTTAAAAAATATCGGTGCAGTTATTTGGATCTACAAAATAACTAACCATTAAGGATGAAGATTTAAAAAAATAATTTTTATAATTTTAGCCTGTAACTGTCGTGAATAATATTTAGTTCTTCCATGAATGCTACTTGAGGGCTAGTTCACGATATTTTACTTCCGCCAGACAGTGAAAATCTTCCTCTTCATCATTTACTCTTTTAAATGCTCAAGCTGAATGTGACTTCGCGTTTCCTAATGGAACTTACTATTTTGATCGGTAATTTATTCAGGGAATTATCAACGGATGGGGTTGCAGGACACAGGAAGGACAGCATTTAACTCATTTTCGTGGTCGCTCCGGCCTTGGCGCTTCACGAGAATGCCGCTCTGACGATGATGGTTTGTCACTTCGACCTTATGATCTCCTCCTTTGTACCCTCCTCCTTCCCCCCTCACCTCTTGTGTCTACTTTCTTCGCTTAAATCCCCCATCCACCCGCCACCAAACACCTAAAATCTCCCCGCTACCTTGTTCCGCAACCGCCAACCATCACTCACTTCGCCGCTCACCAAGCAACTAACTTCATCGCTTCCTAAAGAGGTATTTTTTTCAACCCCTCGATCTCTTTTTTCTACCCCCTTCCCGCTTCTCCTAATTTTTGTCCTTGTCGCACCCGCATTTCTACCAACCAAGTATTCACTTCCGTCTATTTCACTTTTTCTTCGTCACTACTCTCTTTCCACAAAACTCTTTTCGAAGAGTTTTGAGGTCGTTTCTATACTGGGGAATTCAGCACCGTGCCAAGATAAAAATTTAGCATTGATAGAATGCTGATGTGCTGGAATCGGATTCTCCTCTGTTGATTGTATGCGTCTCATATATTCACATCTTCTAGTATCGCTTTCACAATAGGATTATTTGGTTCGACCGAGTCCTGGTGATTTCCACATCCTCCTTGAAAACTTATGGATAATATAGATGTAGGATGATGATATCCAGTATACGTTTGCTTTATAGATGGATGGGTATTCAAATCGTCATCAAGGTAAGCCGTCAAACGTATGATTGGCTGTAGCAACTCAAACTAAAATTTCCTGGTACATAACAGTTTCTTCGTTACTTAACATCTTTTCACTGGCGTATTCCTTTTCCGGTTAGCATTGCCTTTTATATTTATATCAGAACTAAAGATAATGAAAGGTGGGGAAAAACTCAAACAATCTGTTTGTTTTACGGATGATCAAACTTAACTTAGATATTTCAGCCAACCAGAGGGTCAAAATCATTGATGAGTACATTGAAAAGCCAGTCGATAGGGATTAAATGAGGATACATATTAGCAGAGCAAATATTCTATTGTCTTCAAGAAAAAAATAAGCTAAGTTAAATTATATAATCGGAATTTGTAAATCAGAGCAACTAGAAGTTTACTTATACCGGAAACTTTTTAGACCAACATGCTCACATAGTAGGGGCCTAAAAATTGTGCAATGCAAAGAAAATTTCATATGAAGAAGGTTATGATGACACAAACGTTAAGATGCTAAGAAAAGACTCATCAAAGCTTTGGTACGGAGCGTGGTTATATATGGCATAAAACGGAGGCCATTGAGGCGAGATAATAGGCGTAGATTGGAGGATTATTAAAAATGGGCTTTGAGAAGGAGCGAGAAAGTCAAATGGATAGAGCTGAAAACAAACCAGGAAGTGCTAGAGATGTAGAGAGGAGTGGGAGAGATGAGTATATAATTGGAAGAAATCCTAGAAGCAGGGAAGTGGAATGCAGATAATTTCATTTGGCAGTGGGATTATGAAGATTGTGACAGAGGGTTTAACGTAGGGGAACCCAGGATGGGGTAAGAAAAGGATAGACATGTTGAACGGCATTAAAGTAGGAAGGAAATGTAAGATATTGTTAAGGGTCTTACTGTAATATCGATTGGGGGGTTTTGTTACCAGAACCAAGTAAATGAATCATTGTACCATTGTATAGGGTATGGTTTGTATGATAGGAAAGGGTTTGTCCACCCAAAACTTACCTTAACCAAAACAAAAAATACTAATAGTAATAGGAGTAATAATTTCGTCTTTTGGGAAAAGATGTTGAAAATCGAAAAGTGAACTTCCGACATTAAAAGAGCGTTTTTATATTGCAATAGCGCAATATGTTGAATTGCTTGGATAATTGGCTTCGCGACTCCTGTCTACCACGGACTTCGTACTTCGCCGTCGATACATTTGCTGTACCGCCCATACCGAGCGATGACGCCTCTGCCCTTATCGACCCCATTTCGCCCCGTCCCAATTCTCCTCCTCCCTTTCAGCTACCTCTCTTTTAATTTCCTCCCTGGCCCGCGCACTTTCGATGAAATCCGACCGCCGTCCTTCTATTCCCGGCCCCGCTCAACCTTCTTTTCCCTCTCTCCCGCCCCAAACCATCGCCCACGAAACTATCACATCCCTCCTAACCGTGTCACCACCCCGGCAGTCAGCCCCATCATCTGCTCTTTCATTAAGGCCATAAGGAGGCGACGCATTATTTCACGTCCCCGAATCATTTTCTCGTGAATCACCATCCTGAAGGATCTTTTTCACTCTTTCTTTTTGTATCGACCTTCTAAGTGTTAAGGATTCCTCTTTGGAGCCTTTGAAATACGATTAGTGGATAGCTTGTTTGGTCACTTTTTCCCTCTCTAATAATGTGTATCTCCGAGAAACTCGATAGGAATCCCACAGGGAAATTACATTACTTAATTTGTATCCTCAGCAGATCCTTCTATAATTCTTTACTTTATTTTAGTGTGTAAACCGAGGAAGCCTAAATCCAGGGTTATTGAAGCTTTTAGAGCTCCCCTTAAATTACCATTTCAATTTATGTTCCCAGATTATAAATTTTAGGCCATCTTGATGTATTCCCGGACATCATCGCTGAAACTTGAGCTGATTTGTTGTTCCTCCCTCATTTTTATGGTAATGTGTTGATTCATTCTATACCTTAAATAAGTGCGCCTGAACAAGTGACAACATATGGCTTTCTTTAGAAGTGCAGTTTTTTCAATAATTTCCAAGCATGGCTTGAATTGATTCTTCAAAGGGACATGATAAGATAGCAATGCCCAAATTTTCTTTGTAGATTAATGTGATTTATAAAATTTTCCCACGATAAATAATGTTACATACATTCCCAAGGGTATTGAATGTTTAAGGTATTTTTAAAGTTGTTACATTGTTTGCCAGTAAACATATTGCCTCCGAGTACATAATTTGTTTTGGGGTTTTTGGAAAATATACTTAATTTGTTCCCTTGGCCATTTTAACATATGTGACATTGATGTGGAAAAACATTTTAGTGCTCTGAAGCGAGAACAACGGGTAATGTATAAAGTTATTTGTATGTTATGTGTGTTGTATTTGTATTCGTATGTATGTGTACACATACGTACATCTGCCAGTTTTGGAAACTACGCTTTTAAATAACTCTCACGTCAGCTGACAATTCTTTAGCCCCAGATGGGCTCTCTCTAAAAATAAAGGTACGGGATAACGCTGCCACACGCTAGTTATTTCATTTTCCACGTTAACAAATCTACTGTAACGTATATACTACCGCAGATCTTTTACATTTTGAAATTTAAACACTCAAAATCAACACAACTACAGACTGGGTTCCAACAAAATGGAGAAGTAAGCAGTTTATTACACCATTCTCACGGACACTTCTGGAGCGAAATGCTATTTTTAACATAGTGGATGCGAAATTGGTAGTAACTTTATTAATTCGCATGTGTGTATCCCGATATATCTTGTCTACTAGTCTCTGTATTTTTTTAGGGTGATAAGGAAAATTTCAGTTTTTATAAGTAAGCGCAACCTCTGCTTTGGCAAAAATATTTTACGGCTTCGGAAGAAATAAAATCTGAGCTCAACTTTACGGTGCTCATTGGTACAGCTAATGAACCCATTATGTACAGCAGTGGATATAATTATGATCGCCATAATAAAACTTGAGTTTTTGGCTTTAATGCAATACAAGTGCTCCGGTGTAATTTTGGAAATAAAGCCAATAGGTGGCCGCAGATTAATAATTATGGATGCAATAATTTAACTTTTATCTTATGTTTTCTCTCTTTCATAAGTTTTTTTTAGTTTATTACTTAACTTCTTAGTTTTGCTCCTATATTTTAATTCCTAATTTATGGAGGTTAAAATGTTTATTAAGGTAAAATATACGTTGCATTAATATACCATTAATATCTATATGTTGTTATTTCATTTTATTCTGATGAAATCAAGGATAAGTGCTTGGAACAAATATTTCGTACCTTTGAGACAGGTTCTAATAATTTCGGGTTTTAAATGTTTTAATGAAACTAACAAATTTGCACTCAGTACGCTGTTCCATGGAATTTGAAGGTGTAGCTGAATTATCATCATATTTACCCAAATAAAGAATGGGATAAATGAATGCATTAATATACCTTGGAAGTATGTTGCACTCGCAAGTTTGGTTTAAATATTTAAGGACAAACTGAATTGACTGATGTAGGCTTGTTTTGTGTTGAGATGTACATCTTTTGTGCTAACACGTTTGGGTTAAATTATTTACGTCATCTACATAACTGAGGTTTTAATTCGTTTAAAAACCTAATTTATGGACATAGATTAGTATTATTTCAGTGGACTTCGTGCTAGTGTTTTCAGACTTCGTGTAACCTGGAGCCCATAAAGTTTGGAGTTAGTGTGTTATATGACTCATTTCACGTATAATATATCTGTTAAAATACTAATCTGTAGCAATATTCAATTTTAAATAGAATATTAATGGCAAGATTTGGTGCTAAGTCAACAGTTTAGGTTAGTAGGAAGAAAACGATTTATCGTTCAAACAATTTAACAAAGTAAGATTGCCGTTGTTGAAGTTTCATTAAGTTACAGTGCCTTTATAAAGTTTTCAAGACCCCCATAGAGTCATGATCTACAGTTTTGGAAATAATTTTCACTCTTCATTTCCTTCTTGATCAGGCTGTCTCATTAGATTTTTAACGGTCATCATCGTCACGATTTTCATTTTAAGATTATTATTTGCAAAGTTTTTGTCTTGTTTAATTTCTCTCCCTGCATTTAACTTAAATTTTTCCTTTTCAAAGGCTATATGAATAAAGCTAAAAATAGCACTCTTTAATTTCGGCTGTTTGCAAAATTTCACACGTCATTGGGTAAACTTAACCGACACCAAACTTTTGGGTTGAATACTCTGTTCATGGTTACTTATCAAGCACTTCGATGGAAACAAAATTAATTATAGAATCGATCATTTAGGACAACAGACGTTCAGTAATTTAAGCGTGACGATCTTTATACGAGGATTAATACTGCTCAATTTATTTTGTATGGAAGTTGGGGTTTCAAATTTTTTTTTATTAAATTTCATAAGAAATTTTATCTCGTGCATGGACTGAATATTCAGAAAATTCTAATAAAACTATAAATATTACGTATTATGACATATCTAATACAATACAAGCTAGCATTCAATCGAATAACTTTTCAATAAGTAAGTCAGCAATGTGTACATGGATTCTAAAAAAATTATACTTTTAAAGTTTTCTGTTACGACCAAACATTTCATCTGATGGGAATTTATTGCCTTCCCATCAAAGATTTTGATTTCAATACCATCCTTTTCGAATGGCTGACTTCGTCAGAATTTTGCTGCAGGCTAAAAGCTCAAAAGGTAGCATCCGATATCGTTCAGTCTATGAAAATCAAAGGAATCTCGTTAATAGGGAATGATTTAGACCTTTATACTGAAATTAGTCCAATTTCCATCGTCAAAAGCAGTCACGAAAAATAAAGAATTGCCCCTTGAAAAACAGAGTAGAAGCGGTGTCAAATATATGGATTGAAATCCGCGAGAATCAAAGCGCCCATTCACCCATGAAATAGGGCAGGGATGTAGAAAAAGAGAAAATAACTTGTGGACTGTGACGGAAACCCTTAATTAGTATGTCAAAAAATGTTTGTCACCCGAGACAACAAGGGGGCGCTGGTCTTGTTTCGCGAATTTGTAATTATTTCAGGGATACACACTTTACTCTTGGTTTTAATCAACACTTGTTGAATTGTTATTTGTGAAACAGTCTTGTCGAGCAAGGCATATAAAACAAAAAAAGAGTATTTGCGAGGGCAACTCCATTTAATTTCGCCACTCACAGTTGTACATAAACGCCTTAATGGTTCCGGGGACACTTTCGCGATTACGCCGGTGGCGATGAATATTAACTGCTTTTAAGAAGTTTGAAGAGTAGGAGAGCAAATCACGCAGAGCAGCCACCCGCCTGCTTCAAGGGGGCTCTTGGGAATCGTAACTTGGCACTCCCAGAATTTGAACCGTTGTTCCCCATCTTCCCTGTCACCACTCACTCTCCAGACACACCCTTAGTGCCCTCTCCTCTCCGCTCCCAAACCGCGCCACCCTCCCCCAAATAACCTCCACTTTCCCCATCTACGAAGGTTTAAAATTTCCGAGACTTGTCTCCCATCCACACTTCCACCTGCACGCGTCTTCTGCGGCGCGACTCGTCGTTGACATGCTTATGTGGTGCTTGAAAATTCGCGAAGATTGGGGGAGCGTAGCCGTCCTCAAACAACCCCTGTTAGGTAGTTGCTTCTTGCGGAGTGATGACTAATTGGTGTGAGAAGTTTGGATGTCGCCGTTGGTTGAGTATGCCTGCGAATCTTCCCGATTTCACGCTTTCGCTGGTGAACAACGTGAAGCTATGCGTTTGCCTGGCAGACATTCAGTATTGCGATTACGAATAATTTTCACAAGATCTTAATTGCACCATATTATAGTTTCTGAGTTGTCAGTGACAGCACTTAACGCTTTAAAAAATATTAAGCCTTAAGATACGAGCAAAATTTAATCATGAAGAAACGTTTTCAATTATTTAACAAAGGTAATGGTCTAGTAATTTATTTGTGCCTGAATTATTTAGCTTAAAATTATTTTTTTTTGGTAAAATTTGCAATCGTCTTCTCCTACAGTTGATTTTTAGGTCTATGTAATTTAGTGCAGAGTAAATTTTAAATTAGAGGAATGTACTAAATCTTCAATGTTAAACTTATTGGGGTGGAAAAACTGTATAAAATTAAGAACACAGTTTGTACTGTTCACTTGCTTAGTGAAATGTTTTCAACACGCGTTTCCATCTTGGCATCATCATCAGATAAACTTATACAATAAAATCAGGGCAAATGACGTTGTGTTCTTGTTTATTGTCCTCTGCCGCCACTGTTCAATCAAATAATCAAAATAATTTGGGTCATAAGTATAAATTAATAATTTGTATTTTCCATCAGTTAGCCTTCTGAATTATTGTGTCAACACGGCGCTTGTTATGGTCGGTGAATTGATTTCGATTGCATTTTTTAGGGGTCTTTAAAATTTTAATGAATAAAAAAAACATTACAATAGTTACTTGTATAATATTTGAGGTAATATTTGAAACCTGTCTTATGCGTTCCTGAATTATTACGCGACAAATGATATGATTTCCAGATGATTTCAGGCTTCCGCTAAAACCAATTCCTCCGTTGTGCTCATGTCGTTTACTCTCTTCTCGAAGCAATATGTTACAGACTCTTGCTAACTATCTCTGATCCTCATCCTTTTTCCGAAGTAACTTTTTTCATAATTAACAATATATCCCCCTCCAGCAAGGTGTTTTAGTAGTCGTCACTTGACGCGATCTGATGGTATTTATTTTACTCAATCTAGCAAATGGTACGAATCGTTGCAAAAGATTCCGAGTTAATTCAAAATTCAAGAATCTCACACAAAATATGTCATCAAATGCAGGGTTCTGTTATTATTCATAATGAAATATTTTCGGGTAAGACCGCTAAACTTGGTTAATAAATACATTTATATCTATTTATATAAATAAACCAAAAATATCAGAGTTTTAAGATAATGCAGACCGCTGAAATGTTTTATTTTGACTGCTTTTCTCGGCTTAGTAAGGAATAGATAAAAATGATAATTAATATATTTACTATATTGGTGCTTATGATGAAATCTCTTTGCGGTAAATAATGGAAAATATTCATCATAACATAAAACCAGTTTTAAAAGTGTAGTTTTCTGCAGGCTCTTATAGAGGAAAATTATAAAAAATAGAAAGAAAAATTGTCGAGGAAATTAGAAAAGATCGGGCACACAAGTACAGGAAACAGGATTTCATATTAGTTAATTATTTACGTATTTTGCTGAAGCATAATGCTGATATGGTGAGTGGCAAAATATTTTTGATCATAAAAAAATAAAATTTTATTTAAATACCTCACAATATTAAATGGAAGTGGAAAATGATCTGACAATATTATTTCGAAAACCAATATGAAATTTGGATGATTAATTTTGTACGGACTTTAAACTTGATATTTTTTTTAGCAAAACGTAAATCTTCAGGACGGTTCATTGAAGGCTGAAATATTTCAATTTTACTAGCACAGTCATTTATTTCTCTTCGTTTAAAAATAGCTCCTCCACCATGAATCCATATTGTATGAAGGAAAAATGTAATGTTCATTTTAGCATTAACTTAAGATTATAAAAAATTTGTGAACATTTTTTGAGTAGGTAGATAAGCTTTTAGGGAGATATTTTTGGGAGATTTCTCCAGTTTGAACGCTAGGTATTTCAACTGAATCCCACCAATTCCACGCATTCGCTGTAGTTTGGTATGCAGGGACCAAAGAGATGGGGGATGTGTTTGACGGGGAATCGAGTGGGATAACTCGAATGCAAATGCAAGACAGAAGAATTGTGCGGACGGAGTTTAGAATAAACCTGTTTTCCAAACTGTACTATGCATGGTATTCTAGGAAGAACGCTAGTTTGCGTAATCGGATTACAAAGCCTTTCATCCTCACCCGTTGAAAATGCTTCTCCCGCCACTATTTGCCATCCAACTTGGCGCTTTGTCCTCCCTCGAATGAATCACTCCTGCAGCCTCAGCAATGCTTTACGCTAACCTTTCCGCTCCTCTAGTTTCCTTGCTTCCTCTCTTTAAATTTCCTTCATCGCTGGATCCTTGCCGCAAAAATGGCCTCCCCATTCTTCTCTATGGTCTTATCTCATCTTACTGCGCTGCAGTCTCTAGCTGTATAAGTAGGATAGATAACATATGAAGAGATTTTGAACGCAACAAAAAATTGCATTCAGCGAGAAGTCTGCAAGATTCAACAGCTGTCAACTTCATTCGTGTAATTCCTAATTTTTACAAAGAATACAGACTTCAGCTTTCCACTATTTTTAGAACATGAAGGACCTTACCTGAAAAAAAACAGCTTGTACTGACACCGTTGACTAAACGCTTTGTAAAAGATTGAATCTCTTTTGCGACTTAAGCTTCATGTTCTCTTTATTATTATTAGTACAAAAATGGGATATCTAAGTAAAAGTTCAAAATTAATGTTCAATAACCATTACAATATCACTGTTGTGATCTCTTATCTTTATTCGTTCACAATTTTTCATTTTACCCTTGATCCATTTGTTGATTCTTAGAAATTCTCTTTGTGTAAACCTTATATTTGGTTCTCAAAACTTATTCCCATTCCAAAGCGACCTATATTTGCCGCTTACTCATATCTTTGGGGCTTTTAAGGGGTTGTACTTCATGCGTATGAAATGAAGGAATTCGTATGCACTTGACTGCGCCGCCGGCTTTGCAATGGAGTAGTATTAACAAAGATATTCTGTGTTAGTTTATCCTTGGCTCTCCCATTTATAGAATAAAGCGAGGATGTTGAAAAATTATGACAAAGCAAAGATTTGAAGTAGAACTGTCTGAGCTTGAAAGGTAAGCATGAGAATTTCTTGAAGGCACAGAAGTTGAAAGTTGAACGCAAAGTTGGGGTCGAAGGAGTGGTAGTGGCATATTTGCTCCTACAGTGGTGGAAAGAGTCCTGCTAGTTTTATTTCTGCAAGTTTACATAAGGATTTTATGTTCAGTAAATAAATATAAAGCACTTTCTACCAATTCCTATACTATAAGTTCCTCATGAGGTTCCCTTTTTAATACTTTCGGGTCTCGTCTCAACGTTTATCATAATTAGTCCTCCATAGGAGCTTCATGTATTCCAAAATGAAGAAATCATTACTGCCGCATATTTGCATTAAATTTTCTTGAATGTCTATTCATGAGAGTGGTCCCTGATAATCGAGTTCCCTGTCCAACGACAATTCCCATCTTCTTCATAAAATAGATTCAAACTTGTTTCACGTTCAACACCAAGCAAGTACTCTTTATTTATAGCGATCAGCATATGGTTTTGCATAACACACAAAGATGTAAGTTGCAATATTTGCATTTCATTCAGTGGATCCAGAGATTCCTTTTGCTCATTTTTTTGCGAAAAATAAGGTGCACACCAAGGTGCGTCGACTTTGAAAACTACCATCATAAGAGTATTTAGTGCCAAACAAATTGCCCGAGTTAGCATCCCATTGTCTACGATTTGAGGAGCAGATCAGTAAAAACATAGGCATTAAAATACAATGGGCGCTTTTCCAACTAGAGTTGGGTAAAAATAGCTATGGTCCATGCATTGGTTCATTAAATGTTATTTCGAAAACGTAATGTAGAATCCTGTTTACAAGCTTCCAAAATATTTCCTAACTACTATTAAGTAAAAGGGCTATAAATTGTTTATTTGTCAATAAATTATTATCTAAGATGATTATCTACAATGTTAATACTGGTAAAAGTTATGGGTTTTGATTCTAAATTGAAAGTAATTGGTATTTAATTCTATTTTATTCTAGCAATGATTTTGGTACTCTATTTTAGTGAAAATGTGGGTTGATTTCCGGCTTAAATCTCAACAGCTAAGCCGATAGCGCCAGTGGAGGAGAAACACTATTATATCACTAATAAGGACTTTATCTTAGAAGGTCGTTTATTTAAAGTATTTAGAGGCATTGATATTTCGATTTATTCTTAATCGGCACTAATTTTGTTTCCATCCCTGGGATAAGGTATTGTGAACTCAAGAGGATTTAAAGGGACGAAATATGAGTAAACAGGATTCCAAACTTCGGAAAGTAGTTAAATTATCATGGAAGGCTTAAACAGTGCCAGCATTAACAACCCTTTTCCTGGGATTAAATACCCAAAACCTGCCAAATGAGCCCTTCATAAACCTTAAAATGGTACTGATGGTGCAACAATTGCACTGGTAGATAAGGAAGAGTTAAAGAAGCTGCTTGAATTCATTGATTCTCAAGGAGAAAGTATGTTTCATATGCTTATGGCATATTTCCCTGCAATTAGAAGTTCTTCACGTTCAGTACCATCTTCTCATAACTAAGACATAACGTTCAGTAACTATGGAAACTGTGGTTCCGGATATATAAGAAATACAGATATGAGCTTGAATATCTTGAAAACTCAATGTATATCATTATCACTGATTCTGTACTTTATCATGGGAGGTAAGAATTCTATATAAATATTTTAAAATGAGTTCCTAATGCCTCGTAGCGTGCACAACTCTTGTATTATATGTATCTTCCGTTACGTATGCGAGATTTCACGGAGGCATTTAAGATCATGGTCCATTCTTTCATCCGTGTGTCTCGTTGAACACATGTTTTCCCCTCTCCCTTGATCCGTAATTCCCTTCCCGTCTGTCTCACCAGAGGTGGCTCGGAGTTGTCCGCCTCGCCCTTCTTTGCTTCGAAACCTTCCGTCCGCACCGGCGACGTTTCATCTCATTAACGCGTCACCGTGCATCCGCGCGTCGCACTCCAATTCATCCTGGATCCGCGGGGTTTGCCTTCGCGTCTCGCCCGTTCGCTCTTCTGTGTGCGACGACTTTTACCTCCCCGTTCTTTTGTGGTGAGACCGATACATTCGAGTGGGGCACGCGTCGTCATTTGCTCTTTTTATTTGCCAGTCGACTCCAGTTGGACGAGTGAGCCGCATCGCGTCATTCTCAAAAGTCATTCTCTCGCGGTTCGGCAGGGCATTTTTTCCCTTGGAGAGGGATGCGAGTGGGGAAAACTGACTTTAGGTTCTCACTCCCTCCTTCCATTTCCTCGCAGGCGGGTTCTTTTGGCGAATTTCTTTGGAACGTGAAGAACGCCCACGGGATGTTCGTTGAATGCCATCAGTAGAGTGTGCGGGGTTATTGGGGTTTGTGTGGGGTGATATTTCCGCTTTCGTAATCAGGCAAAATCTTTTTATGTGCTTGTGGAGGGAAATATTCGCCCGTTGTAAAGCTAATCTCTTCCCAATCGTGATTCTACATACATTGCGTAGTTTTTTTTAATGCCAACGTACACGACTTTTGTCATTATGGGTAGAAGTGAGTTTTTGCGAGTACATCGAGAGACGAGAATTTTAACGGCTAATCAGACTTTTAAAGAAAAATATTGAGTAAAGAAAATTTAACTGATGGCTGATATGTTAGAGGAGGATGCCGCAAAAAATTCGTCATACGGTTGTAAATAGTTGACTTATTTTCAAATGTTTTACATGCCTACATTTCTCAATGGATAAATATTGATGTATTTAGCACAAAGTGCTTATATGATATGTTTAAAGTATTTAGCAAGCAAAACGTATTCACAATCGATGCATAATGTATTGCTTGAATGTTGAATATACATTACAGGTACTATAATTACGTCAAACTATCTCATTTCAAATCGAAACAGATATATATTGAATGTTGGGGATAGTTTGTTAAAATGATTCATTGAAGTATACTGTGTTTTTCCAAATGTTATGAATTGCTTGAATTTGTAAATCAAACTGTGACATTGTCAAATCGTCACGTACGACATTTAATTCACGTGAATTATCAAATATATTGAGTACACAGAAAGGGAAACTTGGTTCACTGCACCAAGCTGTTGGAAATATAAGTTTTAATCTTTCAAGATGGAACTTCAACATTGGAAATTAGAGCTTAGAGTTTAAAATTATGAAATGATTTTCGGATTTTGAATCCTGAGCTTATGCCAAGGTACGTCAATGAACTTAAGTGTAATTGGTGATTGTTAGCGTCGATATCGTTTTTTATTCGTAAAAACATTAATGAATTGCATTATTTTTCCTGCCGTCGGACCATAAGTTGCGTAAGAGAAGAAAATATTCCATATTCCGGTCTTTTCAACCGTCAATATCACTCAAATTCTCGTTGGGGTCTCGGCTACTGATGTGCCTATATTGGGTAAAAATGATTCGTTTTTAGTCACCTATAAACAAGAGAATGATTTTTTGTGGTTTATATCATGAGTTAATTCTTCTTCCTTCCAGTGGCTCCAAGGCCAGCTCATACTCTGCTCTATTCGCTCTAACGCTGCTCAAATGCTCTGACGCTATTCACTTGTAACAAATTTTGCAAAAAGTAGATCTCTTGCTAGTGTATGGTTTGATGCCAATTTTAGCTCCTCCGTGGGATTCCGAATGCTTGAACTATTACAATTGAATGCTTAAACACGGCATCTGGATCGTAATCTGCACCCTATTCATCTACATCAAACATGCATGTAGGATTAATGCATGGAGGTGTAAACTTAATTCTACCGGTTTGGCAGAAATCTCATTCAAACTTTTTATCCTGGCGTTAGGATTTGCGCTTCCCTGCAGAAGAACAGTTTTCTTTCAAGAGGTTCGCGAATTTACAATACTTTCAATGATTCGCGTATTTTGCCCAGACATCAGTTGGCCGAAAATCATCTCATTTAGTCTGAGAGCAGCAGAAGCAACAGCGGAAGCGTACAAAACAGATCTTGAAAGAAATTTTCGCTCGTGGATGAAGAAAAAAAAATATGTATGCAGGCGCTGTTTTAGAATGTCAGACGGATCCGATATTAAGCGGAAAAAGGTAGAAATCCCAATGCAAGCCATGGCGAATAAGAGTTTAATAACGGTACTCTCCTATGCTCCCTCGCGTTTTTGAGCGGATGGGAAACGCTCATTCGTGTCTCTCCCTTTCCATCCCGTCCCACACTACCAATCTCCCCGCAAGTCGGCTGTCTTCTCGCTTCCCTTCGTCCTTCCTTGGAAACACAGCTTGCTGTTTTCTTCACTTTGCCTTCTCTCGCTTCCCTCCCCCACCCTTGAGCCTACCTTTCTCCATTATCTTCCTCTCGTTTTGGATATTAAATATTATCCGGACCGGTGTGTTTACTCCTCTCCTTAAGGACGGAGAGAGAGAAAGGTAGGGGAGGCGGGTGCTGAGTGAAAACTTGGGGCGTCCTTGTCGACCGTGGCGCTGCCGAACCCCATTTACTTGCCATCTGCCACATCTCCCCCCTTCCCCTCTCCGACCTCCTGCAAATCTGCCCGAGCCCTTAAACGCCTCCCTCCTTAAACTCCATACCTCACTTCCTTCGCCATTCTCCCATCCTCCTCATTCCCATCCTTGTCCTTCACCCGTCCTTCCCGCTGGAGAGATAAGGAGGCAGGCTTTGTGTTGGGCCTCAAAGACGAAATAATAGCAAGAAAAAATTTTGAGATTTCTTTGTGGTGGTGTAGCCGAGTTGGTGGAGCGTTCGGGTCAAGCAACTGAGGTGGAGATTCTAGGATTCCGGGTTCAAATCTGGAATGATTTTTGTGGGTATTTCTATAAATTTAAGCATCGAAATTTTAAGGTAACTGTACCTTTGTGATAAACTGAATGGTGGGACCGGAAAGGGTTTCTAATGTAAGGAAAGAGCGCCTCCTACCATCAGTGTGTGAATTTTATTCACAATAGTTATGAGTAAATTCTACCGTCACCTGGTTAAATGAAAGCCTTCGGGTTGACTTGTATTAATGAATATTCGTATGGATTAAATTGCAGTACAAACTTGACGATTATCTAAGTAGAATGAGTTGGTTTTTGATTAACTATTATGATTATAATTTGTCGAGTATTAATCAAGTCATTTCATTGATTCAATACATTTTAGAGCCTTAAGTAAAAATAAGTACCCTAAACGGAAATTGAAATCTAAGGTTTTCACAATTGCCTCTTTAGGTCAACAAGCAAACTAGGCATATAAATAAAATGTAATTATAACTGAACATGTATAATCAATGTTGATTTTTTTATAGGAGCACCTATTGATGTGATTATATGCAGTTAAAGGTGTAAAGAAAAAACAACAATTAACTTAAATATTGAGCGTAATATTTTGCAGCGCGGAAACATGCTTTTTAAAGCATGGTAATAGGTTAGACTTTTCTGAGATGCTGTTGTATCGAAGGCTGGAAATAGATTAATGGCTGAACATAAAGAAAAGTAAACAAAAAATACGAGGCGAGGTGGGGGAGGAGATTGGCTATTTGAAGAAATCCAAAGGAGGCAGGATAGGTGGACGCAGGGAATTTTAATCGGAGAAGGAACGTTAAATATTATATTATAGGAAAAACATTAGGAAAGGGTGTTAAGAGGAGGACACGATAAGTCGTGTTGAACTTAATAAATGGGGATGATTTTATGCGCAATTAAAGGTGTTTTTCATTGCAGTGAAGTTGTCCATTTTTGGCAAAACCTATAAAGTCGTTCTGTCTGTGTCTATGCGGTTATTACAATAAATTGTAGGATTTTATTAGAAGAAGAATGACGCATGGGCTATATTTAACAAATAGTAAAGATATCAACTTTTGGGAATGCCAAATTTTTCCCTTTTGGAGGACCGCTACGGAGACGAAGATATTATTTCTCTTGTTAATTCGGCATAATTTTCCTTTGCATACGACTTCGTTATACATGTCCAAATCTGCTTGGCTTAAATACATAAACTTCCAAGTATTACAGCTTTAATGGTTATTTCAGTTTCTTTGCACCCTTGCTCTAATCACTCCGGCCTTCTCTCTACTTTATCTGCTGATTATTGTCTCGTGTCGATTAATCTCCCGCTTGCTTCAGAGGATTATCTCCATTCCGCGAATTTAACCTCTTTCTCTTAATGCTTTAGCCTTTTAGCGAGTCTTAGTTCTTGATTCCACCATCAAAGTGAAAGTGGGATTTGGTTTATTTACCAAGATATGGTATTTTCTCTTTATTTTAAAGTAATTTAATTGTTTAATTCCTTTATTTGATGCAATAGCTATTTAACGGCATATATACTTCAACCTTAATTTAATATTATAAATAGTTAAATATTCTTTTATTTTCATCAGTGACAGTACAAATATATAATCGGTGAAATAATAGGTAATAGAGACATTATATCGCACCAAGAACAGTGATATTATCCGTCATAGTATTTAACTTACTACCTCAAAAGTTAATTTAAATATGCATAAAACTTTGAAACATTTTCGGCATCAGACCAAAAACGATAAAAACGTTTTTACCGCTCAAACCCTCATTTAATGGGAGACAATAAGGTCTCTATTTCACACTGTGATAGCCGGTTTCCAGTCTGTCAGCTGACCCTTCTCCTTCTTTCTTCTCTTAGACCGTATCTTTCTTCATGGATTCTCTCTACTCCTCAACCCTCCGGCCCTCTCGCAGTCCTTCGCCCCATCCCTTAACCCTTTTCTCATTGGACGTGGGAAAACTTATCGGCTCGATAGGCCAGGAATGCGAGGAATATTCGCTGCCGGAGGGAGAGGGATAGGAGCGAGTGTGCGGAAGAAGGAAGGGTGGGTGGGTCACGCAGGGAGGCCGGTGGGTAGGGAGTTAAAAGGGTTTCAGTTGTGCAAAAGGGGGTTTGGTGGCCAGTGTGGGAAGGGGTAAAGGCAATCCCTCGAAGAAAAGGGGTGGGATTTGCGAAAGAGAGCAACAGCTTTACGTTACGCGAGTCCGCTCTTTCGTGCGTGCGAGATGAGTTGTGTGCGTGAAGAGAAATGTCAGAAGGGAGGGGAAGAATGGGGATTTCGGGGACGTTGGGTATTCGATAGCGAGAGTGTGTGAGGGAGGAGATTTTAGGGTGTTGATCCTAGGGCGTGTGCGAGATAAAAGTATCAAGGCGTCGACCATTTCCGAAACCCCTCAGGGCAAAAGCGATCCGCGAATTTTAGCAGAGTGGGCACTTTATTCTGTTTTTTTGGGCAAAATTCCACGCTCGATTGGTCCACATCATTTAGTTAGAAAAAAAATTGAAGGCATTTCATTATTTATGTCGAGATGATTGCGGGAAATAGGCAATGGTTTCATTTGTAGGCTTAATCTTTCTCTGTAGCAAACTCACGTATGGTGAATTAAATTCATGCGCAAATTCATTTGTATCATGTTTGAGTGTGATAAAATTTAAGTTATTGCGTTTGCAAAAGTGTGTACGTGAGACTGTGTGTGTGTATGTCTATATATATAATCATATTAAAGTCAGAAGAATAAATTATTCTTTTGAAAGATTAACCAAAAGGAAAATAGTTCGTTTCCATTTTGGAGGATGGAAAGTAGGAAAAACGAATACTGAAATGAAAATTTGTTCGGGTTCAGGGAGTGAACTCGATCGCGTGATGCCATGATGGGCAGTAATTAGGTCACTAATGGAGAGGATGACAAGGTTACCAATTACCTGTGCTTTTCCAAGTATTTACGAAAGAAAAGGGGCATGGGAAGAAATGTATGTGGGATTAAATTTTGGTGGGCTTACAAAATCAGCTATATATGCGATTGACCAAGCATGAGTATATCATTCATTCAACCAAGGGGTTGCAAACTCTGCTAGGTGCTTTGGAAGGTCAATGAGATGGGAATGTGATGGGAATGAACGTAAATAAATAAAATACCTTGTGGTCTTCCAGAAAGATAAATGCTGGGTTAAATGTAAATTATCTGTTAAAAGGATGGAATGGAAGACAAGGGCGTTGAGTAAGAATGTTAAGAGAAGGCTCGTCAAAACTTCGAAATGGAGCGTGGTTTTGTACGGCGGGGAAATATGGTAATTGAAGCAGGATGATAGGCAGAGATTGGAGGCTTTTGAAATGTTAGTGTCTAGAAGGATGTAAAAAGAAAATGGACAAAGAGAAAAAAAAACAAGGAGAACTAGGCATGAGGGAGAAGGTATTGTTTGGAAAATCAAAAAAGGGTAGGAAAAATGGATTTAGAGGGTTTTGATTAGGAATGGGATGTTGAAAACTGTGACTGAGGGGAAAACTTTGGGTATACGAGGAAGCGGAAGGAATAGAAAAGGCATGTTGCGGAAGAAAATATACGGTTTTGAAGAGGGTCTTACTGCAATGTCGAATGTTGTTTTATAAGAAGAAAGTAAGTGCATCGCTTTACCATTGCATTGAGTGTATCTATCCAAAAAGCACCTTAACTGTTAGAATACTCAAAAAAAATGTTTTGCTATTTTTGATGCCCCTGGTATTCTGTGGGGGACTGCTCATATTTAAAAAGACATGTATTTCATTTAAAGATATGTATTTCATTTAGGTAATTTGGTAATCCTACTTTATCCGCAAGCGTCCGTTTATCTCTGTAAACCGCTCTGTTGTCGGTCAAATAACTGTATGTTACTATCAGCTGTGGTTTTCATGTTGTTAACTTAAAGTATTCACGCAAAAACGTTCTCTCTTTTCTTGGCCCGTTTTATTTCAGAAAAAATATAGCAATTCAAATTTTTATAGTTCGTTGATTTTTTATCCGGAAGTTTCAGAAACTTAGTCTGCAATGCAAGAACATTTTATTCACAAGTCCCTATAATGTCATATTATAATGAATATTTTAAATTACTACCTCACGTGCGTTCGTAATTGAATATCATCATGAGCTGCAGTTTAAATTTAATTACTTTGACTAGAAACCAGCTGTTTTTGAGCTTGAGGTTAAAATACACCGTATATTTTCGTATCCGTTTCCGTAGGCATTTGACGTTTAATACAATTTAATATCCTCCCTTGTCATATTCTCGAATGGTTAATGAAATGCATATCATTTTGGCGTGTGCACAATCAACTATGCTGACTAATTTTAACTTTAAATGTAAAGGGCTAACTTTCAATCGAAAATGGTCATTATTTGGTCAATAGGTAAGTGATTCCCTCGTATGTAATGCACTGAATTTCCAAGTGTCAAAATTATCAATTTCTTTTGTTGTGATGGAATTGCATTAAAGCATGGCTAGTGTTGCTATAAACTATAAATATCCCGAAAAGGCTTAGCAAAAACCGAATCACAGATAAGTGAGGGATAATTTATGGCTTTGAAATAATTCACGGAATTCTTATTGATTTTAAAGTCTTAAAATGAAATTCAACCCTCATAGACTGCAATAGGTACGCGATTTTGGCAAAAGAGAGTGCGAAAGTTTGTCACCCTGGAGAATTTTTTCTCAATTTTATGGCTATAAAATAGGTGCCAAAGTAGTAGAGGAAAATATTGTAATCGAGATTTGAGATGCAGTATTTGTATCTTTCTTTCATAGTTAGATAAAAGAAAGTATAAAGAGCTACATATTAAATTGAGCCGATTAACAAACGGCAAAAGAAGCTTAGTGATTAACAGAGTTGGGGATATGGGATGTATAAAAGGCAAGAATAAAATTAGTGCAAAATACAAGGAGGTAAAAGTACTGTCAGGAAAAGAACAAACAGTCAAGTATAAGTCATGCAAATTATTAATTTGGATGTAAACATTTCAAAGTGCATCATTATTTGTCCAGACCTGGATTCATAATTGAACCAGGGAAGATTCAAGAGAATTGGAAGCATTGTATAGAAGAGCTCTATGTCAAAGACACCATATCAAAAATATTAGAGTTAGAAAGAAAATAATAATTAGATGAGAATAGCTTAGGTCCAGGTACACTGGATGGCGAAATAGAAACGGATAAACGGTTTTGCAATAAAATGCAACCCGAGGGGGTAGACACGATACCGTAGAGCTAAATAAAGTTTTGGGAGAACTTAGAAGAAAAATATTTGATGGACTACTTCATGGCATTTATGAGTATGGAGTTTGGCTGGAAGATTTCGTCAGATCAGTGTTGATTCCTTTTCCAAAAGAGGAAAGGCAGCCTATATGTTAGGATTACAGGACAATAAGTTTTCTTTCGCACGCAGCTTAAGTGGTTCTCTGTATCATAAATAAGGGAATGGAGAGTAGGGCAAATTATTACTCGCAGGATTATTAGATTAGGTTCAGAATTGGGAGTGATTTCATAGCAGTAATAATGTAACTTATACCGAGAAACACTAAATACAATCAGGATATATCTGTCTGTTTCGTAAATTTTCAGAACTCTTTCGCTAAAGTGAATTAAATAATCAATATCTTGTGAGCATAGAAGTTGACTGGAGGAATAGGGCACCTCTCCGCAACCTGTTTGCATTCCTGAATTAAGATGAATATCATACAAAACTATTTTGTTTTTGCTAAGCAATTATCCATTTTAAAAGTGAGTTCATCAATGAATTTCCCCCAACCGCCTCTTTTACTTGAACTATTTATCAACTCGTTCGAAGTAAACTTATTCAATTCAGTCAGTTGACTCAAATAGTAAGTGGGCTCTTTAAATGATATATTTTGGCAGCATCCCTTTTCTTTGTAAATGATCCATCATCAATTAAAATCTTTAATAAACTTCCTGTACACCCTGAATGAACATTCTATTGTGTTTATTTCCGCTGACTAATAAGTAAATTGCCAACTAAAGCGCTTGAAAGAAGAGTTGCATGAGCATGCCCGAAATTAGTTATTGTAAAACATTGGGAACATGTGGTAATTTTTTAGCAGTAGCT